>NC_067166.1:9736237-10047237 GCF_903995435.1 Acomys russatus | reverse complement strand
TGATAGTAAGGTGTAAAAAACAAAAAACAAAAAAACAAAAAAAAAACCAATGTTATCTTTCGATGCCAAACCTAATAAGACTGTAAATTACCCGTTCCCGTTTCAGTTGTTCAGAAATGAAGTTTCCCTAAATTAAAAGATCGCAGATTCTCTCTGGATCCTGTCTCTCTCTTAAGCTTGGCTGTTTTGTAAGTGGTACAAACTCTGCACAGTAATTCTAGCTCTGAAATAAATGGCTGGGCTGTGCTCCAATGGCCTTCTGCATCTTTCTGGTCGACTTTTAATGATTTTTCATGAAAAGCAATTGATTCAAATGTTGCATTTCATCTTTTACTTTTTTAGTCAATAGTATATGATATTTTCTTCTGACATACTCACTCATTTCTAAGTGATAGAATTTATGGCAAGTTGCCATTTCAATTATTTCTTATGATCCAGTAGTGCAGTATTGAATACCTCAAAACTGAGGAAATTAACTATTTCTCCATACCTTCAATGAAACAACAGGGAAACTCACTGAACTAATAATAAAGAATTTATACTGCTTTTAAGTGGGTTAATATGTTTTATAATATTGCAGAAAAATAAGTAAGATTTTAGTTAGTCACATGGAAAAAAATAACACTATAGTCAAGGGTGGCTGCTAATATTTCATATAATCTATGTTCTTTGTGTTATTTGGGATCAGACACATATGGATTCAAATATTGAGAAGATCGGACAAAAAGTTAAAAAAGAAAGCTCAGATGGAGGGAAGAGGAAAAGAATAGGTGGGGGCAGAGGAAAAAGATGCATAGGAAGGAGAGTGGAAGCTGCAGTAAAGGATGAAATACGGGCAGCCCGTGAGCACTGGTCATCTTACGAGTGGCCATAGAGTGTCTTCACCTGGAGTGAACAAGGGGCAATTGCATACTGTGTAATCAAGAAGAGTGTAGATGATTCTGAATGGAGGATTTCCTGAGGTAGATAAATACTGCCAGCTGGTAAAAGAAAGAAAGGCAGGTTGTAAAAAATCAGTCCAAAGAGCTTTAAAAATGGCTCAAGTACAGAATCCGTTCAAGTAAGAACGTAGACTCGTGGAACTTCCACATCTTATACAATTTAATGCTGCATCATTAAGTTAACATTTCTTTATGGTTTTCCCTTAAGTCCAGCCAAATTCCTTGAGAGGAAGTAAAAGTTCTCTGGACACTGTCAGTGTGTGTCTTGGGCTATCCCCTGGGCACAGGCTTTTAGAGTTTCTTCCACAGATATGTCAGCATATTAATGCATTCTTTGGCTCCAAGTGACCTTCCCAATCTTCATTTCCTCATTTGCCATTCATATCCTTGCTTCCCCTGGCCTGCATATTAGTCTCGTGGGGCCGGCATAAGTGCTTCCAGGGCATGCTTCTAACTGCATGGTGACTGGACTATGACTATGGTACTTTGCTATTATAAAGCAGCAGTGCTTAGAATTCTGCAACATGACTCCTAGGAGTCGAGACAAACAGAATGCCCAGTAAAGGACAGTTGCCGAGCGAGCTGCCACCTTTCTGTGCACTGCGCACCTAATGTCCTCAGTCACTTAGACTGCAGAGCCTTCCAAGGGAGGGAGGGGAGAGGCCTAGATGAGGGTGCATTTCAGATCGATGATCCCTGAAAAGAAAATGATGCCTGGGAGATACAGAGGCTAAATGGCTACAAATAGGTCTAAGAAGATTGAAGCCTAGACTACAGGTGAGGGATCTCTTCACTAAAGGATGTACTCAATCTTCCAAGCAGGCTAAAAACATGATTAAATGAAAAGAATGTGGGCTGGAAGAAGTGGAGTTTTCAGGCTGTAGAAAATGGATATCTTTAATATCGTGTGGCTGGTATTTTTTTTTTTTTTTTTTTTTTTTTTTTTTTTTTGCAGTTGATGGCATTGTTGCCTCTATCACTATGTCAGGATAATAAGAGCCCCTGAAGGACTTGCATGTTCTTCCTAAGATGAATCAAGCACCCTCCCTGTACCTCAGTGTCCTCGTCTACAGAAAGGGTTAATAATTATTCTCACTCACGGAGGGGAAGAATCACACCTTTCTCTCCTGATCATCAGCTTCTACCTTATATGAGAATAAAAGCACAGTCAAAGATCTACTATGTTAAAAGTAAACAAAACAGAGCTCCCACCTTCATCCATCTTCATCTTTGTATCATGGTTTCTTTTGACATATCAGACTGAATGGATGGATGGACAAAAAATATATATGTAAAAAAATATATGAAAATAGATAGTAGACCATAGATAGATAGATAGATAGATAGATAGATAGATAGATAGATACATAGATACATAGATACATCAATAGATAGATGGGTGTCTTAGTTTGGGTTTTATTGCTGTGAAGAGACACCATGACCAAGGCAACTCTTATAAAGGAAAACATCTAATTGGGGCTGAATTACAGTTTCAGAGGTCTAGTCCATTATCATCATTGAGAAGCATGGTAGTATTCAGGCAGACATGGTGCTGGAGAAGGAGCTGGGAGTTCTACACCTTGATCAGTAGGCAACAGAAGACTATGTGCCACACTGGGTATAGCTTGAACATAGAAGTCCTTCTCCATAGTGACACACTTCCTCCAACAAAACCACACCTACTTCAACGAGGCCACACCTCCTAGTAATGTCACTCCCTATTGAAACACATGAGTCTGTGGGGGCCAGACCTATTCAAACAACCACAATGATAGATACATGATAGATAGATAGATAGATAGATAGATAGATAGATAGATAGATAGATAATTGATAGATTAGTGTGACTTCTACACACACACACTCACAACACACACATGTACACACACATATGCACACACATACATGCACATACACGCACACACACACAAATTACTCATTCTTATGTTGAATGGGTGAGCACAAGTGATTCTCCTGCTTTGGCCTCCCAGATAGTGAGTAGCAAGGACCACAGGCATGTATCACAATACCCAACTAGGCTGATAGTTATTTGGTATGTAGGAACTATACCTTACAAATAGGACATTAAGGTGCCTCATTGGCCTTTGCTTAAGAGCACTGACCATCCCAATTTAACCATCAAAAATGTGTTTGGACAACATGCTCCTTTGTCGCCAACCAGTATTCTAATGTCTGCTCTGTCTCTCATCTTGTTTACATGCACATTTTCATAGTTATGGCAATTCTTCTTGGCCTCCCTTTCCTCCCTGGTATTCTTGGAGTCTATACCATGTTTTCCTTGGTCCCCATCTCACTAGCAAATTGTCTCTGATTGGGATGGACAATAAATTCAGTGTCTAAAGTGAAAGAACTTTCTGTTCTCTCTCATCCTTCATCTCTCAGCACATGCAGTTCTTCAACAGCACCACCTAAACACTCTCTTCTGCTGGCACTCCTGCACTGTTCTCTTAAGATGCAAATTGTGAAGCCTGGAAACACATGATACCTGAGCTCTTCTCTTGGGTGAATTCACCATCCTTCAGCATGCTGGATTAGTTTCCTGAAAATGTTGGGTAGAGGAGTTACCAAAAGCAAGAGAGTCAGCTTTTCTCCAAGCTCCTACTTGGATCACTTTCTAGAAGCTTCTGGGAAAATGCTCAGAACCATATGGCTTGCCTACCCAAGGCTGAGAGAGACGGATGGACCAATTTTTGGCATGGTAGTTTACAGGAGCCTGTGGATTCATTCTTCACTGAAGCTAGAATAAGCCAAACAAACAAACTCTAACCATTGAAAACCACTGGAAGTCATCCTAGGGCAAGAGAAAATCTCTTCCTATGTAAATCCAGTAATGTGGGAGCCTTTGGTACTTAAGCTAAGACACCATTCCCATCTCACTCCAGATCAGAGTGGCCAAGAGCCCTTCCCACAGCTCCTATCACATGATGTTCTTCCACGGAAGAATGGTTCCAGCATCTTTTACTCCACCTTCCCCACCTCCACCTTGACTGTTCTCAGGCCCAGAGAGGTAGGATAGTTAAGAGTGGAATGTGGACTCTCTCCTCCTGGCAAATCCCCAACCACCATTAAGTGGGATGCCTGCCTTAGGCACAGCATGCTGGGAATGTTAAGGCCTTGTCCCCATTGCTCCAGCTCTTGAGGCTTTGTGTTTCTCTGGCACTGACATGCCTAGGGGAGGTCAGGTGGCTGGATATCTCTCCTTTCCTTGAGCATAGCTCCTTCATTGGGGGCATCAGCCAGTTACTATGTCATTGACCCCATTCCCTCCTCCTGAGCCTGGCTTGGAGATTTGCCTGGGAAGAGAAACAGCTCATAAAATAGATAGTTGTTAATGTCCTCGCATGCTCACTGACATCATTAGTGACTGTGCTTGGGGAAGTTGAGTACTAAGAGTGACCTCTGGAACTGTGAAAGCTGTGGTGAATGGCAGCTGGGGGAGAGACAGGCTAAATTGCAGCCCAGGTTGCAGGAGAGAATTACATTAGGGTGGGGGCAGGGCTGGGCCTAAAGGAGGGAGCTGGGAAGTGTTCTGCTGGCATCACAGCAAGTATAGAACACTGAACTTTGAACTATGATTTCAAAGGCACAGAGGCCTAATTATATTAGTTTATAGAGCCATTTATGCTCCTAGAGTCTTGCGGAAAGCAATACAACCATTAGCCACAAACTAGTGGACTTTAACATTGGAGTATGATCAAAGAAAGAGAACCCTCCCAATATCATGCCCAAGTCAAAATGTACACAAAGCTGTTCCTCTCTGGGAGCAGGGTATAGGAAAACTTGGATGTCTAAGTCTGGGGAAGGAATTGTTTTTTATTTACACAACCTAGGTAATCATTAGACGTTAATCAATTAATAATAAAAAGGCCCAATTCTATTCATTGTTCAGGCTCAAGGATCTTAGAACCCACCTTGTATGACTGAAAGGAGAGAGGTGCAGGTGGAGGGACTTTGTCCTGCCCAGCTAGAGGGAGACAGACCATGACTCAGGTCTTGGAAGCTGAAGATTTGGAAAAAACAATGCACTTCTCTTTGGTTTGGTTTGTTTTGGTCTTTGTTTTTGTTTGTTTGTTTTGGGGGGTTTTATTTTTTGTTTGTTTGTTTTATTGTTTTGGTTTTTGGTTTTTCAAAACAGGGTTTCTCTGTGATTCTGTCATGTTCTTGCTGTCTTGGAATTTTCTCTATAGACCAGCCAGGCTTTGAACCCAGAGCTCTGCATGCCTGCCTCTGGCTCCCGAGTGCTGGGATTGAAAGCCTGTGCCAACAATGTCCAACCCAGTACACATTTTTTGATGGATTAGGAAAATCCAAAATATTATATTAAAGCATCTGTTCTTTCTCATTTCCATTTCTAGAAAAACAAACGTGTAATGGCATGTTTTCTAGTCTGTCTTTACTGTCTTAAAATGAAATAATTAAGATACACTAACTTTTAAAAACTATAGACAGTGCTTCCTGATGGCCGAGGAGAGTAGTCAGAGTTATTAGGTACTACCTAACATCTGTCTTCCAGCAAAAACCCCAAGACATAGATACAAACATCTATTTACAGAAAAAATCCAAATAAACAAACAAAAGCTAATAAAAACAGAGCAACTGCTCCTAAGTGTGACCTGTTGTTAGATTACATGGCAGGATTAGAAATGGTAGAAGAGGGTTTAAAGCAGCTACTTAGATGCAAACAAAATTTACATACTTGAAGTGTAAAAATCTTCTTCTTCTTCTTCTTTGTCTTCTTCTTGTTCTTCTTTTTCCTCCTCCTCCTCCTCTTCTTTTTTTACTTCTAGGTGGTATCTCTGCACTAAGATTTAATTCCCTATACATCCTATCAAATTAGGACTCCCCCTTAACTCCAAACCCCTGTATCACTCAGTCTTCTTGGAATTTCTGTTCATCCTCAAATAGACCTCTGATTAAGCACAGCCAGAGATTCACTGTGTCTAGATCACAGTGTGCCCCAATCTCAATGGGCAATGCCATAAGAGACATCTCACTTTGAAACCAGGATTCCAAGAGAGACCTTTAGTGTCTCCCTTATCACCACTCCGCCCTGTGGAAGCCAAACTCTTAAATATTTCCTAGTCCTTCACCAGCTGTGATTGCTATCTAATCTCTCTTCATCTCCTACTGGATCACTTTAAAAGTCTCCAAAACAGCTATCCAAGTTAGGGACCCTTTCCTAACAGGGGTCCAGTTCCGATACCCTGGCCAGGAACATCCTTCGAAATTCACATTTAGTCATGGTGCTGTGTCCTCTGTCACTGAGATTGGAACAGTTTCCTGCAGCTCTATGGTAAAGGGAAGGCCCTCTACCCACAGGAACTCTCTAGCTGCCTGTTTCAGGTTCTGTTCTGAGAAGGTGTCCCCAGAGAAGATGTTCCTGTCATCAAAGGGCAGTCCACGCCACGCTCACTCTCTCTGTTCTGGGCATCCATCAGATGTCTACTCTACCCTTGACTTGGGATACCCTGTTGACGTAGGAAATAGATCCCTTTTTGATCTTGTCAAAGGGTTCCTGTTGGGAGTTTCATAATCAGAATCCAACATTCAGGGGGAACTCTCCATGCCACAGTGCAGGTCCCTGCCATAACTACATTACAGTTATTTCATGGCTTCCATTCCATTGACTTCTAGCATGAGACACACAACCTTTATTTTTCCTATGACGTTTCCTAAGTCCCACTTGCACCTAACTCTTCCCCTTCTGCCATGTCACTCCTGCTCCTCATTTCCCACCATGCATTAACCTAGTATATACTCTACCTGAAATTCTTATTTCTGCCAGGCATTACCTAGTTTCCCCTCAAACCATCTTTATATAACTCAGGTCAAAGTCACTTTCTCAGAAAGTGCTTCACCTCATCATCATCTTCCTGAAAGGTCAGAAGAACTTTTCTCTTAATCGCACTGATTTTGTTTTAAACTGTTTATGAACGCGGTCAAGCATTTATTTCCTTCACTAGATTATGGACAGTGTGAGAACATAGAAATGTGAGGCCTGCTCACTCGTGTATTCTTTAGTGCCTAGGCAATTGACTGTCTCCTAGGAGCTATTCTGATAAGTATTTTTAAACGAAGAGCCTCAGTAGTATAATATAATGTGATTTCAGAGGTAGCATAATCCAGGTTTTGCTAACATAAGAGCATCGTCCATAACATGTACACAAGGCAAACAGAACTACGAATTTCAGTGCCTTTTCAAGGTTTATTTCTTGCTCTGAATTCCTCTGTGCATTAACTGGATACTCTGTCAGACTCTGAGCCCTAAGCTGATGGAAGCTATTACCTTGTTTAACATTGTTTTCAGTGGCAAGAATTGTGTAGCATTGTTAGTCAATGCACCAGCCAGGAAATGAGGTACTTAGTCTCCATATTCTATCCAACAGTCAGAAGGAATCAGATGACTTCCCCTAAGCTTAAGGGAGGCAGTAGATATAATCTTCTCATATGCAAAGGAAAAAAGAATCTGAAATATATAACCACTGTAAGGCTTCCCAGGGGCGTATTAATACAGTTCTGAGTGTGAGTAGGGCTAAAATGATCTAAGGGGATGACAAAAAAATTTCAAGAACACATGACAAGTGACTCCAGTTAAGGACTGGGATTTGGACAGTCTGGGTATGGTAGAAGAAACTGTAGACATAATAAAGTGCGTATGGAGATGTGTGTGAGGCACAGTGATTTGCTGAGAAGTCACAAGGGATGTTAGAAGGACCGATTTGACCTTCAGTTGCACTCACCATCTTCTCTTAAATATTTTTTTATCATAATAAATATTCTTAGGGTAATGTATTCAACATATGGCTTTAGACAATAACTTGAAGCCTTTGTACTCCTTCCACATTTGAAGTATCTAGCTGTGAACTGCTTTTCTCCCATGCTTTGTTCGCTGGCCTGACGCCTCAGAATAAGCTGTGTCTGACATAGCAAATGAAGCTGTTTAATTTCTCTTTTCATCCCACTCCAGGACCCTGTCAATATGTGAGCCTAGTGTCTTTAATCTCACCTGTAATGGGTACTTCCAGGGTCTTAACTGAGTTGAGACACTCTTACCAATGACACAGAGTGAAGGTTGGTGGAAAAAAAAAATATGGATCCTATTCAGTAAATCTATCCCTAGGAGCTGGGAGCACTTAGTCAAGCAATTTAACCTGTTTTTGTTTGTTTGTTTGTTTTTCCAGTAACACATTTGTGTTGAAAAGGCAATGCCACACCATTATAGCGTCACTAACCGAGAACAGAAATTCTTGGAGGGAAGTTTGATGAGAACAAAACTGTCTTTCTCAAACACAACCAATGTTTGGCTGCAGAGCAATCAGTGCGGATAGCTGTGTCAAGCTTTTCCTTGGTCTTGAAGAAAGTGCAGTGTAGCAGTTAAAGATGCAGGCCTCCAGTCGGCACCATTTCAAACGGGAAGCTTCTGTTCTCAGCTCTCTGACCTTGGAGCGAGTTCTCTCTTCATTCTCAGTAGCGATGTCTTGTGGTCGAGGAGTAGGACACCTCACTGCTCTGCGTATCCAAATGATCAACTTCCACCCCCCCCCCCCCGAAAGTGTATGTGGAGGTACAGTCTTTAGGGCACAGTTAAGGCTCAATGCAGTCGTAACACAAGAAGATAGGTGGCTTTTTAAAGATGAGAGAGTGGGGACGGGGCAGGCTTCCCAGCTGGTATGCGCTGAGGAAAGGCCCTACAAGGACTATGAGGCGGATGCAATAGAAAGGTTCCCTACGCCTCTTAGATTTGTAAGATTTACTAAGGCCAAGCATGCTCTCTCCCTAATCCCAAACTTTCCATCCCCAGGGCTTTAAGAAAAGTATGTTATTTAAGCTCCCACCCCTCCCCCCACCCCCACAACCCCTATATCCACCCCTACCCTCCCCCCCATCTGTAGTATTTTCTGATGTCAACTTATGTGTTGATTAATAGACTTACCTGAAAGTACAGGTAATGATCTTGGGGGGGTGGGGGGGAGAGAATGTGGGGCGGCATGGCTTCTGCCTGGAATATCAACCAGTGAGACAGGATGCTCACCATGAGTTTGAGACTAGCCTGGGCTAGAGAGCAAAACCCTGTCTCAAAACCAAAACCAACCAACCAAACAAACAAACAAACAAACAAAAATGAAACAAAACAAACAACAAAATGCCCAAAAGTAATGACAGTACTTATGCGATATTGTGGTTATGAAAATTGAATCTATTATTAATGACATACAAACCTCTTAAAATGGTGCCGTTGACATTAGTTAATGGTAGTTTATTCTCATTGCTAGTTCTTCATTTGATAGCATCCTATTTGGGAATCATCACTTAAAGAGTGGGACAGACCTAAAGAGCTTGGATCCTGAGTTTGGCTTCTCATAACCAGATGGCCTTGTGAAGATGACTAAGCTCTCTGAGCCTTAGTTTTCCTGTCTGAGTGGAGACTATCCCAGCTCTCTACCCCTGGGGGCTGTTGTGGGGATTAAAGAAGATATGTATGCAAATGTGCCTGGAGCTTTGTTAGCCTCCCCTGAGTGCTGTTTACTGTCCTCCATAGAAATCAACAGAGCTTCCTAATTTGCATCCTCAGTGGAAGAAGTGGTATTTCCTTGAGCCTTGTGGAGAAGCAAATGAAGCCTTTTCTCCCCAAACACAGGATGCTAACCCTGCCCTCCCAACCCCTTCTTATTTCATAATCACAACGCAGGAGCTGTGTGCATTCCCCCCCCCCCCCCCCCCCCCCCCCGCTTCTACCTTTGCCCTTAAGATCTTTCCATCCCTCATGTCAGTGTTGTAATGCAGATTCAAAACAAAACAAAACAAAAAAAATAAAAACAAACTCAAGGCTCACCCCTTCCCTCCCTTCTTGTAAAGATTTTATTTACAACTCGTGAAATTAAGAGCTGGATGTGACCGCCACTGTGTGGTAAAACAGAGCTGAAGAATGGGGTTTGGGCATTTGATTTTTGTTTTTTATCTTCTTAAAGTTATTGAGCAGTACCTTAGAATTAAAATTTAGCAGGCCATGGCGGTGCATGCCTTTAATCCCAGCACTAGGGAGGCAGAGGCAGGTGGATCTCTGTGAGTTTGAGGCTAGCCTGGTCTACAAAGGGGATCCAGGATAGCCAGGGCTACACAAAGAAACCCTATCTTAAAAAAAACCAAATAAATAAATAAATATTTAGTCTCATATCATGGTTAACAGCAAACAATGTGAAGTCAGGAACTATAAATAGATTAGATTGTTGAACATACTGGTAGCCACAGATACTCTTAAATTTGTATGTGGACAAAACAGTATTTTGTGCAGCAGCCCTGCTCAAATTTTAATTAATGAATCACACCTGAAGGTCACATTAAAATGCAGGTTCTGATTCAGGAAGCCCTGGAGCGACCTGGAATTCTACACTCTGACATTCTCCCAGATGTGTCAGCTGGCTGATGCTTGACCACTCTCTCTCCATGGCCCAGAAGGAGCTGGTTTTGTTAGCAGTGACTTTGAAGATTTTTTTTTTTAACTAAGATTTTTGTTTTGTTCATTTTCTCAGTTTGTATTTACTAATGTATTCTAGATATGGGAAATGAAAAGAGGATTAAAAACTGACTTGGCAAGACTGAAATTGCATCAATTAGTTTCTCCATATGTTGCCCATACCTAAATCATTTACAATGGCCTTATAGTCTGTCCTTTTCCCATCAAATGAGACCATATGTCCCATTGATTTTTATTTTTATTTTTATTTTTTTTGTCTCTACCATCCAGATCACATTTCATCCTTCCTAAAAACTTTTCTTGTGCTTTGGCTTCTACTATTTTCTTTAAAAGGGAAATGTAAACAGTTAGTTCTGAATCAAATATGGCACAGATCATAGAATCAAGCCTGCCTCTGCCTCCTGAGTGCTGGGAGTAAACGCAAGCACCATCAAGCTTGATCTAAATTTTAACAAAAATGTCAAAAACATATACTGGGGCAAAGGCAGCCTATTCCATAAATGGTGCTGGGAAAATGGATGGCCACCTGTAGGATATTTTAAGTAGATCCACATCTGTCACTCTGCAAAGTAATTCAAAGTAGATCAAATACTTTAATTCAAATGCTGGAACCGCTTGAGGAGGAAGTAGGAAATGCACTCTAAGATACCAGTACAGGCAAGAACTTGCTGAGCAGGCTCCTAGCAAAGGAAATAGCCTCAAGATTTAGCGAAAGGGAATGGCTGAAGAGCTTCTCCACAGCCAGGGAAACTATTAGTGTTCACCATCCTAAGCCTTGAGAGAAACACGCACTAAACACTACTTTGAGCGTGGAGTGGAGAGAAGTTTCAGCCCTCCCCAGTGTTTGTGGCTCCTTTTTTCTTCTTCTTAACAATTAAACTTTATTATACAACCCAGCTAGCTTACACAGGAGGGAATGTTAGCGGCTCTTGCACAGGTCTGGTGTCTGGCGTTAGGTTCCCTGCTGGATGACTCACCACGTCCTGCAACTCCACCTCCGAGGATCCAACACCCTCTTCCGGCCAATAGGTATTGCCACATACAAGTGCACATATACATCACATAGAGACATGCATGCTCTTACATAAAAATAAACTAAACCTAATCTGATATGAAAGCTGCTTGGCAGTTGATGGTAACTTGGGGAGTGAGAATTTGTTTCTTCTCGGGTATGGCCTCTCACAGATTGCCCATGCCGCAGTGACTGTCCCAACACCACACCCATAATGGAAGGATTAGGTGAACCCTATAGGATTATAAATAAATTTTTTTTTAAAAAGAGAGAAGATATGAACTTAGAAGGGCATGTGGTGGGGATTGCTTGGAGACAGGGGATGAAGCATAGATCTGAACAAAATAAATTGCACACATGTGTGAGATTCTCTATGAACACACACACACACACACACACACACACACACACACACACACACACACACACACACACACACACACACCAGGAAGCTGGAAAAGAAACCTGTTGAGGAATTTTTGGGTAAGAAAGGAATATAGAAGCGATGGTTATATGATTATGATCAAAACACATTGTATATGTGTGTGAAATATTTAAATATTAAATAAAGACATTATGAGAACACTGCTATAAGGATGAACATGGAATTGTGAGGGTGAGAGGAGGTGAAAAGGAGTTGGGAGAGGAGAAAGGAATAGGATCAAAATACATTTTAACGTAAAAATTTTTAAATAATCAAATTACCATGATTTCATTTTTACACCAGTCCAAATGGCCATCATGAAGAAAAAAAGAGAGGATAAGAAATTTGGGCAAGGATGTAGAGAAAAGAAAATGCTTATTCACTTGAGGTAGGAGTACTGTCTTGTACAGCCACCATGGAAATCAATATGAAGCGTCTCATATCATTAAGCTTCTCTTAAAACTCTAAGGACCCACGTCACGCCTCTGCCACTCCCACTTCGGCCGCTCACCCTAAGGAGCCTATTTTACTGCAGAGATGCTTGCATATCCATGTTTATTGCTATTTTACTCAGAGCAGCAGGGAGAGGCAGCCTAGACACCTGTGAACAGGCAAATGGATAACGGAAGTGTGGCTCACACACAAAAGGGGCTTTTATGCCTCAATAGAGGAAAATGAAGTCATGAAATTTTAGAAAAGAAAAAAAAACCGCACATTTTAGTTTATATACAGATCCTCAGGTACGATGTTTATGTATTTGTTCATGGGTGTGGGTGTGTGTATAGGCTATGGCTGTAAGGAGACTGAGAGAGGCAGGACAAAGAGGTGCTGAGGAAGTGGGAGATGTGGAAAACTTACAAGTGACATTACAGGAAGGAGGACCGAGGGGTAGATGCCCCACACAGGGGTGTCAGGGGAGGAGGGGAGCAGGAGAACCAGCCAGAGCAAATTTTGTTTTAAAATGCTCTTATTAATGTTAAAACTAATGCTGTATATGTTAATTCAAAACTTTTAACTTATAAAAACCAAAACTAAAATAACATTGAGCATCATAATCTAAGTCTGATTTTTTATTTTTGGTTCTTCCCCCTATGACTGATATAGCATTTATATGTGATATTTAATGTGGGTATAATACCTAAAATTAAAATGACCAATAACATAGGCCTAAAGAAGTCAATGTAATGGATGAAGAAACAGGCATTTTAAGCCTCCTCCCCAAACATTCTCTGTTATAAGACTAGCTCTAATTTCCTCATGTGTCACAGTCATTTATGTTTAATATCTAAAAATTATTTGAGATAAAGGTATTATTGCTTTAATTTCTATTCTGGCTCATTTGGTTTTACGGCTACAACCTTGTGCTGGGTGGACAGTTATGAATTTCAGAAAAAATGATCTTTAGCGTACAAATTACTGTAATTAGGATTTGCAACTATTTTTATTTGATTTATTATTTTGGTTTTATACTATATTCCAGTTTAGGGAAGCACAGGAATAATCATGTGACAGAAGAAACCAGATGACATGATCATTTGAAATGCTCACCCGGAACAAAATCATCCTTTCCTCCATGTCAGATGTTATTAAGTGAGAGGGACAGACAGAAAGAGCTAGACTTGTGAGAGGGAAGGATTTTATAGGGTTTGTAGGCATCACAAATCTTTTTTATTTTACAATTGTAAAGAAAAATGGGACCCTAGTTGGAATCATTTTGTAATATGCCACTGTCTGCTTTTTTATTGGAAAACTAAGCATATCATTTAAGTAAATTTTTAAAGCCTGGCTCTCTGCACCACAAAACATTTATTTGATCAAGAACCATATACACTCTTTTTTAAAAAAATATATTTTATTAATTTATTCATATTACATCTCAATTGTTATCCCATCCCTTGTATCCTCCCATTCCTCCCTCCCTCCCATTTCCCCTTACTCCCCTCCCCTTTGACTGTGACTGAGGGGGAGCTCCTCCCCCTGTATATGCTCATAGGGTATCAAGTCTCTTCTTGGTAGCCTGCTATCCTTCCTCTGAGTGCCACCAGGCCTCCCCATCCAGGGGACGTGGTCAAATATGTGGCACCAGAGTTCGTGTGAAAGTCAGACCCCACTCTCCACTCAACTGTGGAGAATGTCCTGTCCATTGGCTAGATCTGGGTAGGGGTTCAAAGTTTACTGCCTGTATTGTCCTTGGCTGGTGTCATAGTTTGAGCAGGACCCCTGGGCCCAGATCCGCCTGTCATAATGTTCTTATAGGGAACCATATACACTCTTAAGAGAATGCTTCTCAACCCCAGTGTTACAGCCAGTTTGGAGGAGTTGAACAACCTTTTCACAAGGGTCACATCAGATATTTATATCATGATTCATAACAGCAGCAAAAGTAAAGTTATGAAGTAGCAACAAAAAATAATTTTATGGAGGGGGTGTGTGTTGCCACAACAGGAGGAACTATATTGAAGGGTCACAGCATTAGGAATGTTGAGAACCACTGCTTCAAGGTATAGGCCCAAGTTACAAGCGTCCTCTTTTTTAAAAAATAAAAACTTTCTCTACTATCCCTGTTGTGAATATGGATCTGTTTAAGGTATGTTATTATTTCAGAAAAATTCTCTTGTTCTGAAATTTTTACTTTATCGCACATACATACAGTATGTGCGATATAATAATAATAAATAATAATAAATAAATAAAAATAATAAATAAATAAATAAATAAAAATAATAAAATGCTATAGATGTTGTCATGTGAGACTGTTGTATAATTGGCATAGGAAGAGCCAACTCCACATCTTTGAATATCCCTACCAAGATTCAATAAATAGAAATTCCACTAAGGTAGTGAGGAGGCCAAGCATGGCATAGGGCCTTTCAGAACCTCCCACGCCTTATGGTACTGGATTTGTTATCTGATAGTTTAGTCTTCCAGATTACTCCTACAAATTAGGACCTGCAGAGTCAATATATACGGTAAAGTCCATCCCAAAGTATGGGACATCTGGACACTTTTACAATACAGGTAGCCATCAAAATATGTTACATTATGGCAGGAAATGTAAGTAGCTATAATGGGTTGGCCACCGTGTTTACAAGCCTATTCTGATTAGGATTTCAATATCAATGCTAACATAATAACCCATTTTGGGGGCCCAGTTAATATCTTTTTTCTTAGTAGGAAGTTTTACTGGTTTGAGTTCGAGGAGTTTGGATTTGAGACAGAGTTACCTCAAATGTGGATTTCTTTTGGTGATTTTGCATTAGGTCTTTGCTAACCTAAAACCTGAATTTTAAAACAAATCATAGTGCATAGTGAGAAAAAAATTGTAATGAAAGTCATGAAAGTTTTGTCCCTTGAGGACTTTAGGTATGAAGTTGGGATAAAAACAACAAAACATGATTAATGGTAGGATACACACACACACACACACATACACACACACATCTTTATCCTTGGTTTCATTAAAACCAAGACCGGTAATACTTCTGTCATCTAGGAAAATTGCAATTATCTTACACGAGTTATAATACATAAGTATGAACATATTTGAGAAATATGTTGTGAAAGTGAGAGTTAGTAGAATTATGGAGAGTTTGGGGTTCATTTACTAGGGGTATCCAACTGCTGACGTAATTGTTGCTATGTACCACTCAACTCTTCCAAAGCCTGGATGGACGATTTTGTAGAAGCTGGCACAAGGTGGAGGTGAGAAATACAAATGCAAGCATTTTTTTCAGTCAAGTCTTGTAGCACAAGAGGTAGTTAGATATAGTTTCCTTTCCGGCGAGACTGAAAGGACTCTGATGTGATATCTTTTCTAAACTAAAAATCATTACCTGGTCTTAGCTCTAGGTCATTTAGCTCCTTGCCTCTTGAAAGTTCATGTGGATAACAGAAACAGAAAAAAAAAAAAAAAATTAAAAAAGACTTCTATTCTCTTCACTGTCTACTTCTCAATCCCCAAATCATGCCTGAATCCCCTCTCTGACATCTCTCCGTCTATCTTTTTTTTCTTGGAACAGTGTTAGTCATCAACTGAGCCCTTCAGAATCACACTTTGATCAGCATTCATCCTTCAGAAAGACTCCCAAGTCCTACCTCACAGGTGCAATGACTGGTACCTACGACCTGCCAGTCCTTTCTACTCAACATGCTGAAAGCTTCAGTTCTCAGACTCACTTCCAGACTTCACACGTACGTTATACCTAGCTCCAGAGGCCAGACTGTCAATCACCCGGCTATTTTGCTCACTCTACCAGAAATCCCACAAGCCTATTTAGTACAAAATAGCATCCCGCCCCCTGCCCCATTTTTTCTCTAAATACTGAAACCCTGGTTCTTGCTGAACTCCTTTGTTACTTATTTTTCATTGATTTTAAATATGTAGGTCACTGAAATTAGTCTGAATCTTTTGTTCTGTTTCCAGAACAAAAATTGAAATCACCAGCCTGTGGGCCATTTTCATGCTCAGTGAAATCTCTGGTATCAACTTTTGTTTTATTCAAACATGGCATACCTCTCAAGGCCTATATGAAGTGCTATGTTCTTTAAGGTATATTCTCTATCCCCAAATGTGAAAGCACTTGCTCCCTTTTTTTTTCACTGCTGTCATATAAATTCTATCCTGTTTAGATCACATACCTTGTCCCATATTATCAGACCTGATACCATCAAAACTAGGAGGCTCCATCTTTACCACTGTTACCCCGAATACCATTCCTAGGAGATCATTGCCAGTAATTTAATTATTTTTGAAGTGTTTTTGGGACAATGCTGACTAATCCAAACACAAACAGATGTGAATTGAAATTTCCATGAAAAGATGAGTTCTCAGCTACTTATTAGAACCTTTATGACCCTCTCATGTGATCTTAGATATAGAGGGGATCTCCATTTGTACATATTTCCTCTCTCATCTCTTCTTGTGGGTCTCAGATTCTTCACAACATGCCAGAGTTAAGTGTTCTTCTTCATGCTAGCTAAATATGTCATAATTTTAAAAAATGTATGGCTTGAACATTTTGTGTTAGATCACATAAAAGAGCCTCATCTTCTAGAACCAAGTAGATATTTAAATGTTACTCATCGTACCTCATGGCACGTTTGTCCCTCAGAGCTCTGCAGACTTAAAGTTGCTTTTAACTAATATGCTGGCTTGAAAATAAAAATGTGTCCCTACCCCCATTAGCCCATAGGAAGTGCCACCATTAGGAAATGTGGCCTTGTTGTAGGAAATGTGTCACTGAGGGATGGACTTTGAGGTCTCAGAAGCTCAAGCCAGGTCCAGGGGCTCACTGTCTCTTCCTGCTGCCCATGGATCCAGGTGTAGAAGTCTCAGCTCCCTCTCCAGCACTCACATGCTTCCCATCATGATGATAATGGTCTAAAGCTCTACACTGTCAGCCAGTCCCAATTAAATGTTGTCCTTTATAAGAAAGGCTGTGGTTATGTTGTCTTTTCACAGCAATAAAACCCTCACTAAGACAACTAGCTAGCCAATGTAAGCTAATTTGCAATAGCCATAGCTTTAATAGCCATAAAATAAGCAAAACTATTATTCATTTATTTTTCCCTGTGTTTCATGTTTCCGTCTGTCTATCTTTTAAGTACACTTAAGAGGCATGACATGTAGCTTCACATAGTTTATAAACTCCGATATAAAAATACCAATGTTTAAATTATCTTTATCTATCTTACATGACTTACCAATGAGCATAACAATATTGCCTCGTCTAAATTTGCATACTTCATCCATTTCTGTAAAGTCCTTTAGTTACTGATGGCACACAGTAGGATGCCTGCTCTCAGCACAAGTGTAAAATGTTCGTTGAATGCACAAAACAATTCCTCCAGTGAGCTTTTTCAAACTTAGAGATCAGTGTGGTATTTTATTGCAGGATGCCCAAAGCTATTCAGCACTATGATTTTCTTTCTCAATATCACTCTGTTTACTCTGGAGGCAGTTCCACGGAGTTCTACCCTTAATTGAAGAGACAGAAAAATCACGACTTCAAAACTTAAAAAGTACGAAGAGCAAAAGGCACATTAGCTCAGAGACAAATCAGTAATTATGGAAGTGCCTTCTCAAATTGTAATGTTTGCCTCGGCCTTAGTGCTAGCAATCAAAACTGCTGAATTTGTCTGAAGCAGGGGCAGGACTTTCACTATGAGGAGAATCACTTGAATTTGAAGTGTTATGTGAGCAGCACAAGATGTTCCAACAGCAGATCCTCTGAACACTGTTTAAGAGCAATGACGTGGAGGCCAGATGCCCTTCTCCAGGCCTCCAGACTGACACCTGGCAGGGCTGCAGATCTCTGATGCTCCTGCAGAAAGGCCTCTGTTTTTCTTGAAGAGCTAAAGCATGCACGTGGGCTGGGCAAGGGGGTGGGTAGAAATGGAATGTGGCTATTGTCTAAGCTCTTGGGATTGCCCAGTGCCCTTCTGGAGAGGAACTCTCTAGAGGGTTCTCATTTTAACTAACCTCTTCAGCTAAAATGTATTTCCTGCCATGTGTGAATTTTCTAAGACCGCTAGACTCTATTCGGTTTGATACCTTTCCAGACGGCCCCAAGTTGGACTAAGTAACCATACCTTCTGATACATTCCCAGTGTGTAAAACCATACGTACTTAGCACGATCTTCATATTCGCTCATAATGTTGGTGACAGGTCATTGTATCGCAAAGTTGAAATCAGATTGCCACCTACCGACTGTTTGACCCTGGTCAAGTTATTTAACCCCACCCCAGGCCCGAGTTCAACACATATGAAATGAGCTTAGTAATGGAGGCAACTTCATGCCTTTATCAAACGTTGAATGTCAATGATATTGGATAAATATTCTGTATGGTTCTCTCCCCTTTACAAAGTATTGCAGACATCAGACATGTTTTCCAAACACTAGCTAACTTATAATTAGGTAACAAAACATTGACAATTTCAGTTTAGTGCAGTCTGCTTGCCTTGAAAGCTGCAAAGGAAAAAGTGAGGAAAGAGTAACAATCTATAAAATGTTAGAAATCTTTGACATGGGTCACTGTCACTGAGGTCCTTCATAAACAAGGGTTTCTATGTCATGCCCCTCGCCTGGAACTTGAGGCTACCATAATAAATAAGATGGGACTTTGGACCTTTGTTTCTGTGCAGTATTTCTAAGAACAATTATTCCTTTCAATGACTCTAAACCCAATCCCTGCTGCTCTTTCAGAATGCAGAGACCAGAGTGTCCTTTCCTTGAGCAGCTGGGGGCCTTCTCTGATGTACTGTTGGTGTTCTGGTGTGTATGAGGTTGTTCAGTTGAAATACAGAGGAATTGAGTTGTTATCAGAGGGGATAAGTTATCTGAAGATAAAGGAGGGTTTGCTTGGGGACTGTCCACAAGCTTTACTTCGCTAGGCTCCACCGAGAGCTAACCAGTATGAATAACGTAATGGAAAGGTTTTATTGGGAGATTAACTCTCCTGTGAGTACATGATCAAAATGGCTCTCCGTATTACAATAGGTCAAGATTCTTACATTATTTTTAAGGAAATCTATCTTTTTATGACTCAGAAAAGCATTTTTATTTAAGCTCTTTCCCTGGAGGCAAAAATGTCAGTCTTCGCTCAATCAATGTAGTTCAAACTGTCCTGGCTGGGGATGGTAATTTCAGAGGCGAATAAGATGTATTTGCTCTCATACATACAAATGGACTTTTTGAAAGTCTTAACTTTCATAGGGCGTGTGAACTTGTAAGGAGAAACGGGGAGAGATGGAGACAGACATTACAGGCAATCTCAAGAGGAGCAGGCAAGGTTTGCAGCCTGGTATCAGGGCCATATTTGTTCATCCCTTTTGTAGAATTAGACAGAAATCCAGGAGGCTCTGGAAGGTGAGCAATTGTTTCTATCCTATAGCCTTTTCCTGTTGTTTTCAAGCTGAGGCCTCACAGAAGGCCCCCTCCATCATATTAGACATATCTGAAGAACTATGTGGGAAGGGTATTGTATTAACCTTTTCAGTTTAATATCTGCCCTTAGTACTTATCTAAGAGTTCCCTGGACAAGCTTCGGATCCAACTGGTGATCTACACCAGCTCAGGAAACCTAGCAGTAAGAACGGACTCACCCTGTTCAGCCTCCGCACTCAGTGTTGCAGTCACTCGCACGGCTTACATTGCGTTACATCACGTGGCACCGTGGGTTTGCCACCCAGTTCAAATCCACTGAGCATTGCTCAGCCTGCAAGTTTACTTTCATACCACTCAGACAAACAAAACAAGAATATAATTTAAGGGACCGGCTCAGAATGCTTGTGATTAAATTCATGAATCAGGACGGTTTATAGAAATGTCACACGTGAACTGTAAACTTCATAAATATTCAAGCAGTGAGCAACTAGACAATCACATTTCTTAGTAATAAATGCTTCGTCACGACAGCTTTATTTCATTACGAGAAATGCAGATTATCCTCGCCAGGCAGCTTTGCGTTCTTGTTTGGAAACTTTTTCAGTCGTGTGTACCGATAGAACTTCTGTTGCGATTCTGTTCCCATTTCCCTGCGTTCTCTATTTGCCTTCTCTGGATTTCTGTGCCTTCATTATAATTAGCAACTGCACCTGCATCCGAGAAGCAGCCTGCAACCCCCCCATCCGCCTCCGGCCCAACACACACAGTTTCAAACAAGTCAATCTGTTCTGAAACAAAGGGAAACAAAAACCCCATCGAGTTCAAGTTCATATATTTCTAGTTATAGCTATGGATAATACACTTCATATTTTGTCAAGGATCTTAAGGTACAAAAGATAGTTAAAAAAAAATAAACACAAAAACATTACTGCATAGCTGTTTTCTTTCTATTTAAACATATAGCTGTGGATGCTTTTGTCCGCATGTAAAACCATGTGCATACCTGGTGGCCATAAAATGGCATCCAATACCTTAGGACCAGAGCTAACAGATGCTTGTGAGGTGCTATGTGGGTGCCTGAACTCAAACCAGGCTCTTCTGCATGAACAGCTGGAGCTCCTAACCACTGAGCCATCTCTGCAGTAGCCATGCTCTGAATGAGTCTTTCCTGACTGTGCTGCAGTGCATCCGAGTTGCCTACTAATGCTGTAGGATAGAAATGCCAGATGGTGTCCGCTATACTACACTGAGGAGAGGGATTTGGGATCAGAAGAGAAGGACAGGAGAAGCAGGCTTGGATATTGAAAGGTTCCCTCAAGAAATTAAAGGAGGAAGAGAAGGAAAGGTCAGGGCTTGAGTCTTGGTGGAAGAGGGTGGTGAAAACGATTTCAGGAAGGAAGTTGATGCTCAGACACTCCAAATGTAGAAGCATCACTAACAAGAGATGTTTGAGTCACCTACTGATGTTCATATGTCATCACCTCTATGGAAACTGAAGACTTAATCTTCCAGGGTCCCACTCTTCAATGGCAGTGTCAACCTACGTGTTTTGCAATTGTTTGGTGGAGTATGTCTGAGTCTTCCTTCCTTTGGAAGGCAGAATCTATACCTCTTTCTGCTGTCTCCCCAGAATTCGCAGCCTCCTGATTTCCTCCATTGCAGGCCAGCCTCTCCCCCCATCCTCGGAATAGTTCCTCTAACTCTTCACAATAAGCTTGGACCACTGTTAGAACACAGCGGTTGCATGACAGTCTTTGGGTTCCATACCTATATCTCTTGGTGAGTCCCTAAAAGTAGCCATCATTTTCCTGGCTGGACTAATAGCAGGTCCTTGAGGCCTCCTGCACACACAGCAGAACATGTATATTTTTACTCTTTTTAACACCATCCAAAATGGCATAGCTGTCTGGAGTAGCATATATGCAAGTTAGATCATGCAGGGATCCTGCTCCCCTTCCACGCTTCTGAAAAGCACATCTCTCTCATATTCGCAAACTTTTAACCTGCCTTGTAACTAAATAGAGACATCTACAAGTTTACATGTTAAAATTTAGCTTTTTTTGTTCTATTCAATATTTTAAAGTAAGTTTAATTCTGAAATATTCCATTCTACAATGCCAAAACAAAACAAAAACAAACAAACAAACAAACAAAAAACCACCCCAAAACATAAATCAACCAACAAAACAAACACAATCCTGATAAGACATTCTTCCCCAGCTTGTTGATAAAAACAGAACTGGAATCTTTAGTTCTTTGGAGTTTGTTTCCAGGTTGATTCTAAGCAACTAATCAATACTGTCTGAGTACAGTATTTAAGCAGCAAGTGGCAATTACTTTATCCAAGAGCCCTGTCACACTGCGTTTCACAGCTGTATCTCTGAGGGTGTCTTCAAAGGCCATTGGATCGTTCTGAAGTTGATGTCAGAGGCTCCCCTGAAGCCGTGTTCCACGCTGTGGGAGGGAGAGAGAGGTGAGGTGAATGTGATGTGCGCTGAGTGTTATCTCCGGGGCTCTCAGTGTGCTCTTAGAAACACTATCAGTGATAAGAATAATGACCCATGCTTTTCTCCTAAAAGTCAATAGCTTCTATCTGAAAGTGTTGAACTTACACCTATTGCCTTTCCATTTGCAGACTTTTCTCAAACCATTAACTATTGACTTTAAGAGTTGGACCTTATTATGTTTAATGAGAATAAATGCCATGATTGATATTATGTGAAGAGCCATCGTCCCAGCCTTTCCCCTGTAAAATGCACGTTAACATGCTGGGGGGAAAAAGACTTATTTGCTCAAATTATTTCCAATGTTGGACTTGTTATCTCTTTCCTAAGCGTGATAAAAGTTATTTCCAAATCATTAACCTTAACAAACAAGTCACTAAGAAATGCTCACATCTGCAGAGATGGTGCATAGGAGAAGTCATTACTAATAGTTATTTGTTAAGTTCATGTGACTGGCACCTTTCTTAGTGCTATATGTGCATTAACTTACTTAGCACTCACGTCAACCCTATGACGTAAATGCCTTAGCTGTTATCTTTTTAAAAGCTGAACAACCCATCAGAAGCTTCAGAGCTACAAAGTGCCGGCTTGGATTGAAGTCCAGGTGATTGGCCCATAGGATCTGCAGGTCACCCAGGGTATGCTTGTCAGGTCTGGGTTAGCAGATCTACAGTGTAGTACAGAAGGAACTCACTGGGAAATGAAAATCAAAAGCAAGATGCTCATCCTGACCCAGATTACGGCTAGTACCACAACAAACACAGAAAACAGCAAATGCCTTGCATTGCTCTGACTTCTTGCCTTACTGCAGTCCTCCTCAGACAGTCCCTGTCTGCGCCTGTAAGTTGTTATGTTCATCCTCAGGCGGCTTCAAGTTTTAGGTTTCATATTGAAGTCCTTGATCTATTTGAAGCTCAGATTTGTGCAAGGTAAGGGATAATGATCTCTTTTTTTTTTCTGCCTGTTAAAATCAAGATTTTCAGCAATATTTGATGAAGATTATGTCTTTTCTCATATATATACATATATTTGCATATGTATGAGAATATATGGCATCTTTTTATTGTATATGAATATCTATGGCATCTTTGTAAAATACCATGTAGCTGTAGTCATGTGAGCTTATATCTTGATCCTCTATTCTATTTCATTAATACGTTGTTTGTTTTGTGCTGGTACCATGCTGTACTTGTTACTATGCCTCTGTGGTATAATTTGAAAGCAAATATGACAAATCTCTCCCATTTTGTTTTGGATTGTTTTGTCTACCTTTGGTCTTTTATGACTCCAGGTAAATTTTTAGATTTTTTTTTTTTTCTGAAATGCCTGTAAGGAATGGCTCTGGAATTTTGGCTGAGAGTTCATCAAATCTGTAGACTGCTATTATATCAAAAAGAAAGAAGAAAGATAGAAATAAATAAAAGAGACGTAAAGTTGAGAGAAGAATATGTTAGAGAGGAGGAAGCCAAAATGAGGCCAAAATACATTGTATACACATGCATATTCTCAAAGAATATATAAAAGTATTTCAAAAGATAATAACAAATGCTAGAGATGAACGAGAAAAAGTACTTTGTATAGTATTGATGAGAAAATGAATTAATATAACTATGACAGATCACAGTATGGAGGTTCTTCAAAATAATCTATCATTAGAATAAACTGTCATAATTCTGGCCAAGGATGCAAAGGAAATCAAATCAAAGGAGATACCGGCACATTTATGTTTTTTGCAGCGTTCTCTATAACAAAGATTTGGAATCAATCTACGTTGATCAGTAAATGAATGGACCAAGAAAATATAGTGTATACAAATACATACTAGAGTAAGTTGGCTACAAAAATAAAATAAAATAAAATAAAATAAAATAAAATAAAATAGGAACTGTGTTAATTGAGGTTAAGATGCACAAAAACAGTTACCTCATAGTATCTGAACTAAAATCAATTGACCTGAATGAAGAATAGCAAATGGTAAAGATGGGAAGATATGGACGCTCTGATAAAGGGAGGTAGGATTTGATTAAAGCTGGCTGAATAAACCATATTAGTGCATATATATTTATAAAAAATATTTAAAAGATGGAGGAAATGTATGAGTCTCATTGGGCTGTAGGTTTTGAACATTTTCAAACCTACTTTATTTGGGGTTCTTTAATGCTTACACCTCCCTTCCAACCCATGTACCCTAGATAGGAGAGAAAAGAGGTTAATAGGAACAGGGGAGACAGACCTTTTTTATACTCAGTTCCTTGGAACAGTTCTATGGTGTAGTCAACGGATTCCAATAGACCAATTAAATGGTAAACCAGCAATTCAGCAAAGGTGACTGTAACCATAGCCCCTGGAACATGGAGCAGCAGCTAGAGCCTGGAGCCTTGAAGCCTTCACTGGAGTGGTTCTCTCTAGGAGCATCTTGAAGTGGAGTGATGAACTACCAAGACCAAAAAACTCCCACCTCTTGTTTTGGGGATATATATATATATCTCCCCTCTCAGAGTGCATACTAGGATTTTTATCAGTTGGCAAAGACCATGACCCCACAAGAGGCGGTTCCTCTTCTAGTGGACAAACATCACCTGTTCTCTCACAGGTCTGTTTTCAGTGGAAAAACACCACACACCTTTACATAAGTCTGTTTCACATCTCACACTTGGGATCAAAATAAAACCATGTTTACTTCCACTACACGGGGTAGAGCAATGTTGGATATAACTTCAGGCATTGGGGATTGGATTATGAAAGTGTCATTGTTAGGTAGGGGAAGACATTTTGCCAAAAAGCTAAGGTATAGTTAATCCAATTAGTTTGATAATCAAGGCCTCGCACATTTAACGAAAGAATAAATCTCCCAGAAAATTCGTGCAGATTGGACTGTGAGAATTTTAATTGGTCCCTGTGAACAGGTATAGTTGGAAGAAAGAAAGTGAACGTCAGGTACCCCTACTGCAAACTCAAGACTATGTCCACAGACTTATTCTATATGCACATCTCAGAGCTAAGCTGAAACACTAGATTGGCAATGCCAATGAGAGGTTTCACAGGTATAAATGAAACAGATGGTTGGCATGTCAGCCAGCTCTGGCAATAATTTTCTGAATGTAACCATATGCAAACAATTAGAGAGAAATATTTTCAATTTTAGTTCAGCCAATTTTTAGGTGTCATCATTGTTTTTACATAAATCAACCCATGCTCTTCCAAAAAAAATCTAGTTTGCTTGTGCCTATGTATCTGTATTCTGTATGAATGTGTATTGAGTCTGTCTCTGAGAGTCTTGTTTGAATAATTTTACTTTCTCAAATATTTAAATACTTAGTGGCTCAAAAAAAAAAAAAAAACCACACAAACCATCTGAAATTTTTGGGAGTTAAAGAGACAAGGTAGGACTTGCTGGAGGCTTTGCAGTAGCTCCAGTTTCCCTCTGCAGGTGCCAGTGGTGATGGCTGCAAGTGAGCTCACTGGTGCCAAGCACATACATAATCTCTTTGCACCTCTGACACAAAGAAGGGACATTAGCTTTTTGGTGGCTATTGGCCAGAGGTTATCCTCAGTTCCTAGACTACATTCTCAGTTCACTTTCATGGGCTTTTCCATAGGTACAGACTCTCCACAGCATGGTAATCTGGCTATGCCAAGTCCAGCGAAAGACTGGCTAGCACAACCGGGCAAGCATTACATAACAGAATCGAAGCTTGGAAGTGACGGGCTATCATTTTGCTGTGTTTTATCTGTTAGAAACAAGTCAGCATTCCTGGCTACCCCAAAATGAGAGACTGACTCAAAGCAATGACTAGCAGGAGACACGGTTCACCTGATGCTTGTCTGCAGTGCTCCAAGAGAGAAAACCTATTCCAATCGTAGACATAATTTTGAGTTTATCTGGTAATCAAATTTAAATAATCCATCGTTCAAATGGCATTTAACTGTCACATAAACACATGCTTTTTAAAGAAAATAATCACTGAACGAATGTTTAATACTTTAATCAAGTGTTCTATAATCAGCTTGCCTATATTTTCTAGATTATATTAGAGAAGTAGCATTTCAAATGATTATATCAGTACATAAGATAATATTTTCTCAAAAATTTTTATCATTTTGTAGAAACTATTTTATATATATATATATATATATATATATATATATGAATGAATGAAATGGTGTGCTTCTAGCTTCCAAATTCATTCTGGCATCTTATTTGTCAAGTATTTATCAAATAAGTACTTGCATTTTAGGACCTCAAACATGAGCACAGATGGGTTGGTCACCATGATTTGATGATTTCAATATTCAATACTAGGATATGAGGTTATTAAAATGACATAATGGGTGAATGAAGACATTAAAAGTCAATATGTCTTAGGCCACAAGTTTAGGAAGCATAGGATTGTGGCTGATCCCAGGCCTTCAACACCACAGAATACAACACATTTGGGGCTTTTTAAAAAAATGAGTTTTAGATAATGACTCACCCTTCATTTCTCAGACAAGATGAATGACCTGCTGTGAGCAGGATGTGTTCTTTAGCATAGTTTTCCCTGAAGTATCTACAACTTTGTGTTGAGCAACCCAAAATCAGTGTCCTGGTCCCCACTGAGAGAGCTGCCCTTTAAGTCAGCTAGTGGTAGTAACAGTTCAGCTGAGAGACAGAGAGAGTAACTTGTGTCACCAAGCTGGAAGTATACAGTTCTACCGATGGAAGGCCCGAGTGCTCACACTGTGGGCTTCCAGGCAGAAAAGGGTGACGCTCTGGGTCAAAGGTTCTGCCTCTCCCAGGAACTGCTGGTCTCCAGGCTGAGAAGGGTGGATCACAAAACTGAGATTCATGCCAGAGGATCTCCCATTCAGCTGGAGGTGCAGGAGAAAAGATTTCTCCACAATAAGTATTAAGCTCTTTTAGCTGGGCTGCCAGTGATAGACTTAAGTAATTCCATTTTGCTTAAAACTTTCATTTCTGTATACGGGTGACCTACTCTTGAATGCCAGATCTAGAAAAACCCACAAAGATAAACTTGGCATAGGATATAGAGTAACCAATCAGCTGGAAACCAGGAAAGCACTAAAAGTCAGGACATTCCCCCAGATCTCCCACTCCCAAAACGTATTCCTTACAAGTTAATTATTTGTGGTTTGGTGCCAGACTTGTATGGGATGAATACCAGTTAGTTCAAAGGATGACCAACAGCATGCTTGCCAAGCTAGAAACCCACTTGCCTGCCTTCTCGCTTACTGCAGGCTATAAAAAGTTCTTTCCTACTTGTACTCAGGGCTCACACATGATCCTCTGCATCGGCGATAGTGTGAGCCCGGCTTAAGCTGAAAATTAAAAGACCCTTGCACATTTGCATCTGTATCGGCTCCCAGTGTTCAATGGGGTTTCATTAAAACCGGGCACACCACCAGCAGGAGGCCGGGTAGCAGCAGAGAGCTCAGGGCTCGGAAACCCAAGCCAGGTGGCAATAAGGCAATGAGTTGGTTGCTGCTTTGGTGACAGAGGCTCAGAGCTCTGTTTTGAGAAGAGCCAGCGCTCGCCTCCTCAGATGGGCACTGTGATGGGCAGAGTGGCACAAAAGTGGCGGCAGTGATCCATGCTGACATGTCAATGGATGGCAGAAGCTTATGGTAGGCGTCAGCATGTGGCTGCCAAACAGGCAATCAAGCCCCAGCGTCCAGTGAATTCTTCAGTGAAAAAGGGAGCTCTTCTTTTCCTGCCCCCCCCCAAATAAATAACAAGCCTCAGACAATCATGATGGAGAAATGGAGTGAGAGTTTATTTTATGAATTGGGGACTTTATAAACCTTGGGCAGTGGGAAGGGTTTGATTCGCTGGGCTTAGGAGTGCCAGGGATACTTCAGTTACGTACAGCAGCACAGGCCTATCATAAGAAGGGGAATGGGCCGCAGGGGTGGGGGAAGAACTCTAGGTATGGTGAGAGGTGTGTAAAAAGGGCAATGGCTGAAAGCTAAGGAACCAAGACTTCTTATTAGAATGGCGAGTGTATTTCCAGGACTCCCCAAGGTGCTCACTGAACAGGTTTCTTATCGGGAAAGAGTTGGGCCTGTAATCTTGAGGACTACGTGAACTCTCCTGAGAGGATGTACGGTTTCCTCAGATCAGGAGGAGAGGAGGGAACCCAGCCAAGGAGATGAATCAGTTATTTAGCACCCAAGTTCAGGGGATTTCCTGTAATGCCAGACTTTGACCTTAACAGTGGGGTTCAACAAGCCAATACATATCAGAGTCACCCCGTGACATAAGCAGCCACATCACCACACTTTGCCTAAGTGTGCTAGGCAGGTGCTGACATCGATATAGAACCCAATCTGCATATTGACTGTTTTCCATCCTTTGACCCTCACTACATTTTCAGCAGCAGCAACACATGATAAAAGACTTCTCGAAGTCGTCCGATTTAGTGTCACACACTTGCAAACACTGCTGTATTCCTAGTCAGAACGCAATGATTTGTGAAACTATTTACTACATGTCAGTGCTATCTGGAACTGTTTGTAGAAAACCATTTCAAGCATAGAATTGATGGTAATTGAGCGAAAGTTCTTCAAGCAGGTTTTAAGTTTAAGGTTTTAAGGATGCTGAATCAGCTTGTCATAGTCTACTTATTAAGTGCATTGATTCCATACTAGGAAAATTCATTTTCTACAATTTACTCTTGCCTAAGTCAAGTTAGCAACCAAGTTTTGGTCAGAATTATTATATGGCTTATATTTTTTTCCCTGTGCGCTCTCTCTCTCTCTCTCTCTCTCTCTCTCTCTCTCTCTCTCTCTCTCTCTCTCTCTCTCTCTCTCTCTCTCTCTCTCCCTCCCTCCCTCTCTCTCTCTCTCTCCCTCTCTCTCTCTCCCTTTTCTTCTCTCCTCTTCTCTTTGCACTAACTCGACTGCATGAAGTAAAAGTCCATCATGAAGTGGCTTGTTCTTGTAATAATCCACTTGTGCACACACAAACCTTTGTTTCCATGTACATACTACCAATTAGTGTGTTTCTAGGTCTGTATGTAAGCACATTGTTCATTTACCTGAGCTGTTGTAAAGCAGCCTTTCTCTCTCTCTCTCTCTCTCTCTCTCTCTCTCTCTCTCTCTCTCTCTGTGTGTGTGTGTGTGTGTGTGTGTGTGTGTGTGTGTGTGTGTGTATGTGTGGCTGCTGTTGTTGTTTTTTTCTTCCCCCAAATACAAGGGTTTAAAGAAATAATAAAATAGAAGGTCTATCATGGGCCATGCTTTGTGATTTGTAAAGTATTTTGGGAAAAGTGTCCAATAAAGAGCAGAGATAAAGATCAAGGCAAACGTGGTTACAAAGAGTCTTGGAGAGCAGCAGATTAAAGACAGAATAAAACCTGTGGGGGAAATCTATTTATATGCAAGAATTTTAGATAAACAAATATGTTTCACATGTTAACCAATGTGATTTTAAGGGATTATGTACAAGATAGCTGCTTTCTTTTACTGGAGTGATAACATTCTACATAATTTGTGTCAACATAAAGAAATGTGCTGTGAGAGATGAGCATGGACATCAGAGGGAATACTTGACTAGCTAATATACCTATTAAGAACGAGTCACATAAAACAGAAGCAGAAAACCAATATATTCCTAGCATAATGCAAAGTCATGGTCCCTGGTGGGGTAAAATGTCTGAAATCATTTGTCCCATTCATGTTATTCTGAGGGACATAACAAAGACCCTGGCGAGTATTTACATTCAACCAGGAAGTGGTATAAAAGCAACACAGTTTTTTTCTTTCCAAGATTTTCTGAAATAAGCAGACTACAAGTCCGGCAGCTGTTCGGCTCTCTTAAGAGCTATACATGATTCATTTGCCAATAGTAAAATGTGAGACTCTAGTATGTTATGGGCCATAGCATCCCCTGGGTTTCAGGAACATTTCTGTTTTAATCTCTCTATCCCCAAGCTGCTCAAGTGTTTTGCCTGCAAGCACACATATACACTGTGTTTATACCTGGTGGCCACAGAGATCAGAAAAGAGAGTCAGAATCCTGGAACTGGACTTATAAGGAGTTGAAAACTGCCATGTGCATGCTGGGAAACAAACTCAGGTTCCCTGGAAGAGAGGTCAGTGTTCTTCATCAGCTGAGCCATCTTTCCAGCTCCAAGCTTTAGATTTCAAGTATGTAAACATCTAGATCTGTTTTGTTTCTTCAGTGTAGGTCTTACTTATGTCTTGTTTTAAAAAAAAATTGTCTGGCTGTCTTACATATGTAAAATAGTATTGCTCTCATCACTTTAACATATACAATATAGTATCACAAACTGCAATATCTGCATCCTTTGGGGGCCAGAAGTTCAGACCATGGGAATTTTCTACTTAAAGTTTTAAAAGATTCAGCATTTCACAAAGAGCTAATGGGATTCAACTAAACCATCTTGATCACAGATCCTGGAGTTTTGAGAAATAGAGTAAAGTTCTTGGTGATTGTTGCATCCAAACCCTTTTATACAGCAATAAGAAATAAAACTATTCCTTGGAACTTGTGTAATTGATAGTATGATTTTCTTTTTCCTGAAGTGGTTTGCTATCTGTTCAATGAAAATGGCTAAACCAGTCTTAAGGCCTTTGCCCTCGCTTCAGTAGTGCTGTCTCCATCACTGTATTCTTGGCTCTTTTATGTCAATCAGAATCAGTATAAAGGTCAGTTACTAACATGGGTCTTCTCTTGTGACCCAAGCTGAGGCAGCTTTGGTCCTCTATAAGCACACTCTTAGCTCTCTGACTGTCTGGCCCCACTCTGCTCTCTCTGGAGTGTCTGTCCTTATATGTATTATGCGTTGTAAAGAAAGTAGCAGTTGTGATAGTTTTATCCACTGCTGCATCCCTAGTGACTGGAACAGTTCCCGGAAGTTAGTTGGTACTCAATAATTGTTGATCCAACAAATGATACAATTGGTGTCACCTCTCCTATTTGTGGTGATGATTGAAAGCCATCATCAGATTAACAATGCAGAATCCTTCCAGCCTCACATATGTCATTAGCAAGACACAGAACTGGCTGACCTTACTGTTATGGGTCAAGGTAATAACACCATGCGTTTTGTAATATTGTCAGGCTACCCTGTAACGAACATGTTCACCATCATATGCTTATTAAAATCTCCATAGCATACATCTAAAGAAGAGCATCTAAAAGAAGGAAAACAGTGATTTCGCATTCCTGTTGGTACTTTCTTTTCTAGGAAATACTTCAGTCAAATAATTCGCATGAGTTACATTAAAATATAGAAAATCAGCTTCATTCTTTATTCTTACCCGAAAAACAAGCCATGCTTATTCAACACAGGATTCTTGAATTTCTGCTAGCTACCAACCTCTCTTAGTGAGTTTCATTTCTTTCCACTCTTATCCCCTACCCTTTGAAACAATGAATTAAATGGGGCATTGCGCATTCTAGGAAAATTAACCATTTATTAATTTATTGACACAAGTTTTTAAAATTGAAAATAAGGCCAGTTAGATACCTAATCATGTAAAGGCACTTGCCACCAAGCTTTGAAAACTTGAGTTTTATCAGCCCATATGATGGAAGAAGGGCACAGACTCTTGAAAGTTGTCCTCTGTCCTCCACATAGGTGGCCATTTACACACAAAATAAAGGCATGTACATTTTTTTAAAAGTACATAGATTTTACTGTAGTAATGGTAGAGCTGAGACCGGAACACAAACTTTCAGTGGCCCGAGACTCCCTTCCTGTGTGTTTTATTATTTGAAAGAACATTCTGTGTTCTACAAAACGAAATATGAAAAACCTGAGTTGTACAAAGTTTTAAAATAGTTATAATTGTTTATGAAAATTACCCACTCAAATAGAGGCATTAGGTTATGACTTTGGACACAGAAATTAAATAGATCACCCATCATCATCATGTGTTAATTATACATCTATAAGACACAGCATACTATAAATTAGACCTAATGAAAAGATCATTAAAATATCACATTTATCAGTTTTTGACTGACCAAAGTGCTCTTGGGAAGGAGCTGCCTTATACATTAAGGTATTTAATATGATAAATAGGAAACTGTAGTAGAGTAAGCCAAACTTTAAGTCATTCAAAACTCATTCTAGTCTTCCAGGGTAGCTCACTGTCACCTCAGCAGAGAGCAGTGTGGAGGCCAGCCTTGGCCCAGAATTCTCCTGCATTGTGAGTTGAAACTTGTAAGTGAGGCACAGAATCCTTTGACCGCAAAGAACTATTTGTGATGGCTAACAAGATGAGAAAGTGTTCCACTAAGGAACCTAGTGTCTATAGTGATATATGAATTGTGCAACCCAAATGTTTAGCAGAAAAAGGAAAGATGTTGGAAAGCCATAGTGGGGCGGGGCTAGGAACCAAATGCTTAAAACCTCAAGTTTTGTTTTTTGGTTTTTTGTTTTTTGTTTGTTTGCTTTTTTTATTCAGTCAACCCTCTGACAAACTCTAACATGATGCTTACATATCCATCAATGGCATTTTGTCTGATTCAGGATCAATTCATCAATTTAGCCATGGATATAGTTATTCCTATTTCACAAGTGAAAATGAGAGGGGCATAACTGCACAAGACAAGGCACTATGTTTTAAATCATATGATGAACAACTAAAAGTAAGTCAACTGTATCTGCCAAAAATGGCTCAAAACAATGGAAACAGCTAATCCTGTAATCATTTAGTTGTCTTGAAGCTTTGTGTTGTTCAAAGATATGCCAGAAACATAGCTGGACAGAAACCTGATGGTTTGATCCTCATGATTATCAACAATCAAAACACAGGAATGCGTCACGCACGATCACAGTCGTAGCATGGAAATGACAGCTCAAGTAGCAACACATAATGTATTATGTGACTAGTATCAACAATATATTATATGAGATCAAGGAAGGCATCACAGCCAAGCAGCTGCCACTGCCTTTTGTTTGGCATCAAATGGGATGGGATTGAGAAAATAGGAATGGTCCCTGTTGGGGAGAAAGATGGGGAGGGGCATTCAAATAGAAGTTAAGTGTCTGAGTTCATTTGTCCTGGTTCTGAAACAGTAGGAGATCACAAAAGTAGTTGCTGGCTATACTGTGTGGGACCTTGATTGCTAAGACGTCAAGATTTTAGTCTTCCAATAATAGAGGGCCTTTGAAGGTTTTCTACAGGTGAGAGCTAGGACAAAGACAGCATGTTAGAGCGACTAAGCTGGTAATGTGCATAACTTCTTGAGAACAAGGAGAGAAGAGCAGGAAAGAAAGGAAAGGAGTCAGAACAGTGGCTCTTAAACTTAATGTGCTTACGAATCCACCTAGGGAGCTTGTTAAAATTGCAGATTCCGAAGCCATACTCTGGAGAGTCTGACTCAGTGAATCTGAAGGGGGCCCCTAATCTCCATCTTAACAAGGATCAGTGTGATTCTGATTTAAGAGGTCTTCAGACCACGATTTGAATAATACCAAATTAGATGACTGTCACAATAAGCCAGGAGTGAAGTGGCCAAAGTTTTTAATGTAATTTTAGGACTACAAATGAAAAGAAAGGAAGCAATGGCTATTAGGAAAGAGTGGATATGGTGTAGAAATATTTGAGTACATAAAATCAAGGGGAAGAAGTAGTCTAGTAATAAATCAATGTATCTAATTCAACACTGTTGGTGTGTTTGCTTAAATAATTTGACTTGTTCACTTAAATACCAGTGCATGTATAGATTATGTCCAGATGTGAAATGGAAATATATAATTTGAACTAAGATATATGTAAATAAAAATACATATGGATTAACATACATATAAGTAAAAAGAATAAGTTTTAAAATGGCCCCATCACATTATATTCACACATTATTGTGATACCTACCTTTGCACATCACGGGTTTACTGAATCCTCAGTTAAGATTCCAGGGTTGTTTTTATTATTAGCTTTTCAAACTCTATGAAGGTTGTTCAGTTATCAAAATTGTCATCATTTAGCCAAGAGGCCACTCTAGGGACTCTGTTGGAGTATCCTGGATCTGGGGAAGAAATAATTCTGATTTGAGATAATCACTTCTATTTCCTGGAGTTCTGACTGTGAGCCTTGTTCGTGATTTGGACAACAGGTAAAACATACCATCTTGAATTTACTATAGATGAGAAACTTCCAAGGAAAGAAATCTGGAGACAATTGCTGTTAGGGTTCAACTTACATTAATAGGTCACCAGGGATGTATGAATGAAAAATATTAGGGCAATTCTGTCTCATTAGAAATTTAAACAATTATCAAGAAACATATCTATCCTAGATTGATGCAAATGTTGAGTCTGGTGCCTTTACTGGTTTTCATCAGTGATCAGTAGCCAAGAGAAACCTTTCCCAAAAGCAATGCAATATCCCTAAAATTCCTTCCAGTTCCTTATATTTCATACCTTTTAAAAATGTATGAGAACAGTTTAGCTTTCTGAATTGCTAGTAATGTCTGGTTATTTTTTTTATAGATTACCTTCATAGTTAGTGTTAGATAGCATATGTTATTGGGAGCTAGAAATGTTTCTTGGATGTGAATCCTGTTAGAAGTTATGGCGATTGCAAGTCCTAGTGGCCAACAACGGAAGGGGAAGCGCTAAAAGAGTTCACATTCTGGTTACTTTCTGCTAGAGTCCATCGTGAACACACAGCCCTTTATGTTTTAAAGGGAAATTTGCTTAAAATGAAACAAGAGGCATCAGGTAGGAAAAGAATGGGAATTTGGGGAACACTCCAGCAGAGAACAGGTAGCCAAAAAGAAAGTTGGAGGGACAGGCAATTTGTGCTGGGTAGAGGAGCGCTTTTCATAAGGTGACCTACATCAACCAGAGCTATACTAGCTCAAACAGGTTCTCGTCCCCATAGGGCCTCTCTATGACCGATTGGGAGGACTTTGAAATCAGCTACTAGTACAGTGACACTCAGTTTTCCCATATGTGCCACAAGGAGAATCTCATCACAGAATGTTACAAATGGTGATTTGATGGTGATAGAATTTGCTGTCTTGTAATTTTAGTCATCAGTGAACTGCTTTTATAAAGGTAACTTTAGCAAGTATTTTAGATTTTAATTACATTGATAAGGCAACATGTAGAGTAAATTGAAGTGTCTAGGTACCGCTATAAATTTATTTATGCAACAGGTGGGGAGCTGGATTAGCCAGATACCCACAGTTCAGTAAGTCTGCCATGTTACGTCTCTTGTGAATTGTCAGGTGGCTTATAATAAACATGTTTTCTAGTTTAAAAAGCTTTCCCCCTAGTATAAGTCCTTATCAAAAAGGTTCAAGAGTAAAATTATATATGAACATATCCACATTAATGTAGACGTGTTTGAAGTATTTTATATTATACTGGTAAACTGTTGTGTGTTGTTGGACGTGTGTCGTTTGAGCACTCCAAGAAGCTGTGTTGAAAGTGGAGTTGCCTCCGCCCGATGCACCCCATTTCAGATCCAAGCATATTTGTCTCAAAGTGTCTGCCAAGGACCCTTGTCTAAGGATAGACTCCCCTAACTGGAATATTGGGGGGGGGTGGAAATGGGGGATCTCCACAAGTAAACAAAGAAACATTATGTCCTTGAGAACAAGAAGGTAGTCCATTTCTAATGAATGTTACTATTGTTTATCCTATCATATAAAATTTGCAACAGTGAAAAATGGGAACTGAAAATCCAGCCAGGGGAAAGTCAACCAAGAGAAATTCTCCTACTGGAAGCTCAGCTGTGGAGAGAAAGGTCAGTGGGCATGCAAGCTGACTGCTTCACCTTCCCCCATCAGGTTCTGCCAGGTGTCATGGTTTGGCAATATCACCTCTGTTTATGGTTATGTGTTCTTTTATGTGGAAACCTCACCTGAAAGGCCGCTCTGCCTGGTACTCTTAATAGGAAACTCCAGCTGACTGCCTTAAAGGAGCTTCTTCAGTCTGTTCTGCTAAATAGTTGTAGCTTCCAAATTTGAGGACGCTGCCTATTTGTTTGTCTTTTGACTGACAGGTGTTGTCCAAGGGACACTTGGCTTAGTTTCTCTCTCTCTCTCTCTCTCTCTCTCTCTCTCTCTCTCTCTCTCTCTCTCTCTCTCTCTCTCTCTCTCTCTCTGTCCCTCCACCCCACCCCCACCCCTCTGTTCCTTCTTTCCTCTGAAGCTGAAAACCTTAAAGGGGTTTCCCAATCTGGTTATATTGAGTACTCAATTTCTTTTTCTTTTTCTTTTCTTTTTTCTTCAAGACAGGGTTTCTCTGTGTAGCCTTGGCTATCCTAGACTCACTTTATAGACCAGGCTGGCCTTGAACTCATAGAAATCTGAGATCTGCCTGCCTCTGCCTCCCAAGTACTGGGATTAAAGGCGTGCGCCACCACCGCCTGGCAAGTACCCAATTTCTTGAAGATGCCTTTTATCTGTCAATCTGTGTTCAAGTTGTTATAGAACTGTACCTTTAAGCCATTTGGTGAATATTTTAGTGGGTTAGACGCCACTTTTCTTCTCTCCTTTGTTTCTTCGTTAATTATTATGGGGGAAAAAGTAAGAAAGTAAGTGTTTATTGATCAATGTGCCAGCTATTGTTATAGTAGGCATTTCACTATGCTATAGGAACTGCTAATCATAATCTTTCAATGAGAAAGATTATTATTATTATTATTATTATTATTATTATTATTATTATGCTAATGAGGACTAAAGTTTCATGGCTAGAAAACACTGGAACCTAATAACGAAATATCAAATAGATCAAAATCCTAATTTTGGTTTGAGTGAATGAAAATATTAGGCATACAGCAAATCAAAGTATGTTGAAGGACTATTAATGTTTAATATTGGTTTATATTTTTAATAAATCAGCAGTTACTCCTTGACCAGATTTATACCCAAATAACCACACAGAGGGACTAGGATATATTTAATTAGCCTATAACAAAATGTTGTGCAATAATTACTCCATCCTAACCCTCCAAGCTAGTATAGTTTCCTCCCATTCAGATTTCCCACATTATACTTGCTTTTTACTCATATCTTAGGTCTAGCTCATTCCTCCTGGTGTTTTATGGTCCTTTCCATATGTATCCCTTTTCTCCTTCATGTTCTTTCTTTTCCCTTCACTGGACCAGGATGTCCCACCCTATTCTCTGTTATTGCTCAGCATTGGCTAGTTGGCTTTTATTGGCAACAAAGAGAACAAATGGTGACATGTTTACACAGACTTGAGACAGATATTTAGAAAAAAACTTCACAATGCAATGTCTTAACTGAAACTAGGTAGTAGAGTAATTAGCATTTGAATGAACAAGGGCAACTGCACAGTCTGCACAAGAACATTATCCCAACAAAAGTAACAGAAAAAATGGTGAATAATAGATAAATTGATAGATAGACAAACAGATAGATAAATACATAGATACATAGATAGAAGGATGCATAGATACATTATACAATGAAATCATATATGGGCATATGTAATAGATACTGTACTAAGCATTTTGTATTTTTATTTCATCTTTACAGTGACTTTGCACAGTTGCATCTATTATCATCCTCCTTGATAAATAAAACCTGAGAAGTAGGGTAATGTAAACCATTCCACAAGACACCTAGAAAGCCTTAGAACTTTCTGCATACAGTACCCATTCTCTCAAAAGCCATGAAAAATATTTTTAATGCACAATTGTACCATTTAGTTTACCTATTTTGAATAGATTCATCTCATGCAGATTACTTGACCAATGTTAAGAAAGAGGTGGGTAAATTAGCCTAGTCTGCAGCTCGTACTTGATCAGCAACTACACATCTTGGTACTTCAAGAAACCACTTGCAAATAAAATATAGAGCTACGTTTAGCAGACTCCACAAGGCATTCTGAAAATTTTAATGTGTTCAGATAAGGATGTTTCTATTATTTATGCATGAAGAAAACATGCTGTTTTCTAATGCACTGAGCAAAGGGGAAAACTACTCAACCTTAGCAAGATCCTACCACGGATGTGAGGTGCATTTTAATGGTAGCGCTATGCTAGTAAAAACAGTCACTCATGGACTTCTTTACTCTCCATATACTGTGTCAAAACTATATTGATTGAAATAAATAAAATCTTGTGCTAGTGAGATGGCTTGGTGAGTAGAGGCATTTACTGCCAAGCCCGAACTCTAGGATGCATGAAAAGAGGAGAGCACCGATTACCTTGAGATGCTCTCTGACTTCCAAGTATGTGTTGTGGAATTAAGTACATATCTGAATACACACCACCACCACCACCACCACCAGCAACACCAACAGCAACAACAACAACAATAAATAGTGAATGGATGTAATGACGTTTTTAAATTCCTGCATCAGTGTGTAATCTTTGAGAAGCCAGAGTGAGCATAAGTTAGACTCCAGCTGACTTTTAAATTATATGCATATTTTTTCTTTTCTTGAAGTTATTGTTTTCTAATATTCTACTCATAAAACACATGAAGATGTAACAAATGAATAGAAATAAACAGTGCATTTGCTTTTGAAAAAGTACTAAGTTATTAAAACTGGTGCATTTACAAATGAGGTAAATTCCTCCCATGTTAGTTTGTGGCTATGCCCCAGAACTGATCCTAATTTCTGGAATAAAAATGCATTCCCAGAAGGACTGAGCACTTGAAACTGACCTGAGATGTTAGTTACTTTAGATCTTGAAGAGTTATGGCACCAAAGATAAGTCACGCGTTGGTTCTTCATCCAAGGTAAAACCTTTGTGACTGAATGATAAATGAGCTTCCACCTTCCAATTACAAATAGGTACAGCTACGTTAGGAATTAAGCTTAGTTGCCTTGGATAGTTGTCTAAACGTATCCACAGACTTCTGGAAGGTTAAGGAGTTTAAACTTGGTACAAAATTCAAGAACTGATTTTGTTACTGTAACATGGGAGAGTACATCCCTATCTCTACTAGTAAAGGTTCCAAGGAGGAGTAGCTAGAATGCTTGCCAGTCCTCTATGCAATGACCATCTGATTAATAGAAGAGAAACAAAAGTTATTACATATACATACATGAAATATGTAACATATGTTTTAAGGACACAGACTATCACAGTACGGTACATGACCTGAAATAAAGACAGCCCTGCATTTACACAGATAGTCTCAGTTAGTAATGGCAGTAACACCAAAGGAAAGCAATAAAATTAATGTCTGCTATATAGAACTGATTGCTTTGCTTAATTTTTATAAAAAATCACATCATGTGCACATTCTCAAAAACCTGACTTAGTAAACTTACAAAAAGACTTTGCATAAAACCCACATACATTTCAGGGATTCAAGTTCTTTCTCTCTGGAGCTTATTTCCACCTTTTGAACTGAACATTTCCTTGTCTGGGGGCTCTAGGCCTGTTAGTAGAGGGGCTTGTGCTGTGGAGGGACAAGCAAGAGATACCCACGTAGGAGATGAACTCTGAGAGAGGCAGTCTGAAACACAGCCCGACTTTGCCCATACCCACCGTGTGCCTGGGATACGACAGTATCTTCTCAGTACCTCTCTGTCTTTCCTGAGTTAATTCCTGAAACCCAGAGAGAACAATGTCTGCTTAGAAGAGATTCAGTAATTACTGGTTATCTCCACACTTGAGGGACCTGCCTCTTTCTTCTAGAGCAGTGAGGTATTAAGTGTGTGCTCCACCTTCATCCTTGATCCTCCCTTCCCTGCAAGCTCTACTGTTTGCAGAATAGTAATCAAATAATCAAAGTAATCAAGTAACGTTCTGATTCTAAGACAGCTATGTTTCAATATTCAGGGGAAATAAGGAATAGATATTTAGGGATATACATGTTCTGAGACAAGAAGACTCAAAGATGAAAAATGGAGCAGTTTCCTGTTCTGTACTCCAGATTTTCCAAGGATATTTATAATAATAATAATAATAATAATAATAATAATAATAATAATAATATTATTATTATTATTATTATTATTATTATTATTATTATTATTATTATTATATTTTTATTTTAACTCAGGATTCATTTAAAACTAACTTTTGATAGGAGTACATATTATAGTTTAAAATCTTACTTATTTACTTTTATTTATTTATTTATTTATTTAATCTGGATGTTTGTCTGTACTCGGATACATGCCTGTCAAGCCCCTAGGACTGGCTATATTACAGACAATTGTGAGCCACTTTGTGGGTGCTGGGAATTGACCCAAGTCTCTATGGAAGAACAGTCACTGCTCCTACCTGCCGAGCCATATTTCCAGCCCTGACAGATTCTATTTTAAATGCCATAATTATATTTTTGTATTGGAGCCCTATTTTGATTTCTCACTTTTTATTTTTATGCTACCATAGTCTGGAAAGTTTTCTCAGTGGTTTTATTTGGCAAAGACACAAAAATGGAGTGTATAAATGGCCCGCAGCTTTCTCTTCTAGGCACTGAGTATTAAACGTCACTAAGCATGCCACTTCCTCCTACTCACTTTGGTCTGTTCTATTAGTAATGATGAAGGATTTCTGCCCTATGGAGATTCTGATGGTGACTGCTATGTTTATTACACAATATCTAGTATATGCAAATGCATCTTCAAGATAATGCTGTGTAGTCCATAATTCATGAGCTGCGATTTTGTCAATTCATTGTCTCCACCTGTAAACTCCTTTCTTCTCCCACATACCGCCTTTTCCTTCTTTATTTGGTAGTAGATCATTTGTGACTTGGTGAACTGTATAACCTTTTGATTATTAAATAACTTTAATAAAATCACGGACATATGTATTCACTAAAGCATCATTATTTGAGTGTGATTTAAACATCTGTCACTTGTGCTTTGCCTGGAAATAATATAATCGTAATACTGACCTTCAGCCTCTCCTATATAACTAATGACCCTGGATGTTAGTTTGAGAAAAGACAGACTGCACCAAGATGTAGCTTTGGGTTTAATATCTCATTTCTGCCTCCTCCTGCTCATCATCATCATCATCATCATCTTTCTTCCTTCTCTTCCTCCTCCTCCTTTGTCAGACAGGCTCTCCACATATAGGCCTGACTGTTCTGTCACCTCACTATGTATGCTAGGCTGGGCTAAACTCACAGAGATCTGCCACTTTTGCCTGGGAAGTGCTGGAATTAAATGATGTATTACCATAGATGGTTGTTTGTTTCCTTTCTTTTTCCTTGATTTTGGTTTCATAAGCATGGTGTTACGTCTTCTGTCACTTGCTTTATTTACTGAACGAAAATGCCTAATATTTGACCATTTCTTCGTATATTCTTTCATGATACAAAATCTATTTTAATATTATTGTTGTTCAACATTTAGTTTGGTTCCACGGTTTGTTATAGTACTGATGACATATGTACCCCAGCTGAGTTTGTGTGTAAGACATGTTTTTATGCTGTGAGCCCTGGAGTAGAACTGTGAATCAACTTGTAGGTGAATGCTTATATTTGGAAGGTAGTAGCAATGTGTTTGCGATTACCCATATAGAAGAGTCTCCATTATTCTATATCCTTACAAAATGTATAGCTCCTTTTGCTGAAATATAGATATAAAAATACCCAGTATTCCATATAGGATTGATGATGATTTGGATCACTGTTTCTTCTGCTTGACCACCATTTTCTTTCCTCTTCTGCAGAATATCTGAGAATATTTCAGTTTTTCAATATTCGGTGATAAATAGGAATATTTATCTTGGAATAGCCCTTTGCAAACTACAGGCCATGAGCAATTCCATCTCCTGGTTTCTTGCTTTCTTGATTTTTTTTTTTTTTTTTTTTTTTTGGTGAATGCAGGTTCTAAAAGTTAATACAGTTTTGTTTACCCAATCTCTCAATGTTTGTTTATGTGTCACACAGAAAAGAAACCCTCCAGTATGGGGACATCACAATACACTGTTGATACTATCAGTGGATGCATGGTTTCATAGAGAATGAGGACATAACCATATCAGCTGAAATGCTACACTGCCCATCCCCTGATAGCATTGAATGACCCATCCACTGACGTTTTGCTTTTCAGAGGTCTACATTTAGTTTATTCCCTTTGTCATCCAAGAAAGATCACAGGTTGGGAGTACAGATTGGCAAGGGCTCGAGTTTAGGGGATGACACCATACAGGTATCTGACATTACGTAAGTAACTACCCTGTGAGCTGCAGTCCCCTGGTATGGATGGCTAGGGCACCTCAGTTCTGAAACATTTGCTAATTACAGCATCTGTCTCCTTTTCAAATTTAGAATCATTATTTTAAATTTCCATTTTCTTAAATGAATAAATATATTCACACACACTGCCATGTTAAGGCCTGTCCCCTTGCTCTTCAGCATCTTAAATTGCTAAGCATTCATGTCTGGTTAAAATATATTAAGAATCTAGATATTTGGCCAGTGGTAGTTGGTCCTGATTTCATAGCAGCAGCTTCTTTTGTACCTTCTCTTACACTTCACTGAGACCAACATTTCAAGGAATACTAGTTCTTATTAAATTTTCCATTGTCAAGTACCAGAGCTTAAACATCCTTCTTAAAAAGGCAGCTCGTAGGACTATTTCACAGATGGACATTTAGCACCTGAGTAATAATTTAAAGTGTCACAAAACACTTTAAATGTTCTGTGAGGTCTTCTGAGGGATTTGAAAGCATCTTCTCATTTTAAGTATATTCCAGCTGTACAATTGTCCATCATGTCTGGAGTCATTTCAGCAATAAAATTATATACAGCCATAAATGCTTGTATTTTGCTCCTTTATAGATTAGCCTTATGAGACTTTTCTTGGCAAAGCATAATTATTTTCCAGTAAAGTAGAATATTTTCTCCACTTATGGTAAATATATACACATTACAAATATCCTTTCCCCCCCCCCTTATCACATATAAAGTAGGGCTTTTCTTCAATGAAATTGTATAGTGTAATATTTTCTAGTGAGTATTATGATTCTAAGTTTAAAAATCTAACAGTGTGTAGCTACAGAAATATGATTACTAAGTCTAAAGTTTTTATCATGACCCAAGTGGACTTCTTTGATACATATATTTATTGAGACAGGGTTTCACTGCATAGCCTAGGCTAGCCTTGAACTCACAGAGATCCACTTGCCTCAGCCTCCCAGAGTGCTGGGATTAAAGGTATGCACCACCATGCCCGGCTCTTTGATATACTCAAACAGCCTCTATGTCACTTCCTCTCAGGCCATTGCTGATTAGACTCTTTCTCATCCACAGCCAGCTGATCAGTTTCTTTGCACTTGCTTGGCCATAAGCGGAAGTGCAGGCTTCCTCCTACCAGCCTCCAGATTCCCGCTGTCAATGACAACCTACCATAACAACTGTCCTTGGCCAGCCTATAGAAAAGAGCACACTCAAACCTCAGGACCCGATTTCTTGATTTGTTTCAGTGTACATCCCAGTACTTACCAACCCTTGGCATATTTACGAGTTTGAGTGTTCATTCGGTGGGTTCCCAAGGAAAAACGAAAGGTAGAAATTTTCTCTACTTAATTGTCTTCTGCATCTCTAGAGCTTAATGCTTGGCACATATTAAGCATTCAGCAAATATTGCCCTGTGAGTGCACAAGCACTCAGACAATTAAAGAACAGTAGAGTAAGGCCTACATTGGCTGTATCAAGTGTCCACAGAGGCTAGCATAGTTCTTTTAGTCTCTGCTGAAAGACATGCTGACATTCAAACCTTAAGATGTGAAGAGAACAGTATTGCTAGAATTAAACAAAATAGTGTATGAGTTATGTGGTGGAGTGTCAACACTTAAATGTTCAGTGAATGTATGTAACATGCTTGTCTGGCTCCTTTTCTTTCTTTGATGTAGAGTAGGCCAATTCACTGTGTCTCACACATAGCACACTCCTTCTTTTCATTATCTCCTCAGGAAAAAGAGCGTTACACATGTCATTGCTTCCCTTCTACACTCTTACATTTCACATCCTTAACCATGGACATTAAACCCAATCCACCCAGAAGGGCTCCTTTTTGATGACGTTAGCATAGTTATTATATTGCCTCAAAGAGCACAACGAAGTGATTCTTGTCTCAGTGCCTGAAAGCTTACCCATCTCTGCTCCTCACAGAGCCGTGTAATCTTTTTTCCATTTTCTGGATATCCAATGAGCCCTTATTTTTATCGTGTTTTTGCTTATCATAGTCTCTATATCTGGTGCTCATATACAGCCATATGTGAGTTCATACATCAGCAGAACAGCCTATTTCAACATATACTTGTAGTCTTGGCATCAACTTAGGTGGCATTTACTTTTTGAGAAGACTCACGATGCCTTAATAATTGGATATACTTCCTTATGGGTTAGAGTTGAAAGCTTGGTCACACAAGCAACACTGAGAGGTGAGGATTTGGGGAGAAATCAGACTATGAAAATAGGCTATTAATGGACTGATAATTTGAAGACATTACTGACCTATGCTAGGATATACAGTATAGGTCCTCATTCGAGGAAATGGGCCATTTGATGTGTGTTTGGAAGATGTACCTTATACGTGTCTCCTTCCTTCGTGTTATGCATCTCAGATGCCCTGATGTAGGTACTTCTGCTCTGCCGTATAGTTCCCACCATGATGTTCTACCTGACCACAAGCTTAGCAACAACAGAACCAAACAACCATGAACCAAAAGTAGTGAAACCATGAGCCACAATAAATTCTTCTTTTCTCACTTTTTTCCTCAGGCATTTTGTGACAGCAACAGAAACTTTCTACCATATCAGCAGACATATCAATATATACCCCTAAATTAAAGGCGGATGCTTATTATTTACCCAATACACAAAGCTCTTTGATGGCATTATCTCTTGGTGGGTATTTTCATGAACTAAGCACCAAAGTGTTCATGGGAATTGGCACTTACAGATAAGCAATAGCTTCCCTGAAGATTAGTACCATTAGCGTGTTACAAAATTGGTTTCTGGTGAGCCACACACCAGTTTGAGATTCCCACAATGATGTAGACTTAATAGCACAATAAGCAAAAACATACTTAAGGCAACATTTTCAGCTCAACATTAATTGCACCAGGTGGAAAAGAAATTTTAATAGTATTTTTCTAATATATGTCTAGATAGTTCATACTTTTAAGAACTCTATCTCAAAGAAATGTATGATGCCCATTTCCACTCAATAGTGAGAACCTGGGTAAAATCTAAGGCTTTCTGTGAAAGTTTTGAATATTTCCAACTAGATAAGAGTTTAGCCATGTGTAACACAACATCCGGTGAAAAAAATTCTAACTTCATATGAATCATCACCAAGCTGATGCCCCTTGACAAATGAAACAACACAGGAGTATAGAATATATGCAAAGTAAAAGTCTTGTTTAAATCTTTCTTTTGTCCCAAAGGTAGACGTTGGCCCTTAGATGTTGCAGCATACTGCTTAATTCTGTACCCTGGGCTAAATAGAGCTGCTGCAGGTTTTCTGTTAGCTGTAAATTGACATCTTTCTGCTCCCCAGAATTATTGACAAGAATGTTCTCCCTTGCTAATAACAGCACATTGCGTGATTGATTTTTGTCATTAGTGAAGACTTGAAACGTGTTGGTACTAGAGGGGGTAATATGTGTTCTCTGCTTGGTGGTCATGGCACCAACTTACCACTTAGTTCAGTTTGTTCAGGAAAAAGGGCATTATTTGTTTACTTGATTTTCTATTTTTTATACAAATGTAGATTAGGGTCAATAATGATAATACTCAAGAACTTCCATGTTAACCAGTTCACCAAGATTTCTCAGACTTAGAATTTTAGGGTAAAGGTAATTTATCTGGCACAGAGTCAGAGAAAGCCAGTGTGTCAGCTGGACTTCGTATAGTGTTGCTTCAGCCTGGTGGGGATTCCCAATATTAATAAGTAGAAGGTTTCTGGGGAAGAGAGGGAATGCTCAACTTTGAACAGTACATAGTGTTCTTTAACACAAAAGCCAATAGTGTAATTGATAAACTATATTTTTCCATGAGAGGTGGGCATTAAGCAGCTTTTAACTGGGAGTGTTTGAGACTTATGACAAGCGTGAAGCATTAACACCCGCTGTGTTTTTTAATCATACAATGAAGAACTGGCATGGATTGGGATGGATGAGTAGTTACTAATCAACAAAGATGCCCAAAGAATATCCTTTTCCCAAGAGCATTCGGTCATCCTCCTAAAACACTGGTTCAATTCATCAAGCAAGAGTATTGATTCACAAACTTGATTCTCAGTCACATTTTACTTGCAACTTTAGCAAAAATGTAAAGCCCCAAGTATCATCCTACTTTAAGGAGCCTTTGCCTATATATTCTGAATTAGTTACCCAGCTGAGTCTGACAAGACAGAGTTTTTAAATACTCATCTAAGAATCAACACTCAACATTTAAAATCCCCTCAGTTGATAGGCACAGCAAAGTTACTATTGATGAAAATAATACATAGGATTCCTATCTGCCAAGAACCGTCAACATTTCTAGCTGTTACCAAGCATTTATCTTATTTAAATCATTGAAGTAAGTATATTCTCATTAAAATACTCATAAGCTTATGTAAGATAGTGAGAGCCCTATTTTGTACAAAGTTTACAGGCAAATGATATAGGTAAGGCCACATTAGTAGGCCTGATGAATTAGCAGCCAGCCTGCAGTCTCCAATTCTATTGAACAATCCATTAAAAATCAACAACCTATGTGAATTATGGAAAACTGAAAATTCCACAAGTAAGGAATATGTCAATTGTTTTCTGCAACCTTGAAAAAGTTCCTGACTTGTAGTTATATGCTATAAACAAAGTAAAAACTTAAAAACATAATTACAATTATAGATAAAAGAATACATTCCTGAGTCACAAGGAAGTAGAAAACTGACAATGAGAAATTGGACAGATTTGAGTTATTCTGTTTAATCTGCCAAAGGAATCATAAATAACTTGACCATTAGCATCTGAGATGTTGGAATTTTTACATAGAGTTATATTATAATACTATAGTTTGGGGAAGGAAGTGGGTGGGAAGCATCCAGGTGAAAGATGGAATTGGTTTACTTCTTTGAAATGGCTCCTGATGTTAACAAGGCTAAGAATTACAAAGGATCAAAAACCCAGTTGGGCTCTAGAACACTTTATTATTTTCTTTCTTTTCACATCTGGGAAGATATTGGTATGATTCCCTCTAGGAAATCATTGTCGTATTTCTGTTTTCTAAGGAAGGGTGTGTTCAGTCAAATATAGTTTCAATCCTCCCTGGGGAAAATGGTGCTTCACAGACTTTTGCCTCCTTTCTCTCTGGACCTCCTTTCTCGAAATTTGTGCATGACACATATGTGAACAGAAAGCCCAGGCCAGAAGTCTGAAGGAAAGGGACGTTTACAAACATGGCTAGCCATTGCAGCTATTGCAAGGGTCTTATGTATAGTGCTAAACTATTGCCACTCCCAGAAGAAGATGCGTCTATATGTCATGGGCTGTTTGAACACTCTTTGTGGTAAAAGAGTGTTTCTTTTCCCTATTGCTATTTTCTTCATGGCATCTATACTGAACATTCACTATATAGAGATGACTGGATTTTTCAGCACTCCAAGGGCTCCTGATTTCAAGTACCTTTGTACATATTCAAATCATATCATGACTTTCTGCAGAGAACAAAATGATTAAGCTGCCAATGAGTTATTGTGAGTTCTGACTATCTGACAAATAATGGATGGTACCATAGTGACTCCCACAATGATAAATCATAGAATTAATAGTGAGGACGTGATCTTTAAGTAACACAATAATCTCAAAAAAAAAAAAAAAAGTGCATGAAATGTCTCCATAGTGCTTTGAAATTATCTCAATGTCTTAAAATATTTGATATTTCAGGAAAATATTAATTCTAAGAGATGAAAGTTGAATCCAGACTGTAGCATCAAGTGTGACTATGTCTGTGTAATAATGGCACTGCGTACTTTAAAATGCTTTGGTAATAGAACTGTGCTCTGTTAAATGTGGCAGAAAAGCAAACTGCAGTCAGGTTTAGAAGGTAGCACCCGCTGAAGATAACCAGACGTTTGTAATGGAAAAGGTACCCCAAGCTTAAGTGTGGTCAGAGAGCTCAGCTCTGTCTCTCTGGTCAAAAGACCATTCATCTTGATTCCCAGCTAGCTCTTCTTTCCAGGACTAAAAATGCTAGGTAGAGGATCTTGAGAAGAAAATAGTGAGCGTTCTTCCTGATGTAGGAAAGATTCACAGAATATTTAATCCTATGGCAGAGATCCAGACTAAATTAATCTTAAATATTAGATCTTCATGCAGATCTTTTTTTTTTTATAGCTACACATAAACACAGCATTCCTTGCAACTTTGACAGGTCGCATCCCTTTTCTTTAAAAGCCTGCATCCTGCGGCTCATTTTCAGCAAGCTCTAAGAACCAGCCAGGAATCATCAAATGCATTTCTGTGAGAGGAGAGGACCTAGTCAAGCAGCGAAGAGCAAACCTCCGGGCAGTGAGGAGCAGGGAGGGAGGGAGGCGCGGGTAAAGGGAGGGGTAGGACCCAGAGTGCGGGTCTGACTCCTGACTGGCTGGAGTGGTTTTGGAGAAAGTCATAGCACCAGCTGGCCAGTCGGGAGCTGTCCAACTTTTCAGCAGGTTCAGGTGCCCAGACTTAAGAGCCAGCTCCTGCTGCGAAGAGCAGCTTCTGTAAGAGCTAGCTGCCAACAGTCCCTAGTCTCACCGGCGGTGACCTGAAGAACGAAAAGAAGAGAGGAAGGCAGAAGAAACTGACCATCAGTGAAGCCTCGCCTGCCAGTCTTGGCTACTTGGAAGCAACCGGCGCGCCTCTCTCTCTGCCACCCAGCAGAGATCCCTGTGGCGTTCTGCGATCGCTCCCGCTAGCAGAGCCCCCTCTCGGTGGCCTGGAGCCTTTCTGGCCGCTCCAAGTCGGAAGCTGAGCCCAGCCTCTGTTGCCTCGGCAAGCGGCGGCAGCAGTAGCCGGGAGGCTTTCGGGCCAGCACGGTGGACCTGGCGGGGCAGCGGGGCACGGAGCCGGCCAGGATGGAGGCAGAGGGCAGCAGCGTGCCGGCCGGAACGGGCAGCGAGGAAGGTAGCGATGGCTCCGGAGGGGCCGCGCTCAAAGCCCCCAAGCATCTCTGGAGGCACGAGCAGCAGCACCACCAGTACCCGCTCCGGCAGCCCCAGTTCCGTCTCTTGCACCCCCATCACCACCTGCCCCCGCCGCCGCCACCCTCGCCCCAGCCCCAGCTGCAGCCACCGCCACCGCCCCCACTGCCGCCACCCCCGCCACCGCCCGGATCTACCCGTGGTCGCTACGCCTCAAGCGGGGCCAGCCGCGTCCGGCACCGCGGCTACTCCGACACCGAGCGCTACCTGTACTGCCGTGCCATGGACCGCACCTCCTACGCGGTAGAGACCGGTCACCGGCCGGGCCTGAAGAAATCCAGGATGTCCTGGCCCTCATCGTTTCAGGGGCTCAGACGGTGAGTGGAAAGCGCCCCCTCCCCCATTCATGCAAAGGTTCACTACCCCTCTTCTCCAATCCTCTGCCAGTCTTGGAATCCAGGGGTCAAATTTAAGAAACTCAGGGAGGGTGAGCAGGGGCGTGTCTGTCCTTGCCCTAGAAGATACAATTCAGGTGTGCAGTAGACCTGAAAGCAAAGTATAATTGTTAACTGGTGTGTGTTTGTGTGTGTGTGTGTGTGTGTGTGTGTGTGTGTGTGTGTGTGTGTGTGTGTTTTACCGGTTTATTCGTGCCATGCACCTCCTTCTCCCTACTCCGTTCCATCCCACCCCAGCAGTAACATTAAACCTAATTCAGTTTGTTTCTAGTGGAGGGAGGGTGAAGGCGCGAAAGCTGGGGGTGGGGGAGGCTGCAGTACCAGCTTGGAAACCACCCATAAATCTGTCCGTTCGCCCCAGAAAGGAGGGGTCAGCCAGGCAGACCTGACCTGAGAGGGCACAGGGTGGGGATGAGACACTTTGGTCGCAGGATTGCAGCACAGAGCTTGAGAATAACTCTTGTCAAGTGCCTAAGTAAAATTGAACAGCAAAGGGGAGAACAAACACGTGGGTGACTTGGAGAGTTTAGAGCAAAATGTTCAGCAATCCTGGAGAGAGAGAGAGAGAGAGAGAGAGAGAGAGAGAGAGAGAGAGAGAGAGAGAGAGAGAGAGAGAGAGAGAGAGAGAGAGGATGGAAGCGAGGATGCTGTGGGAGTACACTGTGTCGGTGTGTGTGAGCGTGTGTACACCGGAGTGTGATGTATCGGTGGTCCTTGAGCAATCCTAGGGAGAAAGCACTTTGTTTTAGTTGCAAGCAAGACATGGAGATTTGATTACAGTGATTTCCCCTTAACATAAAGTGCTCCGGAAGAAAGGGCAGGGAAACTGCATGTCAGATGGGAGTTTTAATAGATGCCACGGAAATGAGTAGTGTAAAGTACAATTACAGTGGCTGAGCAATCACCTCATTCTTAACTCAAGTGTGGAGGTTGATTTGGGCCCAATTTGGTCCTAAGACCATGAATCTCTCTCTACACACATGCGTGCGCGCACACACACACACACACACACACACACACAGAGAGAGAGAGAGAGAGAGAGAGAGAGAGAGAGAGAGAGAGAGAGAGAGGATTCTGCAGGAGGAGGTGGACTTTACATACATGCACACACAGAGTCACACAAGGGTTTTAGGAGTTGTTCCTTTCCACGTTTGTTGGCAAAGCGGGACAGTCATGTAGCCTTAGATGAGGCAGGCACTGATGCCTCTACATCAAGCCCCCACACTGGACAATGAGTGACATCAATGCTGGTTGTGTAAACAGGAAAACCTGGGACCAGGTTTGTTTGTCTAGCTCTTACAGCAAATAGGTTGGGTTAATGAGAAAATAATGATGTTTTCTAAGTGTATGCCTGTGTGGGGATGTGCATGTGCAGGAACGTCTCCCCGTGTGCTGTATTCCAGATGAATCATCTAGACAAGCAGTGTGATAACCTTTATGTGTGGCCATTCCTTTAGCTTGCTTTGCTCTCTTCCTCCTCCCTTGCTTCCTTGAGTACCTTGTTGACAGCACTGTGTCGGCCCAATGCAAAAGATGAGAATTGCAGCTAATCTCAATTCAGGTCATTTAAAAGTCTGATGACTGATGTTGGTGGCAGAAATTAACAAATCAATATGCAAGCTTCATCCTTGTGTTGTCCAATCACACATGGAGTCTTGCTCTTCATTCAAAGAGGCGGTCATGCTGCCCAGTGGCTCCCCAGGGGTCGAGCATCATATCATATGGGTCCAAAACAACAGAATGGAGGCAAGGATATTACTCTGCATACTTGACCTATTAATACAAAAAAAATCAGCTAGTGAATCCTTAATAAACAATAAACAAGAATAAGCATTCTGGGTTAATATGTGGGTTGATTGCTTTTGTAAGATCTCTTAATTGGATACACGTTTTTTAATAAAATTGATTTGTTTAAGGAGAGTAGAACTGAGAAAAGGAAGATTTGAACAGAAGCATTGCATCATTGATCTGAGTTTAATTTTTGCTATGCTCCATACACTGATTAGTTGATATATCTGAAATTCCTTACTTGAATGGTTCAGAGAAAAGCTAAAATGTACAGTAGTTGCATGCTGTCTCCACTGTGTCTCATCTGATATTGACACTCTGTTTAGGGATTCATGACTTTAAATTCTTTATGTCACTGGCTACATATTTCCTACACATTCACACACCGAATGTAATCCTTTCTTGAATAAAATTCCTTTTGCAAATAAATGTGTTTCCGAGGGGACATGGATATTAGTTTCATTCATTAGAGAAAGTGGCAGTGTTAGGGCAGTTTCACGTCTATTACCTTAGTAGGCTCTTCCACTGATGAAAAGATCAACTGTATTATCTCCACGTTGTAGACAAGAGCACTGGGCCCTGGAGGATGCAAGTTATTTGTTCAACATCACATAGAGTAGAAGGGCCAGAAGTGAGACTAAAATGCAGGTCTCTTGACTGCGTTCAGGAAGGCTAAGGCCTTCCTGAAATAAAAGTGTGTGATTCCTGACATAAGTTGACAGCATCAAGGATATGTGAAACCATGCTGGAAATTTATATCAATTTGTACTACAGGATATGAGCCCAGATAAACAAAAAGGGAGATATTTAAATCATTCTGAAAGTGACAGTATAAGCTTCCAGAAGCAATGTGAACTCTCAATTTGTCCTGCCCAAAATAATCTAGTGTCCATTATCACGTAGGGCAAACTTTGTAGTAGTTGACTTTGCATAATGCATACAATAATAAATATGAATTAGTAGTTAAAGACATCAAGACTAAACAAAACACTTCAATTTGTTTCCATTTATCTTCTAGAAGAGAACCAAACAAAAAGCACAAGTATGTGCGCACACACACACACACACACACACACACACACACACACACACCATGATTTGAATAGGGATTTAAATTGTGTGTGAAAACTAATGCATGAAATAAACCTCATGAATGTCTGAAAGAATGATTGCCATGGGTTATTAAGAAATGTACACTTCTAAAAAGCTATTTGTATCATGTACAGAAGCATGTCCAGATGTTAATTATCTTAATTTTGAGACTCAATTATACTACATGAAGCAATGAGAAAGAAGCATCTTGTTTCAGTGAAGGATTTTATGTCAACAGGAAGAAAACAGGGCTGAGACATTGATGGTCACTTCACTTGATTTCATGGAAAACGTGAATGTGTCACATACATTCTGTATTAAGATGTATTTCACAAGGTAGATTTATTAATATCAATATAGGAGAAACTTAGAAGAGTGAAAATTCCAAAGCGAGTCTGTGTGCTATCAAGAAAACTAAATGAAATATGAAAAAATGTTAAGACATTCTTTTAAATGTATATACCAGATTTATAATTTCAACTAAGAAGACTTCAAATTACTGCAGCTGTTTTGTTTAACTGATATGAGCTCCCTTGTTGACTTCTCTGTGTGTAGCAAAACATTTTCTTTATGAGTAATGTATATTTCAATCTTTGCAATAACTATAAATTCTTAATAAACAATAAGGATTGGAGATTCAAACACTATAGGTGATTTTTTGATTCCATAAAGAAAAACCTCTAGAAGGCAGAGATGTAAATATCATGAAGGTGACATTTGAGTTAAGACCATGAGAGAAAAACATCTGAAGTCTCTTTTCATACTAAACATACATCTAGGTGTGCTGTAACACTGATGTGACATTAGCTTTGTAAATATGTGGACTTTTAATATATTAAAGCAAATTTTATATTATACTATTTCAGTACTATTAAAATCAATACAAAGACTGGGAACTTGCACAGAATATGCAAAGCCCTGGTTGGAACTCTACGACTGCTAATAAAATATTAATCAGATTTTTACTCTCCTCTTCTGGATTAAGAGAGCTGTTCTCTATTGTTTTTTTTTTTTTTATTGGATTCATCAAAGACTTTCATTGCAGCAGTTTTCTTCAATGAGGTGTGCAAAAATACTCTAAGTCTGTGGTGCAAATCTTGAGCTGCACATTACAAAAGTAATTGGTTAAGAATATCATTTACATTGTATGTATCAATAAAGTCAAGTTTGGGGGCTTATGAAGAAAAACTTATTTTTATATTTTTATTATTTTAATTTTTATAGCCAGTATAAGGTGGACACATTTAAATTTTATCTAAGAACATTAAATATTAACAATATAAGAAAAGGCTGGCCAGATGGTGGCGGCACATACCATTAATCCCAGTTCTTGGAGGTAGAGGATAGGCGAATCTGTGAGTTCAAGGCCAGCCTGGTTTACAGAGTGAGTTCCAGGACAGGCAAGAAACTCTGTCTCAAAAAGAGAGGGGGGGGTAGATCATATTTTTAATGTTTCTTATATATTTCCAAAATAGTAATAGACATTTAAAAAGAAAACTAATTTAAACATTTCCCCTTGTTTACTTCCACTGGAAGACTGTCTTGTTATAGTTTTTAAAATACCTTTTCTGACAGCCTATTCTGAGATGTTAATGAATTGGAAACACATCGTGAGTCTATCACCTTACAATTGGTTCTGAAACTTGAACCTTCCATGTTTCTTGAAATTAGTGAACAAGAGGCAAGTTGGGGTGTACGTCGGGGAATTTTAAAAGAGGAAGTGGAAAGAAAGACAGGGGGAATTTGTCTTCCAAAATGAAATTATTTGTGGACTCTTGTCTTTTTCAAGTTGACGTCAGTTGCTCACTTCCTGCAGCAATGCAGGGAGAAGGACCATTTACCCATAAACAAAGAGAAAGGACTTAATGCAACCTACCTGAACACTACCCTTCACTTACTCTTGAAGAACTGTGTCCTGAGATATTTAATTACTCAAATGGGTTTTTGGCAGAAGCGAATGTGCAATTTACACCTTCCATATCTCTCGACAATTAATTCACATGTTACACGTTGTGGCCATCTGTTTTGCTCTGCTTTGTTTCATTGTGACATGGGGTCTCATGCAGCCTGGGATTGCTTTGAACTCATTACATATCTGAAACTGGCTTGAACTCCTGATCCTCATTGCCTGCTGGGATTACAGTTATACATCACCATGCCTGGCTTAGCGGCCCCCCTTCAACAAACCAATGTTCTCACCTTCCAATAGCCTAAAACTAAAAATGTCTAATTACCATAAAATTACCATATCATGTACTTCTAAGTAAGTGGAGTATTCAGATGTTAGTAAAATGTGACTTCAGAAAAAATGTTTTTTTCATTTTCTTTTGTGAATAATTTCTTCTACTTCAATCCACCTCACACCCTGACACAGAGTAATGAATTGGCCACTAGTTTAGTGAGCACTTAGAGAGGCATCTTGAAAAAGTTCCTTAAATATTATATGAATTAACTATTTAAAAAGATTAATGCTTTTTATATTATTCAAGTATCCTAAGTCCAATATGGTTAAAATTGCATCCATCTCACACAACCTATTAGTTCAGGTTTGAAAACATATAATATGTATGTACATCTATAACTTAAATTCTATAGTCCCAGCTTGTATCAGCAACATTGCTAAGGGATTATACCAAATAGCATTGTGGTGTATTTCAAAACATGCTGTGGTTATTTTTACTCCAAGGAACATTTTCTACATTTAAAAATAGGAATTCTGATTTGTTTTTCCCAGAGAAGAGGGCATTTTTGCATTGTAGTTTTTAGAACCTCATTGACGAAGTTTGTGTGACTCCATACACACACATGCGTCTGTCATGAGTCTCCTCACAACACATAGAGAGGTGAGCAGTTAACAGAGACACAAAGTTTTCTTTGATACCTGAGTGAACATTTGTTGTTATTAATCCACTCAATGTGTGGTGTTATCATTTATCTTGTTGCCTTAAGCCAGTGATTTTTCTTGGGCTCCTTTACTCTCATAATTCTGGACCCCTGAGAGCTTCGAACTTGACCTCTGAGATAACATGTCTTCCCTCAGTGATACACTTACCACACTCAAGCGTTTGCAGGAGCCTACAGGTGATCTGCAGCTCCTATCTCCACTAACTTCCGTTTATTTTACAGGCCAGATACCAACTGCAGCAGCTTCTTGTATGTAATCTTAGAATAACTTTTTTAGCCTATGAGATAAGATCTAAATCTCGTTACTTTGGGAGTTTGGTACGTTGGAATGTTTACCCTGTCTATTTCACTCACAGAAAATCTTACTATGTCACCCTCTCCTGATTCCACTGAACCCATCAAACATTCTAATTCTTGTCATAGATAGATTCTTCATGTATTTAATACCACCCATGTTTTCTGTGGGGGAAAAGTTCTTTTTCCTAGATTTCCTTCCCTATGTCCTGTACCTCCCCATTCTCATCTCTTTTAAGAATTAAGGAATTTCTATTTAGACCACTAAGAGAAACTGGGCATGAGTGAGAGAAATAGTCTTTTCTGGGGAAGGAAGCGCTAAGCAGGTTGTAATTACATATTTAGGAATATGTGTGTATTATGTATACACACATATACACATAACAACAATTAAAGAAGAAGAGCCATGACTTTGAAAATAAGAAAGGATTTTATTTTCTATTAAAAAAATAAAGAGAAAAATTGAGAAAGGAGGATACATGGGAAGGGTGAGGGGAGGAAAGGGAAGGGGGAAATTAGGTGACTATATTGTAATCTCAAAAGCTTGGAAATTTTAACAACAAAAAAAAAATCTAGCACTCAGAGAAAGAATAAGCAGGCTACCAAGATGAGACTTGATAGCCTAGGACCATATAGTGGAGGAGGAGGTCTCCCTTGGTCATAGCCCTAGTTGGGGGGGCGGAGGGGAAACAGGGTGAAAGTGGGAGGGAGGGATTGATGGGAGGATACAAGTGATGGCATAACAATTGAGTTGTAATCTGAATAAATTAATTAAATTATTTAAAAAAGAATATATGTTTTAATTCAGATTTTCTACCCTTGGGGACCTTCCTACAAAAGAGTGAGCAATATTCTTTTGTGTATTATGCTTCAGAGTTGCCAACTATAATTTAATTATTGGTGATAGTGTCTCTTCCTTTAGATATTTTACAACTTGGCATAAAGTTTAGCTTCCATGGGTGCTCAATAAATGATTTTAATGTGGAAATAATAGTGAAACCTTGCCATTTAGGTTTGAGCTCGCTCAGACAGGATATATTTGATTCCCTTAATAATATCTATGAAGCACACAAAGCCAGGGATATTTTGTTCATTTCAGAGGTTATGAAAGGAATTATTGTCTTTCAGAAACATAGATGCATATCCATTTTCAAACACGGAACTCAGACGTGAGCCATAAAAGCTTTAGGCTGATGACATATTCATTATACTGCAATATCTGCTGGTACCCATTGCCCTCTGATGAGAAGCAGCCTATGATTCAACTTAAAATATAAGGGCAGAGAGGAACTGCAGTGATTATGGAGGGGAATAGTCCTTCTGGTCTACCTTGTGAGAAAGTTATATCAGAATGAAAATGACCCTGAAAAAAAATCTCCTCCCCTTTAATTTAGACAGAAATTTATATCAGAATGAAAATAACCCTGAAAGAACCCCTCCCCTTTAATTTAGAAGGATGCTTATGGAGTACATCCTCAGTGCTGCACCCAAGGGTTCAGATAATCCTCCGTATTGGGATGTGGCAGAGTTCAGGAACCGTTCATCGTGTTCCTAATTTCATGTCCTAGATACACAAAAGTTAAGGTGCTGTGCTGTGCTTTAGAGCTAACTAAGTTGTTGACTTAATTCACCAAGGGAAAAATTGTGAGAACATCATATATATTTGAGTGATGACTCTCACTAAGATGGCTGAAGTTAAACAGTATGAAATGAGATTTGAAAAACAAATGTATAAAACTGCAGACAGAGAAGATTTTAGAGTTATTTAAAACCAACATATCTTCAATAAAATTTTATGAAATTATCTCACTTGAAACTCAAGTATATATAAGAGCAGTAAAGAACATATTGAAAAACAAGAAAAGCTTTTTTTTTTTCACTAATGAGACTTCAGAATATATCATATTGGCTAATGTCTACGGTGGTATGATATTAATTCATGAATAGACCATGAACCAGTGGAATTTTAAAAGGTCAAGAATGAGACTCATGCATATATGAAAAATGGATATATAGGAATATATAGGAACCAGTCAGCACAGCTTCCCAACATGATGTATATACAATGAGTTAGTGCATGGTGCCCATTGGCTTATCAAAATAAACATTTTACCTCACAGAACAAAACTAATTCTTAAAAATCAGTAGTAAAACATGTAATATCAATAAAATTATGAAAATAGGAAGGAAACAGAAAAAGGACATAAGAAAGTAATTTTGTTTTTGTGTTTTGATTTTTGAGTCAGAGTTTCTCTGTGTAGCCTTGGCTGTCCTGGAACTTACTCTGTAGACCAGGCCAGCCTCGAACTTAAAAAGATCTGCCTGCCTCTACCACCCAAATGCTGGGATTAAAGGCATGTGCTACCACTACCTGGCAAAAAGGTAAATTTTAAAGAAATATTACTGACAAAAAATATATTTATTTTTTTCATATGGCTAGCTATAGAATAAAATTAGAAACATATATGTCATACAAATTTTCATTTGTCTTTTATTTTCAACTAACAAAATGATGGGAGTTCAAGGGAACTTGAAGTAGAGAGAAGTAATTGGTTTTTTATTGATAGTTATAATGTAGAGTATAAGTTATGAAAATGTTGATGAATATATAATATTGGCTAATGCCTATGGTGGTATGATATTAATGTATCCATGTTTTGTGTCCATGCCTTTGCCAAAGAAAATCTATTCATGAGAATTTGGCTTAAGAATAATATAACTGAATACACAAGCAAGGAAGTATGGTGTTGCAATACTGCACATGACAGCAAACATCAGAAAATTATTTAACTATCTCTTAATGGAGAATTAAAATAAAAATTATATCATGCCTGCAACAACAGACTGCTACATAAAAATTGAGAAGGCTCTTATGTATTAAAATGTAGTAATAAATGTCATGTGTTGTTATGTGAATGAAAATAAAGAATAGATTACAAATTATGGCACAAGTTAATCTGATTTTATGAATATTTATATTTACATATCTCTGAGTATATGATTATGTGTACCCCCCCCCCCCACCTCTCTCTCTTCATCCTCTACAGGAGCAAAATCCACCAATTATTTCAGGTATACAAAGAAGAGGTAGTAGGGCTGGAGAGGTGGCTCAGAGGTTAAGAGCACTGACTGATCTTCCAGTTGTCATGAGTTCAATTCCCAACAACCACATGGTGGCTCATAACCATCTATAATGAGACCTGGTGCCCTCTTCTGGCCTGCAGGTCTATATGCATACAGAACAAAGAAGAAGTAGTTAGAAGGTCTTTGCATTTATATTTTATGTTCTGTTTCTTTTCTTTATGTTCTGATTTTCTTTTTTAAAAATCAGCATTTTGCTTTCCTGATATATGAAAATGAAATATTCTTCCCCTTTGTATTTTCTATTCATATTTCAGTCAATATATTTTGTTTTTGCTTGTAACCATTTTTCTACTACGCTTCTAAAAATAAAATGTTGGATGGTAAAATAATGTAAAAAAAAAAAAAAAAAAAAAACATCCTCAAGGAGAAAATAACAGCATGCAGATAATGTGCAATATGAAAGTAAACCCTCCATGCTATTGATTATTGAGTAACTGCCAAAAACAACTCATTCAAAGAAGAAAACGTCAGTTTAAGATGCACGCATTCAGTAAGATAACGAATGAGTTGATTTAAGAACACATTTTTGGTGAATGCTGAGAATTCAAAAAAAAAATTCCCTACGGTGTCTTACAAGAAGAACACTATGTAATATTATGCCTACAACTTCATCAGCTTCTCTATGCTTGATTAAGTATGAATTAAGTATGACTATTGCTTATAACTGCAACTGTGCTTTCCATGAGGCAATATATTGAAGTCCTGCTGTTGAAGACATTCACAGTTTACAAGTATCAAAGCCTCGGTTGACATACGTTTTGTACTTCTTTTATTTATTTATTTTTATGGTTTGATAATTTTATACATGCACAGTATGGGTCTCAATCATGTCTACCTCTCATGCCCACCTTTCCAATCCCTCACCTGTCTCCCACCATTTTCCCTTTCCATTTTATGTGCTCTTTTGGTAAGCCCCGGATCTACTCAATGCTGTCTGTTGGCACCTTTTACTTTAGCTCTGAGTGTGTTGCTCATTATATTAAAGGGAGATGACTTGGGGCGGAGAAAACAACTCAGTTGTTAAGATCTGCTATGCCATCTGAGGACCTGAATTCAATTCCCAGGACCCAATAAAGAAACCAGGCACTCTAGAATTCTTGTAATTCTAGAACTGGTAAACAGATCTGGGAAGGCGCCTGGGGTTCACTGGGCACCAGGCTAGCCTAACTGAGGGGGGTCATGCAGATAAGAGACCTTGTCTCTAAAAGCAGGATGCCTAAGAGCAACTCTTGAGGTTGGCCTCTGTCTTCCATGTTTATATGAATACACACACACACACACACACACACACACACACACACAGAGAGAGAGAGAGAGAGAGAGAGAGAGAGAGAGAGAGAGAGAGAGAGAGAGACAGAGAGAGACAGAGAGAGACAGAGAGAGACAGAGAGAGACAGAGACTTTCCTAGATCGGGATTTTTCTAGACTATCTCCTAGAGCCAATGTTCAGTCTTTAGTTCTCATTCAAATACCTAAAACATGCCTCATTGTTGTAATATATAAGGCAGGTGGAGGGGGGGTCTTATCTCCTGCACACCTGGTCTAGGTAATGACATAGGACATTGTCAGGAACTTAAAGGCCCCTGAGGGCAGGCCAGTCGAATTGCCTGCACACCAGCATAACATTTAGTCCTTATGATTAAATACTCTCTCCCTCAACCACTACTTGTTTGACCCGATTTATCTATGTTAACTGCAGCCTCCAGGCGTGTCTACCCTACTGACTCAATCTTTGTCCTGAATTAAGGTCCACTAACTTAAATCCGGTCTCTTTTCATTGCTGGTAGGAAATGGAACCAAAAAAAAAAAAAAAAAAAAAAAAAAAAAAATCAACCTTGGTAACCAGGTTTCTGATTTCTGACATGATGTGACCATGCTAATTCTCAAAATATTTATAGGGCTATTTATTTTTTCACCTCATTTCCCACTGTGTGATGGAGACAAGCTAATTACAAAATGCAACCTCAGTAAATACATGGTAGAAGACCAATTAAAAGTTAGGAGTTATTTACCAGAAAGAGATTGTTGTTTTAGAGTAATTTGCCGATTTTGATTGCTCCAAGTTCATAACAGCGTTACATTTGTTTCTCTGCTCTTGTTATTATTTATCACATAAGCTTTAACCAGAAACGGTTTTAAATCCTCAAAATGTAATTTTTGAGTGTTCTCTGAATATCTTCTCATCTTCATCACTTCTTGGACTCATTTTTACCGTCTGAGGTCTCCTACTGTACTAAGGGCCAGGGTCTCGTCTAGTGAGAGCCCAGGGCGTGTCTGCTACTCTGAAATCATGTAGGCTCTCATTATGGAAGTTTCACTGTATCAGCTGAAGAAAGACCCTCAAACACTAAGAAGTTGTTGTTCTTACCACATTTTTTGAAAATAATAAACAATGTAATAATTACACTCAAGGAGAATATAAGCCTAAGAAGCAAATATATTAACAACCCCGGCCTGGCCAGAAACACTAGGTGAACTTGCCAATGTCAATAGGTCTTTGTTGTGAACAAAATATAGGCATGGTTTCAGGGATGTCCACCGGTGTGCCTTCCCAACACAGGGGCCTCTATGTGTTTTACTTCACTTAAGCTGTTCTTAAACTCTTTCCATCCTTTAGCTTTGATAACACACATTCATGTCTCAAATCTTAACCCAAGCAGCAGAGTGTTGGCAAAGTTTTCTCAGACCTCCCAAGCCTGTGCTAACACTGTATAGTTCTCCTTGTTAGCATTTGTAATGCTTCGACTGCATGCTTAACTTTATGTTTATCTGATTAATGCCAAGGCATTTTAACAAACAATAGGCCCCATGTGGAAGCAATTACCAATTTTGTTTCCATTTAAGCATAGTACTTTCAAGTCACTTGCACTACAAGAATTATTAAATAAGTAAAACCTAGAGTTTATAGAATTACATGCTTTATAAAACTAGCAATCTACTACTCCAAAAGAGAAATAATTCCAAATTCAGGCAATCTTCCTTCTGAGGCTTTTTGTAAAGGGTTAAGCACTTACAGCCTATTTTATGTGAAAGGCAGTGAGGGCTAGGAGGGCCAAGTTAATAACTGATAATGAGAAAAAAGTCTGGAGAACAGGAAGTCAGTGAAGCATTAGCATTGTCAATGCTGAAGACGGTGCTGCCGTGGAAAGATGGTGGAAATGACATGCTAATGTTAGGTTACTTTGTTTACACAGCAATTTAACTTAGCCCTGATCACTTAACCCTTATTTATAAATTAAAAATATTTTACTTCAGATTCCTTGCGTCTGTCCATCTGGGTCAAACAAACATGAAGCACCTATAGCTATTCAGACCCTCGCCTTCTGACCTCACTTTGAGATGTGAAGAGCTTGTAAAAGTAAATTCCTTGTTCATAATAACATAAGGGACAATCGAATTACCCAAGGACTTTCACAACAGTGGGATAAAGGAAATGTATGCCCCGTCGTTCTGACAGACTCATGCTCCTAGCTTCACAAAGGTTTTCTTGGAGTTGGTATATTGCTTTTATTTTTGTACAGTTAGACAAGCAAACTGATAAACAGGCCATTGCTTCTGTTGAAGTTGAGTACTCTGTAGGGCAAAGTAATAACAGTGGATTGAAAAACATTTATGGCAGATTTTTTCATTAATTATTTATTTACTTACTACCTAGTAGGAAGTTCCGCTCCCTCCTCTTCTCCCACTCTTTCCCTTTTACTGCTCCCCCTTGTGGCCAGCTCTCCTTCTCAGAGAAGGGAAGACTTGCCATGGGTATCAATATGCCTTGGCATGTCAGGTAGGACTAGCCCATCTTCTTCTATTGAGGCTGCTTTGGAGGAAAGAGCTCCAAAGGCAGGCAGCAGAAGCAGAAGCAACCCCTGCTCCAGCTGTTAGAGGTCCCACATGAGGACCAAGTTGCACATCTGTTACATATGAGGGGAGGCTAGAACCATCCTATGGATGCACTTTGGTTGGCGGTGGTTCAGTCTCTGTGAGCCCCTATGGGTCCAGTTTAGTTGATTCTGTAGGTTTTCCTGTGGTATCCTTGGCCTCTGTGGCTCTTTCAATCCTTCTACTCCCTCTTCCATTAATGTTCCCCAAGCTCTGCCTAATGTTTGGCTGTGGGTCTCTGCATCTGTTTTCAGCAGCTGCTATGTGCAGCCCTCCGAAGATCATTATGCTAGCCTTCTGTCTACAAGAATAGCAGAATATTAGTAGTAGTGTCAGAGGTGGGCTCCCTCCCCCTCTCTCATGGCATGTGACTCAAGTTGGGATGGTCATCAAAGGTTTGGTGTGTGTTGGTGTCTCCCTCCTTCCACTGGAAGTCCCACCTGGCTATAGGAGGTGGCCACTTTAGGCTCTAGATCCCTCATATCCCCTGCTGCTAAGAGTCTCAGCTAGGCCACCATTATAGACTCCCCAGGAGCCTCCCCCAACCTACAGATTCCCCCTACTGATTTCAGTTTTCTCTCCCAGCCCTCCCCTATTTCTCCATCCCTGCTCTCCTCCCCACCCCCTCTCTCACCCAGTTCCCTTCCTCCATCTACTCCATATGACTATTTTATTTCTTCTTATGAGTGAAATTTAAGCATTCTCTTTTGGGCCCTCCTTGTTACTTAGCTTCTTTGGGTCTGTTGATTGTAAGATGGCTATCCTGTACTTTATGGCTAATACCTATTTATAAGTAAGTATGTACCATGGTGTCATTCTGGGTCTGGATTGCCTCACTCATGTTGATATGTTCTAGTTCCATCTACTTACCTACAAATTTCATGATGTCTTTATTTTTAATAGTTGAATAGTATTCCATTGTGTAAATGTACCACATTTTCTTTATCCAGTTTTTGGTTGAGAGACATCTGGGTTGTTTTTGGCTATTATGAGTAAAGCTGCTATGAACATAGTTGAGCAAGTGTCCTTGTTGTGTGGTGGAGCATCTTTTGGGTGTATGCCCACGAGTGGTATAGCTGGGTCTTGAGGGAGAAGTATTCCCTATTTTCTGAGAAAATCCAGCCTTACAGAGGATAGTAGAAGGAAAACTCCAAAACAAGGAGGTTAACTATACCCAAGAAAAAAAAACACAGGAAATAAATAATTTCACACCAGCAAAATCAAGAGAAGGGAAACACACACACCACCACCACCACCACCACCACCACCACCACCACCATCAAAATAACAGCAATTAACAAACAATCATTGGTCATTAATATTTTTCAACATCAATGGACTCAGTTCCCCAACAAAAAGACACAGGCTAACAGAACAGATACAAAAACTAGAATCATCATTCTGCTGCATACAAGAAACACACCTCAGCAACCAAGATATGCATTGCCTCTAAGTAAAGGATTGGAAAAAGGTTTTCTAAGCAGATGGACACAAGAGGCAAACAAAGCGGACTTTCAACAAAATTAATCAAAGAGATGAGGAAGGACACTTCATACTTATCAAAGGAAACATCCTCCAAGATGGCATGTCAGTTCTGGGTATCTATGCCCCCAATGTGAGGGCATCCACATTAGTAAAAGAAATATTACTAAAGCTTAAATCACACATAAAATCCCAAGCATTAATAGTAAGAGACTTCAACACCCCACTCTCACCAATGGACAGGTCAGCCAGGCAAAAACTAAAAAGAGAAATAATGAAACTAACAGATGCTATCAATCAAATGGACTTAAAAGATATGTACAGACCATTTCACCCAAACACAAAAGAATATACCTTCTTCTCAGCACCTCATAGAACCTTCTCCAAAATCGACCATATACTTGGACACAAAGCATGTCTCAATGGATGCAAAAAAAAAAAATTAATGACAGATTTTAAGACATTCTGTAATCATGTTATAATACTTTAGGCAGAAAGGAATCTAATAAAGAAGAACAATTTTGTGTTGTTTTTCATGGGAGATATGGCATGGGATGCTTAACTCACCCGTTATTGTGTCAGGCTATTCAATTTTCAGTGAATTCAAACATAATGATGACACATCTCATTACTTAGACAGAAAACAGAGAAAAACAGTATGCATTCTTTCATGTAAGAACAATCTACCTCCCTTGCTAGTCTTAAGAAACAGCTTCATGAGCAACTGGAGAATATGGCCAGCAAGTTCAAGGTGAGAAATCAATTCAAAGATGTGATCTGCCTAAACTGGCCTATGAGTTTGACATTGTCGATCCAGAAACTCCTTTGAAAGTTTGTGTCTTGTGAAAAGTTTTGAAACTGTTTGAACCAATAAAGGAGCAACTGAGGACATACCATCTGTGGAAAAGCAATATCACATACCAGCCCCCAAACAGTCTGACAGGCTGTTTATTGCTTCAGATACTCTTTTGTCTGCTCCTTTGATGGGAAGCCTAATGTAGTTAATGAATAGTTTGTGTCTTCTTTCTATGCTAAAAAATTTCCTATAAAATGAATAGAAAGAAACTACAACGTACAGAAGATAAAACTAATCTACAGTAAATTTCTATTTAAATACCCATAAGCAGTTGGTTCATAGTGGGATATAACTGTCAGTTGACTGTGGTTAAACAGCAGACTTGTGAGGCTGATGGCTAAAGGCTGTAAGGGCTCATTTATCCAATGGTGTATTGCGCTGTACTTGCCCAAATGTAGTTCTCCAAACAGTATTCAAGATGTGCTGTGTCTAACTGGCCAGAAGAGTGGAACGATTGGTTCGTCAATTTTCCTCAAGATGTCAGAGAAACACTGAGATTTTAATTAGCAGAATCGCATAGCCGATTTTGAGATGTAAAGTCATTTGACAGATACATGGAGCATCAAATGGGAAGAAACTGGAGGTGTCACTTAGGTGTCCATTACAACAAACTAGATAAGATTCAAAACTGCCAATAATAAGTGAACCAATGAACTAAGCAGACAGTTCTCAGATAAAGTACACAAATGTCCAAATAAGCTTTTAATTTAAAGCATTCAACATGTTTACCCATCAGGGGAATGGAGATTAAATCTACCTTGAGATTCTATCTCAGCTCAGTCAGAGTGACGACTATCATTAAAAACAGACAACAACAACAACCACAACACAAATTAAAAAAAAATAATACATGCTAGGAAAAGGCAACTGTTACATACTCTAGGAGGAGTGAAAAATGGATGCACCCACAATATAAATCAGTCTAGATATGTCTAAAACAATTAAAAATAGAACTACCATATGATTCAGGATACCACTTCTGAGCATATGTCCAAAGGACTCTGTATCCAACCGCAGAGAAATTTGCATGTCCACGTGTATCGCCACACTTCAAAACAGAAAGGAAATCCCTAGAAATCTATGATCAGAAGACTACACAATGAAAAAGTGGCACATGCATACCTACAATGGAAGAATTTAGCTATAAAGAAAAGTGATATCTCTAGGAAGATCCATGGCTCTGAAAAGTATTAAGTGAGGTAGCCTAGACTCAGAAAGACAAACTCCATTTACTTTAATCAATGTATTGATTCTAGCATCATGTATATTAATGGGGCAACATGGATATAGACTGTAAACCTAGAAAGGCCATGAGAGAGAAGCACCTTAGCAGAGGAGGTTGGGGAGGGTAAAAGAATACAAGTGATAGGAACATATAAACACGCATGAGTGGTACTGGAGAGTTCAGGCAGGGAGAAGGGTAGGAAGATATGTAAAGGGAAGTGTAAGGTCAGCAAAAACAAAGAATATCAAAATGCTATGAGGAAGCATGTTATCCCTCCTCCTCCTTTTTACTTATTTTTCTCTAAAATATTACATCCCGACTGCAATTTTCTCTCTATCCCCTCCCTGCAGTTTTACTCCCCACCTCCCTTTCTCCCTCATCCAACGGCCCTACATCCCCTCAGATAAGAGGAGGCCTTCCAAGGACATGACCCAAATATGGCATAACAAGCTACAGTGAGACTAGGCACATATTCTGATATCAAGGCTGGATGAAGCAACCCAGCAAGGTGAAAAGGGTCCCAAAGGCAGGCAAAAGAGTCAGAGTCAACCCCTGCTCCTACTGTTAAGAATTCCACAAGAACACTGAGGTACACAGCCATAACATCTATGCAGAGGACCTAGTACAGACCCATATGTGGTCCCTGATCTCTGCGAGCTCGCTGGAGTCTATGACGGTTGATTCTGGCGGCCATGTTCTTGACCCCTCAGTCTCCTCTGATCCTTCCTTCCTCTTTTCTAAATGACTCCTCAAGTTCCACTGGATATGTGGCTGTGGGACCCTACATCTGCTCCCATCAGTTGCTGAATGAAGCCTCTCTGGTCTCTCTAGCATCCCTCTGATGCTAGGCTGTGGTGCCAGCACATCTTGTATGCAGGACAAACTGTAGTCATCCACTCCAGGCCTTTCCTGGTTACAGAAGGTGGTGGGATCAAGTGTTGTGTCCCCTGTTAATAGGAGTAATTGCTAGTGTCACCCTCATAGACCCCGTGGAGTTTCCATTGAACTAGGTTTCTACCTCAACCCCGAAATGCCCCACAATTCCAATAATCTTTCCAAGTTTTATGTCCCTCCATCCCCATCACATGATCCCCACCCACCCCCAATCCACCCACGAAACCAATTCTATTTCCCCTTCCCAGGGAGATCCCTGTGTCCCCCTTAAGCCCTTCTGGTTACTCAGCCTCTCTGGGTCTGTGGATTATAGCATGGTTATCCTGTACTTTATAGCTAATATATACTCAAGTGAGTACATATCATGTTTGTCTTTATGGATCTTGGTAACCTCACTAGGATGATTTTGTCTAATTTCATTCACTTGCCAGCAAATTTCAAGGTGTCATTTTTCTTAACAGGTGAATATTACTTCATTCTGTAAATGTACTACATTTTTTAAAAAGTCAATTCCTCTTTTGAGCAACATCTAGGTTGCTTCCAGTTCCTGGCTATTATGAATAAAGCTGCTACGCACATAATTGAGCAAGTGTCTTTGCGGTAGGATGGAGTGTCCTCTGGTTATATGCCTAGGGTGTGATGTGACTGGGTCTTGAGGTAGAACTAGTCTCAGTTTTCTGAGAAAATGCCATATTGCTTCCCAAAGTGGCTGTACAAGTTTGCACTCCCACCAGCAATGAAAGAATGCTCCCTTTACGCCACATCCTCTCCAGTGTGTGGTGTCACTGGAGTTTTTTTTTTAATTTTATTAATTTATTCATATTACATCTAGATTGTTAGCCCTTCCCCTGTTTCCTCCCATTCTTCCCTCCCTCCCACTTCCCCCCTTCTCCCCTCCCCTATGTCTGTGATTGAGGGAGACCTCCTCCCCCTATATATGCTCTTAGAATATCGAGTCTCTTCTTGGTAACTTGCTATCCTTCCTCTGAGTGCCACCAGGCCTCCCCATCCAGGGGACGTGGTCAGAAAAGGGGAACCAGAGTTCGTGTGAGAGTCAGATCTCACTCTCCACTCAACGGTGGAGAGTATCATGTTCGTCGGCTAGGTCCTGGTAGGGGTTCGAAGCTTACTGCCTATATTCTCCTTGGCTGGTGCCTTAGTTTGAGGAGGACCCCAGGACCCAGATCTGCCTGTCATAAAGTTCTTCTTGTAGGTTTCCAGGACCCTGTGGGTCCTACTATTTCCCCATTCTTCCATGATACTCTCGCCTAGAGTCGTCACTGGAGTTTTTGATCTCAGCCATTCTGAGAGGTGTAAGATGGGATCTCAAAGCTGTTTTAATTTGCATTTCCCCAAGGGCTAAGGATGTTGAACACTTTTTAAAGTGGTAAACCTGTTACTTTTATGCTAATTGTAAAGTTAAAGTTTAAGGAGAAATAAATGATAACATGGGGCTAATGGTATAGAAGGAACGACGACAAAGAGAATATGAGTTTAAGTAAGATTTTCTAAGCAGAAATGATGTTTGTTGGCTGGTGAGTTAACAATATAAAATCAAATAGCCTATTAAGTGTAGTTAAAGAAAATATGATTAAGGAATCCATAAGTATCTGGACACCTAAGGAAATCATAAAATATTAATTACCTTTTGGCTTCTCTGCAGCCACCCTAATTGCTTGTTTGCTTTAGTGGGGGCAAGTCTAAAATATTAATCAAGGCAAATAATTTAAAAATATTCAACTTCAGTTGAAATTTGCAGTACTGTTTTGTAGATAGAAAATTATGTCATTTCACTAAGTAGATTAATGCATTCCTTTAAATTGGTTTTCTGTTCTCTTTTGAAAATGGTGAAGAATATCACTTCAAATTATTTCCTCTTAGGAGACTACTTTATGGGAGGGGGGTCTGTCCCTTTCTATCCCTAACCCCAGGCTTTCCAGCCTTTGTCTTCTAATTATTTCTATACCTATAAACCCAAGAAATCCACAGACACTGGTATATGTCTTCATACTTTTGACCTTGCCTAGGTTTTTTTCTCCTAATCATCAATTGGATTTTGTTTTTGATATCTACCAATGGCTATTAACTACCTGCATATAATTTCTAACTATGCTGCTAACCTTTGCATTTGTGTTGCCACCTTTGTTAGACCTACCAAGCTCTCACCTAGCAAAACATTCGCTCGTCCAGTCCACCCTCCACTCTTTCTTTGGTGTTTTAGTTCTGAGCAGCCATATTGTCTAGGATGGCTATTCTCACAAACAATGCCAAGAAGTAATCCTTAGCTTTTCATTTTCTTAGTATTTAAAAACTCCATTAGTGTGTGAAGTTTTTCATGTACTGCCAACAAAGAGATCACCATCAAACCGGATTTCTTGCATATATATTTTCATGTATTTTAGTTATATGCTTATTTTCTGATTATGTATTTCTCTCCATAGCACTTTGGTTTGTAGAACTGTCACTGTGAATAAACGCATTTATTTAATTCTTTGTTATCCTTCTTTCTGATCACCTTGTTAATATTAGAGTACATTTACAATAGTAATTTTCCATGTCGAAGATAGAAAAACTTTTACATTTAAAAAAAATATCAGGGGAAAATATTTAGCAATGAAAATTTAAAAGATATTTTCAGAGAGTTTTATAATACACTATCCTAATGAATCTTCCTTAAAAAAAGATTCTAAGTTAAAGAAAAATATGATCATTACATTATAAAAAAAAGTGTGTCTGGTGCTAGCATAAAGGAAGAGTAGGAGTAATTAATGTCTGAATATGGAGCATCCAGCTGAGATATTGTGAAAGGATCCAGGAGGGGAAGTGATGAGTGATAGGTTTCAGGGTAGACTACAGCATCAAAAGAAACCTGACTGATGTTAACAGGAAAAGTCAGTCTATTCTTTACCGTCAGTGAGGAAAAGATAGACTGGGGAGGAAGAACAAGGATATTTTCAGGTATATACTCAACCACCTGGGTGATGTTGCTGATAGATCAGCTGGAGATCGTTGGCGAATTTGCCTGTAAACATACAAATGGAAATGTCGTGTGGGTAACTGCAGTGAGCATCATTCCTCTCATTGTTGTCATCATCATAACCAGTATGTATTTTTAGCGTCGTCATCCATTGACTAACAGGTCGGATGGTTCTAGAAGTTTTATATAGATCACATCGTGCTTGATGCTTTTAGCAAGCAAGCACTGTCACCAATATACAGCCAAGGGGACTGGTGCCATATAGAATTTGCAGATTTACTTATAGGTCAAAGCCTTCTAACTCCAGAGTTCTGACTCCTTCATCTTGTCAGCTCTCAGAACTTGGAAGAATAGAATAATGGTGTAAATGAGTTTGAAAATTACTGGAATACCACAGGAGTCGGTAAGAATTCCCATAGAATGAGTGTCCATGGGAAGGAAGCTCAGGGAAACAGAGGACTCACCAGTAGATCCTAAGGCACTCTCAAATTCTTTATTTTCAAAGGGTCAGGGAAGAGAGTTAACACAAATCCTTTGTGTTCAATAGAAATTAATCTGGACAATGGAAAAACCTGAGTGTATAAAAAAATGAACTTTGCACCATGAGTTGTGTACCAACCACAGAACAGAGGCTCTGTAGATGTTTCCTCAAGTATATTATAGATCATCCCTTTCATCAGTAGTGTACAGAAAGGGAAAAATACCAACTACCAGGAACCTTCCTATCTTTTCCTTTGACACCCAGCTACCCCCACAGAGCTGTCCTTTTAAGAATTTGATTAATCATAATTGAAAGTTAAACATGAAGGCTGAAGACTCTTATTTTCCAAATGAATGCTGCATTTGCTTTACCTTAATCTCATATGTTTGATGATGGAAGAAAGAACTCCCAAAGCCCTTGAAATGACTGAATATAGGGACATAGATAATAAAAATTGACCGTGAAGAAAATAGCTCCTTCCTGGTATAAACATTTTGTTTGTATATGAAAAAATGTGTGATATTGTTTGCTAGTTTTCCATTTAATATCACTTTGGATTCTCCAAATAATTTTTTTTTTAATGATTAAGAAGTCAAAGCCAGTAGAGAGAGAAATAAAACTGTCTATTTCTTTCCACATGTACCACCAGCCCAGGATTACTCTGTCTTTCCAGTCATATTAATATCGTCTCTGCCACAAGGACACGTTTCTTGGCAGCTGACACTCCCTTCTGGTGCACGTTAGAATTTTCCGATGTTTATATTTCACTTTCCACTCGTAACATGCAAAAGAAATAGATGTGATGAAATTTCCCGTCACATGATGGGAACATGTCTGTTCTTATGTTACCAGAAGATGATGAGAGGCAGTGATAGGACAGAGACTGAAGCCAATATTTCATGGAAATCACTAAAAGTCTAAGTCTTTGTTTCTAATTAATGTCACTGCTATCAAAGTATTGTATTAGAGTATTTTGATTTCTTCTTTCCACAAATCTTGTTTACTTATTTAGAAACGTTGTGTTAGCTTAGACATATTGGCAAAGTCATTAGTTTCCAAAAAACACAGAGTTCAAAGGCACTGTGACTGCTATGGCCTCCTGTGCTATCATCAGTTCTTTTCTGCTTCTGTATAGCATTGTATATAATGTGTGTGTGTGTGTGTGTAATTGCATATGCATTATTATAGAAACATTTTTAATTAATTCTGCCTTCTTCATTTCTTCAATCATTGTGTTGAACTATCTTTTTGAAAGTTCTGAAACATTACCAATGTCACATGGTTCTGCCTCGTGGAATCTCACACCCTCTTAAGCCTTGCAGAGCAGAAAACCCTTTATATTTTCTCCTTCCAGATTTTTGGCTCAATCTAGGCTTCTGCATGGCTGGTGTGGCAAATCCCACTCCCGTATCTGGTGAACTGTGCAGTTAGCAGCCGTAGCTCTGATCCCCACTCCTCAGCTGCACAGCCCCCAAATGGAAGTGTGGCCTTAAAACAAGCTATGGCAATAGCATGTGATCACCAGATTGCTTCTGGATCTGCTCAGTCATCCATCCCCCTCGCTGTGGTAGCCTTTAGAAATCTGTGTTGTCTGGATATATAGTATGAAAAGAATTTTCCCTTGATCTCTGCGTAAGTTCTTGGAATTTTCCCTTCTAAATCACAGGGAACTAGAATCAGGCACATATTTTGGATTGAAGCAACATATGTGTTTCTCTTTTAATTCTGTCACCAGGGTTATTCTTGGAATGAGAAAGGGCAAGAGATGAAGAAGAGGGCACAGGACTAGTGACTCAGCTCCAGAAATGCCCTGTTAGCGTCTCATCTGCAGAACAGCTGCTTAGAGCCGGCTACTTTGCTTACAAAACTATTGGAGGCAGTCTTGAATGCTAATTTGGAATTGGGTTTTAGGTGTAGAGGCAACATGCGAAAAGGCCTTGCTGTCACCTGCAGAGACTGGATACTAGTGTTCTTTCACTTCACACTAGACAGCAGGGCGTTCCTCTGCTGACCTGCTCTTGTTTTGATTTGATTTGAGGGTTGTTTGTTTTGAGACAATTGGCATAGTGCTCACTATTTATCTGGGGGCTGTCCTTGAAACTGACCCTCCTGGCCAGAGCACCCCAGGACTAGAATTTTAAGCGTGAGACACCATCCCTGGCTTGTCTCCACTGATCTGTATTACCTACTTAACAAAATGCGAAAATATTCCCTGTTGACAGCCAACTCTATTTTCTTCTAATCTTATTCACTAGCTGCTATTGCGATGTTAGCTCAGTTGCTGTAGAGATGTGTGTATGTTCTCTGAAATCAAGCTCGCTCAGCAAGCTTTAATTCAGTGTTAATGGGCATACTGGGTACTGTTTCTTATTTCAGCATTTCAAAAAATAGAGAAGGAACCAGGACTAAGGTTCACTGACCCAGACCCTTTCAGCAAGCACTACCATTTCACTTTCCAAATTCTGTTTGCCCAACATTACTATTTTTAAATGATTGAGACAGTAGTTTTAAATGTATTTTTTCTAGAATAGAAAGTTAGGAGCAAATACATATCTCTTCAAGGTTAGAGAGTTAGTAATCAGTTTTTCCTTGTGAGAATTTTGCTGATTCATAAGAGAATTATCCAAACAAATAAAAATTTTCTACATTGAAAGATGATGCTGAACTTCTTTTAAATATCATGCCTCTGTTGCAAACCTAACAGAAATCTGAACATGGATTTCCATTGTTCCTGGAGATGTTCAGAGCCCATAAGATCTGCAAATGTAGCCACAGTCTCCACCCAGGTCTGCTGTCTCATTTCTATCCTTTCTTCTTCTGTTTTTAGCCATCCATTTCTGTCCCCCCCCCCCCCCGACTGGTCATTGTAGGGAGTACTTTCAAAGCTAGCAGAGGACCGACCACACAGTGGCTTTGGGTGTTGGTGAGAAAATTATGGACTGGGAGGTCACATGGAGGCATTGCTGTATCCAAGGACTCAAGAGTATCAGTAGCAATGGAGCTTTAGCACAGAGTTAAGAAGATCTTGTGGAATTTGATGACTGATCTGCTAGAAAGGCTGATCTACACTAAGTATCAGTGATGATTCTATGGTGTCTCGTGGACTAACAGAATGGACTTGCCTTCATCCAAATGGGTGGAATGAAACACAAAACACGTTTTAGATGAAGTTAGTGAAAGCAAGTTTGCTCTTTTTCCCTTGATGACAGATTTGAGTCTATATGGATTTTATCTCCATATGTGTGTATTTATCCATACTCTGGACATTTGTTCAGTTACATAGAGGTACCAAAGGTTTATTAAGTGTATATTCTTCAAAATAGCCCCTCTTCCTTTAGTACTGAGCAACATCATATTAGGTTTATTTAAAATTGCAGCACAGTACATTATCACAAAATTTAGCATCGTCATCTCAGTTTTCCGGGATCATTGGACCAGGATGAATTTAACTGGGCCCCCTTTCAAAATTTCACAAAGCTTCATCTGAAGTAACAGACAAGATTGGGCTCCCACACAAGGTAGCTGTACTTTCAAATTCACGGTCGTTGTAGGTGTGTGATTCATAGAAGCTTGTTTCCCCAAGGTCAGGAGCATAAACAGACTCCAACTCTTCTGCCTTTTTTTGAGAGCTCATGTGCTTATAACAGTCACTTTGAACCAGTATAAAGCCAGACAGTTAAGGGTCTTAAGTTTATCTGACCAGCCCTTCACTTTTGCTGTGTTCCATTATCTCAAAGCAAATTACTAATCTTGTAAATACTCAGCATCAGAAGATAAGGGTGTGTGTGTGTATGTGTGTGTGTGTGTGTGTGTGTGTGTGTGTGTAAATTCCCGGGGTCACAACATTCTATGTTACCACAGTCACACTGTATATTTATATAGACATAAATGAGTGAATGTTGCTGTGTGCATATAACAAATTGAAAGATTCCAAAAAGCATACTTACTTCTTGCCTCTCGCTCGTGTTTGTTTTGCTTGTTTATTTTTTGGTTTTTGGTTTTTGGTGTTTTTTTTTTTTTTTAAGTTTCCCCAGGCTCTGCTAATCTCATTGTTAGATATTCCATGTGTTATCCTGGCTTCACCTTTCTTAGACAAGAGACCATTAAATTTTCTCTGGAATGTACTTTTCAATATAATTTCCTATCTTGGCAGCGATAGTACATGAGCCTTTAGTAAATCATTCGTGATCCGGAATGAGCTTCGGCAGCTTGGAGTGAGGCCATGGCCTACATGACGGGATGCCACCAGCCTGAATGCTGTGATGTACACTCTGTCTGAGATAAATCTAATGTCTTCTCTTAGGCACTCACTTAAATAAATGAGTAAATACGTGATGACTAATTTTTTTTTGAAGTCATGCAAATCAATAGTAACCCTTTCTTGTCTGTTAACCTTTTAGTGAGATTTAAAAAAGTGTTGGTAATAAGATTTTCACATGGACTTATTTTTTAACTCCTAATATAGTAATTAAACTTCCTAGAATTAAAATTTTTTTTCCACTTGTACATACTTCTACACATCATTCCATAAAATAATTAGAGGTGGCTTAAGGACATATTTTTGCATAAGCAAAGTGTTCAGTGGCATGAAACAGGAAAGGAAATACATAAGAGTCACACAGTTAATACTACTGAACCTAAATTCTTACTCTGACGACAAAGATTAGGCCAATTTGGCAACTTAATTTGCTCTCATTAAATGCACAAGAAAAAAATGAATCAGTTCTTTGGGAAAACCCTGTGCTTGTGGGCACTAAGTAGTAACATACTTGTTTGTACACACTTGTGAGAACTCTAGATAAGAAAGCTTGCATTGTTCTAGTGGCAGGTTGGCAACAAATCCAGACACATCTAAAATTGGACTTTTTGTTACATTAGTCTTTTTAGCACCCGAAGCACAAGTGTGGAAGCTAAACCTAGGCAGGTGAGCCAGTGCTAAGTTATCAACCCAGTACAAGTAGTTCTTATTAACAGCTGGTTCTGAGATACATTTCTGAACAATCAATAATGATAACAGCCCTTGCATATCTCAGTTAAATGGACTAAAGATTCACTTCCCCAAGAACCCTGGGTAGCCTTTGTAAAGGAAGCTTCAGTGGAAACTCTCCTTGGGGAAGTGGAATGCTATAAGCTACTGATCCGGATCAAGCAATAGTCCTTGAATCCCAAAACGGCAGGTGGTAAGGGCCACTTTCAATTGGGAACAATGGAGATTAGCCATCAGGCTAGACACAGGCCACATTAACTTGCAAACAATAACTATTCAGTTATATATATATATACATATATGTGTGTGTGTGTGTGTGTGTGTGTGTGTGTGTGTGTATAACACCTTTTAACATCTTTCTGCTTCTGTCAGTATAGACACCAAACTCGTTGGCATCAGTGTGAAAGAGTCTGCAAAATTCACCTTGCATTTTCTGCACATATTAATAGGAAAATATGATTTAATACATGCATACATCATATAATATTTTAATCAGGTTAAATGTAACTATTCAGAGCCAGGTGCATTGGTACACATCTATAATCCTAGTACTCAGGGAGCCAGAGGTAGGCAGATCTTTGTGAATTTGAGGCCTGCCTGGTCTACTAAAGTGAGTTCAGGATAGCCAGGCTACACAGAGAAAGCTTGTCTTGGAAACAATAAACAAACAAACAAGACAAAACAAAACAAACCAAAAAAAAAAAAAAATCCCCGTAACTATTGGCCCAAGCATTCATAGCTATTTTTACATTTTTATTAGTTTTTTGATAATTTTAAGCATTTTCATCATTTTTACCTCTCCCCCACTCCTCCAGGATCATTTTCCATTCCCAATCTACCCAACTGCTGTCCTCTTTTATTTTTATTTTTTAATCCATCAAGCATAATTTGTGCTGTTTGTACACTCCTGGTTGTCTGATCAATGTACCAAGGCTGTGCCCTTACAAAAACTGACTCCTCCTCCTCCTCCTAACAACTATCACTTTCTAGCCCTGTCTTCCACAGCAATCCCTGAGCCTTGGGAAGAAGGGAAGAAGGGGTATGATATTGATATACCATTCAGGGCGAAGCATTCATACTCTCTACACCTTGACTAGTTGTGAGTCTTATGTCATTTACCATCTGCTATACAAAGAAGCTTCTCTAATGGGGGTTTTAGAGAAGCACTAAATTATGTCATTAAGAATAAGTTTAACATTATGCTCATTTATTACAGTAACAGCAGTAGCACCTCCCCAGGGCCTATGTCCTGCCCCTCCACAGGTTCATAGATAAAGTATAGGTGCCAGGTATGATTTCAACTTGTAGGGCAGGTCTTTGGTTCAGTAAGAAAGTGACTGGCTACTCCCTTAATGCTTTTGCCACTACTGCACTAGTGGGCATGTCCTTCCAGGCTGGCCACTACTGTAGCATGCAGAGTTCACAGCCGGGTAATGTTGATGTTTATGTTTGTCCTGTGGTAGTGTGCATAGCCTCCTCAAGTGCTACAAAAGTTAGCCGTATGGGATGCAGCTTGATTTTTCTGTGTCTTATGACTCAAGTATATAGTGTCTTTGGCAATTGGAACTGACCATCACGTTCTGGAAGGTAGCCAGGACCAATAACCATTAACTGCAGTGTTTGGGTCTCTATGGGACCTCACTGGTAAACAAGTTTAAAAGAGGTAACTCATTGCTGACACTGGGGTTTTAATTTGTTATCCTGCGGTATTATTATTATTATTATTTTTTTGGCTTTTTAAAATGTTCAGTATATTATCATTATTGTTAGTTGTCATTCTACCATGCAATGACTGAAATGTAGCTTATTTTTCTATTGACCTCTCCCCATTTCCTTCCTTACCAGCTAGTCTAATTTCAACTCCTGTGTATGTGATCAGCATATTACATTGGTGCATACAAGTAAAGCATCTTCATTTTGTCCTTTGCCTATGTAATTGCACTGAACATAATGTCTTCAAGTTCCAACCTGGCCACAAAGCATAGTGTTTTAGTCTCTTCCATGGCCAAATAATATTTCATTGTGTATTTGCATAATATTTTGTTTATCTATTCCTCAGTGATGGACACTTAGGTTGTTTGCATTTTCTGCCTATAGTGAATGATGCAATAAACGTGTGAGTTCAGATGGCTGCTCAACAGAGCGGTTTTGCTTGGGAAAATACTTAAATATTTAATGGTGGAATTGCTGGGTTATTGTATGAAGGTTGTATTTTTATTTTTGAGGAACTTCCATCCCATTTTCTATAATGATCCTAGTAATCTATATTGAAAGAGTAGGGATCAAGATTCCGTTTCCCTCCACAGCCTCATCAGCGCTTGTTTTCTTTGGTGGTTTCAACACCGGCTCTCCTTCCTGGGGTAGGACAATCCCTTAACTGTGGATTTCAATGTGCGTTTTCCCAATGATGAGGGACATTGAACACTTTATCATACACTTGTTGGCTATGTGTATATTTCATTTTGAAAAATGTTTCTTTAGGTCTCATATCCACTTTTAATTCAATTATTTAGAATTTGTCTTCACTTTTTGATCTTTCTGACTTGCTAATGGATTTTTGAAGATCTTTATACATTTCATGTAGAAACCCACAGCCAGAAAGAAGAAACACTTTCTTTTATTCTGTAGATGGTCTCATTCTTTAGTGACTACTTTTGTTGTGTAAAACATTTTAGTTTGTTACCATCTCGTTTGTCTCATTTTGCCTTGATTTTCACACCTTTGAGTCTTACCCACCCCCTCTCCTTGCCCGTTCAAATAGCCCAAAACACGCTTATTGTGTTTTCTTCCAGTTGTTTTTGTATCTCACACATATGTCTTTAGTTCCTTTTAAGTTTTAAAGATGGTGATTTAATTCCACGTGTTATCATGAGTGACAGCAACATGCCACTTTCCTTCCCACTGAACTTATTCTCAGGGGAGTTAACTGGAAGCTAATGCATGTCACATTGCAGAAGACCAAATACAAATGCACTTGCAAGGACCAGGATCTCTCCTATTAAGCTAACAAAATAAGAAACACTGTCACTTTTCTTGCTTTCATTATTTTGGGGGTGGAAAGAAGATTTTTGTTGGTTTGTTTGTTTTTAATCATGGTTAAAATTGGTTTTGAGAAGAAAACTGGAAATAATTATTCTTGAATTTCTCAGATTTTAAAGACAAATATTTTTGAAAAACTAAAAGGTTTGAGTCATATAATTTTGAAGGTGTAAAAAGAGTCAGTGACCAAAGTGATTGAGAATTAGTTTTCTAAGTCATTTCAGTGACACAGTTTTACCTGACTTTGTTACATGAGTGTTTTTGATAGTTTTTCTTTCCAGATTTTCACAGACGATCTTTGGCTAATTGGCTTCATTAGCTAATAGAAGCACTTGAATAAACATCTCTTTACTATCAAGAGATTTTTTTTCATGCTCAGTAAACTCTTCCGTTCTCAGTTTCTCTAGTCTCCAATTCCCTTTCCTGGAGGCAACTGCTATTCTTGTATTTCCTGAGAAGAGAAAATGTGTCTGTTTACTCAAATCCTGGTACATGATCTACCCTGCTTTGCTATTTGCTCATTTCCCTTAATAACATAACAAGAGACTGTTTCCTGTACGGAGATCTACCCCAGCACTGTTAACAATTGCAGTGCGCTCCACACATGGATGTGACATAATTTCACGAGTCTCCTACCAGTTAATGTTAGCTTGTTTCTCATCATTGATATGACCTACAGAATTGCAGTGACTAAGCTTGTACTTGATTATCCATTTTGTAAAAGAACTGTATTTTTTAATTGCTATCATAAAATATATATTTTAAAACTTGAACTAGGCTTTATGGTATCTTCCCTGAAGTCTCAGTTTCTGAGGAGACTGAAGCAGGAGCATCACATGTTCGAGGCCTGCGTGGGCTATAGAATAAATTAAAAGCCAGTTTGGTTTTATGATTCAGTCTCAAACTAAGAGAGAAAAAAAAGGGAGGTACTATGAATAAAGCTAAGTGCTGGAATGCTTGCCAAGTGTGCATTTCAGTAACACTCAAAACAATTTTTCCTTAAGTATATAAACCACCCAGTTAAAGCACATCAAGTCTTGCCCTCCTGTAACTACTTTTGCTTTCAAAGTACCTTATAATATAGCACACTATAGAATGTTTAATATTTGCCAGTTGGGTAAATAGCAAATAATGCCTGATTTGTTTTTACCTTATCCCTTCTTTTTCACTGAGGCCCATTGGCTTCCAAAGTCAAACCCTTGTGTTGAATACAATAAATGGAGTATCTTGAAACACTGTCAGGTCACAGAAATACACCCTGGAGCTTGGCTGCAGAAGTCTCGTCTCCCATACATCACTCCAGATCTTTCTTTCACTATATATACTTCAGTGAAGTTAGCTTCAGTTTCTATCTCTGAAATCGGAGGAGTCCTTAATATTCCAGATGTAGATGTCTATTTGCAAAGTATCTTCAAAGCAGAAACCATCTGTACTTTTATTTTGTGGATTTACACATGCTCTAGAAGACTTTATTTATTTATTTTAATTTCTTTTTCTCAGATTAGGAAATACTGCTTGACTGGCCTCTAAGGGAGAATCATAATTAGTGAAAGTCTCTGTCAGATGGAAAACTTAGTCTAACAAGTGATCCCCAAACCTCATTAGACATTGTGTATTCCTTATGGACACCAAAAAAGAGACTTGATTCAGAGGATGGTGACAACTTCAGTGTCATCTGTCACAGTTTCCCATGGGACTCCTCAAAATTGAGAAAGACTTTCAGAGATGATTATTTATATTTTAGAGATATTGTCAGTAGTCGAGCTCTGTTAAATTGTCATGAGCGTTCTTTTTTACCTTGACAAAGCTCTCCAAGGGCTTCTTCAGCCTTGGCTTTTTTGGTGATGAATCAGCATCATTTCCCTTGACTTTGTTTATCACATGGCACTTTTGGAATCGAGGGTAGGTCGGTTAAAAGTCTTCTTATCTGTGATGGAAACACCATTTCACTCCCCAAATGATGAAAGTTTTGGTGGAACCTTAAAGTGTAACCAGACCAAATCCAAACAAGATTTTGAGTGAGGCCTGCCTACTGCAGATTTGAGGAGTGGTTTTTTGGCAGTCCATTGCTGGCTATCATTGCTTAACTCAAATGTCTGTAAACAAATAGGGAGATGATTTAAAAGACAACACGCTGGAACTGGAATTGTCAATAGAATAGGCTTTCCATTCATTCACAGACTTAATGCACAGTAAATTGGTAGCGAATTGTATTTTTATAGATCTCAAGATTAGAGGAACAGAAAGGACTTGGAGGAATCCCTACCAGAGCCAGAAGCAAGTACGCCAACCACAGTGGTGTCAGAACAGCTCTGATTTAAGCAACCTAAGTGACCACAAAGTTACTGGCTTATGGGACTTAAGTGTTCTTCTGTGTTTGACTCTCAGCTTCCTAGGAACATTCTAACTTGCCGTGGGATGTTTAAAGCTGGCAGTCCATATGAAATCACACATTAACCCGTATTCAGTTAGCAACAACTCATCATCACCATCACTATAGCTAGTTGTAGTCATCTCACACGGATCTCAGAGAGCTGAGTTACCGAGAACAGAAGGACCAAACAATTGCTACGCAGTGTTCTCACCCTGTTTCAGAACCAGAGCGTGTAAAAAGCTTTTGTGAGAATATGGTACCATTTCTTTTGGATTTGGGAGTTAGCTGCACTGAATGTAGTGAAAGCTAGACTACATGTTCACTCTGGCTTTATAAAATGCTGCAGCACTGGCCCAAAGGAACTATAAGATGCCTCTTTGGTACCTCAGATTTTCTAATAATAGGTTTTGGCTAAAATGGGATTCCATCTTGGACATCCAAATTGCACTCAAGAGCCTGTAAATTGTTTGTTATTATTTACACTGCATTAAAATACATTCATCATTGGCAAATGTATTCTGGGGTTTCGTTTGTTTGCTTTTGTTTTTTGACACAGGGTTTCTCTATGTATCCTTGGCTATCCTGGACTTGCTTTGTAGACCAGGCTGGCCTCGAACTCACAGTGATCTACCTGCCCCTGCCTCCCAGAGTGCTGGGATTACAGGCATGTGCCACCAAAGTTGGTGACAAATGCAATTTTAAGAACAGCAGCAAACAAACACCTTCAAGTTAAATTCACTTGATATTATTATCTTTCTCCCTTTTTCTACTGAAGAAGCATGAAACACGTTTTGCAGTTAAGTTACTTCCTTTAGGTTTAAACGACATCTAGGTTAGGCATCACACATTAACCTTCACTTCCGCATGAATCTTACAAACTCACCTTTCAGAAAGAAACGCGAAGAATACTAGCCTATTTCACAGAAGTTGCAGCTCGCTGATCTTTTCTGATAACAAGGTTGTTATTATTCTTGCCTGCTCCCCTCACCATGCCCCCCTCCCCAAAAGAGGGTGTGAAATGACCTGAAATGGGCTTGCTCGATCGCAGGTCGCTAAAACAGAATGGTTGCTGTTGTGCTTGGCTCCGCAGCCCTGGAGAGCCGGTGCGTCTGCTCTGAGTAGGTCCACAGGAGGACATAGCCAGTGAGGTCACCCTACCTGCTGTCTGCACCTCTCCCCTGGACCCAAAGAACCAGCCCCAAAAGGCACAGCTGCAATGGTTATCCACAGGGCATGCTCCGAGGGTGGAGAGTACCTCTGGTCTGTTGGGTATGCTACTCCCATGGAGCTATACAGGAAATAATACTACCCAAAATAACACATTCAAACGCAGAGCACAGTCTGGTGAAAATTCATAGACATTTGTCACACATGTTCCCTCCCAGCTGTTTATCAAGTGCATTGAAACACCCTTTTGCACCACAATTAATTATCAGCCGGTAGTGAGTGAAACGGTGAAAGGGCAAGCGAAATATGAAGCAGAACGAGTTTATTTTTAGAGAGCCAATATTCTAAAGCGTCGATTGATTGGGCAGGTGTGTTCTGAAGCATTTTTTTCCTCTTTCTTTCTGAATCGATTCACAGGAAATCTCTTTCGCATTCAGGTTACAGCCACAGAATAAAAATAGCCTACACCTTTTACGCTTTCAATTCTAAAAAGTCACAGGTTTGGACTTGGGTGGGCATTTGAAAATATTAGATTCTGTGAGATCCAATTAAAGCTTCTGATTCTGCAAAGTTCCATCTGACCACCGCTCAGCATCCTGTGGACCCCGGGGCCTCATCTTAAACATCTAAGGAGAATAGCTGCCTCACCTCCCCGGAAGCCTGCATAAATCCTTCTCTGAAGAGCCTCCAAGGGGAGGATATTTTGGTTAACTTCGGCTTCCCACTAGCTCAAAAGAAATATGCTGGCCTGTGTGCTGGCCCCATGAGCACTGCATGCGGAGCCCTGCTCAGTGACTCACCTTTCCAGGGAGCCCGTTGGGGCTTGAAGCTGCATCATCCTTTTCATCCTTGGAGTTCTTTTAAATTTCATCAATGGCATCGAGGGATATTTTTGAAACAATGATCTTTCTTTCTTTCTTTCTTTCTCTTCAGGTAGAAGAAAGTGTACCCTAGAGACAATGCCCAAACGATCATAGGCATAAGTTATGTTAAGGAAAAAATAAAATAAAATTGTATGTAAAAAATAAAATCTGATGCTTGTGGCACAAGAAGACATTTATTGTTATCATTTGCATTAGAACCATATTACGGTAGGTGTAGTTAAAAGGTGGCATTTCTAGTTAGGCCACAAATTCAGATACATGAGAATGCAAAGATAACTCATGTTTAAGGTTATTTCTGTGGGACGACTGGCCTTCATAAATGCTTATTATTCTTATGAAACTCAAGCCTAAAAAGTGCCAGACATATTACTCGAAATCCCCAATTGGTGGTACTTAAAATAATGATTGACAACTCTTTAATCCTAAAAAATGTACTATACCAAAATCAAAACATTCTTTCTTCTCAACTGTGTTTTCAGCCCTAAGTTAGGAGAAATATAAGCGAATATAAGGAAAACAACAGTTATATCATTACTTAAACACACAAATAAAGATTTATGGTTAAATCTCATATAACCATATGATGAGATAAAGAATACTCTGGTGGAGTGGGAGGGGGGGTGAACACTAGCACATTGCAACAGTCTATTTTGGAGCGCACATGCGAACACTATTTCTTCAAGGAACTTAGTGTTAAGGACACCAGTTTCGAGTTATGTTCTGTGTTGTTCAGAAAATAAGTCAAGAATGGTTTAACAATAAAAGCTCCAAACAATTGAACAAGACATCATACACTGTTATGGTGATTTCTTGGGTCATGGGGTCTGTTTAAGAACTTAAGAGCTTGGCCTCTTTGCCCCTGTGGGTTGCAGAACGATGTGGCCTTTAAGCTGAGGCAACTAGCACCGTGTTGCAGAAGTTAATCTTAGCTTGGAAAGCTGGTGGTAGCCCAGGAACAGAAAAGCCAAGCCCATCTTGGTCCACCTGTTCACAACTGTCCTTGCTTTTTGGGTTCCAGTAACAGACACTAGGAAGTGGCTTTTATTTCTTGTTATCTGATTAACTTCTTTGACGTTTCAGATGAGGAATCTTAGGTAGCCAATGATGGAACTGGGTTCCAATCTAGACAACTGGTGCTGTGATGCATAGCTTCTAATCGCAGCATGCGCTGTAGCTAAGAACACGCTCATCTGTGTTCATAACTACTCATGCACTATGTGCTGTTAGTGACAACAGTCTGGGGATGTGAAACCCACACTCTAGAACCATTGGGGAACTTGCCCAAAATGATGGTCAAACTAAGATTCAAATCAGTCAGCTGCCCCAGATTTTGATTACACACACACACAGACACACACACACAGACACTAAACATTGACCTACATGTCATAGGCATTGAAATAAAGCCAGGGGTGTTCATGACCACTGTGATTGTGCATGCCTATTCCAAGTATTATTTTGTTGTTGTTTCCACTCATTCTGCTTTAAGCAAGTATCACTTTCATATAAATTTTTTTTTAGTTATGAAAATATAATGAACCCACTGACAGCTTAAAATGTGTCGAATGGCCAAATTTCAGCCTTACAGATAAGAGCCTTGAAGTATGGGGACAATTTTGCAGGCATAGGGTATAAGTTTGGAGACTATCTGAGCTTACAAGGAATGGCCAGACAGAGAGCGTGTTGGTAGTTGGCGCTCAAGGTGCTGCATGGCTCTGAGAGATGAGGGCTGGGTGGTGCTATGGGAATTTAGAAGAGAAATCAAGAGTGTTGGGCAGCTCAGGTCACAAGAAGTTGAAAAAAACTGCTCTTAGCAAACCAAAATAAAGTGAGCCACAAACTCTAGTCTTGGACTGCTTCACAATTTTATCCAAGGCCAACAGCCTTTCTTGGGTCTTTGTCGACTACTCTCTCATGTCCCTTAAACTCTTGATCAATGAGAATACAGCTCTGGTTCCAACAGACTTTATCAGAAAAAAAAAATTAAGTGCAGATTGTGTCCCTGTACTCACAGAGCTAGCCAACTTTAATTTTAAAAATCGACTCTGTGGCATAGATACTCCCTAAAGAGCTGCAAAGCCTAAGTGTAAAGCCTAAGTCTAAAGACAAGCCTTAGGTGTCAGATGTCTTCATAGAGTAAAGGTAGCCCCAAAACTGTGATGGAGGCAATAAATAAATAAATAAATAAATAAATAAATAAATAAATAAATGGAAAGGACGTTTGTCACAGGGCAATAGCACAAAAGAAAGAGGCCCGCAGATTCAGAATGGCTATTCTAAATCTGTAGAAATGCATTGAAATATATATGCTTCATGAAATATATGTTGGTGGATATTGGGGCTGTGGGGAATGAAGGGAGGGGGAGCTATGGTCAGGATGTATTAAAAACAAACACAAACAAACAGAAATACATATGCTTTCATTTTGGTTAATTTTTGTGAATGATATTTTTTTATTTGTAAGATTTTTTATGATAAAGTTTAATTTTTAAAAAAAGAAATAGAGAGAGAGAGAGAGAGGGAGAGAGAATGTATGCCTTCATTCCTTTCCTGTCATTTTTACCCCTGTGTAATCGAAGAGACTCTCAGATGTTTGAACGTTCATTTCATTTAATTTGCTGAGCTGAACTGGTCATTTGAGGGAATCAGGGGAGCTTCAGTGGCCTTACCATGAGCGAGATGTGCCTGATGACCATCTCAGCCTTTTTTCCTAGTCACACACTGGCAACTTGAAAACTCTGCCACATGGGTGACTTCAATCCTTCTTAGAAAGAAATTGGGTGACTCAGTAAATTTCTGGGTCTGAACAGTACACTACACTAGGCTGCTGGATCCCCAAATCACCAATAAAAACATTGCTGAATTAAATAAAGGTTTTTGTCTTACTTCGAAATAAATAACCCACAATTTCTTTTTTTTTTTTTTCTTTTCTCTCTCTCTCTCTCTCTCTCTTTTTTTTTTTTTTTTTTGAGACATTGTTTCTTTGTGTAGCCTTGGCTGTACTGGACTTGCTTTGTAGACCAGGCTGGCCTTGAACTCACAGTGATCCGCCTGCCTCTGCCTCCCAAGTGCTGGGATTAAAGGCATTTGCCCCAACGCATGCCATAATCAGCACTTTCTATATTGCTTTGGACATGTCCATAGGACTAAGCAGTAAGATTGCATCAGCATTCATTATGAGATAATGATAATTTAGGTCCTAATAAGAGAGCAGTACCTTAAGAGAGGAAGAAAGCCATAGTTAGGATTTCTTAGTGGACTACTCTGGTTTCATCAGCAGTGATGTTAACAATCATTATCACTGTTTTGTTATGTTCTAGTTAGGCATGATTCTCAGATTTAATTTTCAGTTTTTTATTACATTGTGATTTCTTTTATTCTTTTAAACTACTTTTATTGTGCTATTATATACATTTAACGTGATCCATTTTAATACTGTGTTCAGAAATTAGCATAGATTCTATTAAAGTAAATAGCATTTCCACTGAAGCTGAATAACTTCCACAAATAAAATAATTGTCTCTTGTTATAGAATATATTTAGTAGAAATCACTTTGAATATGTGCAGAACAAGAGAAAGACTATCTTACCATAGAATTCCTCACCCAGAAGAAAGCATTCTTTTTTTTTTAATCTTTTTTTATTAATTTATTCATATTACATCTCGATTGTTAGCCCTTCCCCTGTTTCCTCCCATTCTTCCCTCCCTCCCATTTCTCCCCTTCTCCCCTCCCCTATGTCCGTGACCGAGGGAGACCTCCTCCCCCTATATATGCTCTCAGAATATCAAGTCTCTTCTTGGTAACTAGCTATCCTTCCTCTGAGTGCCACCAGGTCTCCCCATCTGGGGGACATGGTCAGAAAAGGGACACCAGAGTTCGTGTGGGAGTCAGATCTCACTCTCCACTCAACGGTGGAGAGTATCATGTTCGTCGGCTAGGTCTTGGTAGGGGTTCGAAGCTTACTGCCTATATTCTCCTTGGCTGGTGCCTTAGTTTGAGGAGGACCCCAGGATCCAGATCTGCCTGTCATAAAGTTCTTCTTGTAGGTTTCCAGGACCCTGTGGGTCCTAGAAGAAAGCATTCTTAACTTAATCTCATAGTTTCACTTGAGCAGATCTGTAAGTAAGTTGTTTCACTGTCTCAATGTTTCCAGGGTTTTCATCCATCTACTTCACAAAATGTTTCCCATGGGCTACCAGACACACCCTTGGTAGAGCACACTTTGAGCAGTGTGCTCCTCTTACAGTGAAAAGATGCTAAAATCTCTATTTTGGGAATGTGACCCATTATCCCCAAGTCACCAGAGATGTGATAGATTGCTTATTTGAGAAAGCCCTTATAACTTTATACCTTTAATTTCTTGGAATTTCACTTTCTATGCTTAGTCAATGAGTCAAGAGGCTCTGATTCAACCTGTCCAAATCCCATCTTCCCCAAATACTGCTCGAGATTCTGGGGCGTCTTCCAGACACACTCCCAAAGTGCCTATCATTTAGCATCAGACATCCCAATTTGTAAACTTGATCATAATCTGTTTACTCTAGTATCCAAGAATCCAACACGATGGCCTGTTACACCCACAGCAAAGAACTTCTGTGAGTGCTTTGAGTCCCTTTTCTGCTCACTTGTGTGCACTTGTGTGTGTGTGTTTGTGTGTGTGCGCGCACTCCTTGTAGTTTCACAGATCATAGAAATTTACTGTCCATTCATGGACATGTGAACTCATACCTTTTTAACTCACTTGAGGGGTTCATTTTATTTCGTAGTCAGGAAATTTGTGTCACACCATCTGGTTATTGATCATTAAGTTCTTAAAAACAAGACAATAAGCCTAGCACTTAAAGGTACCCAAACTTTTAGAAAATCCAGAAATAGTCTTACTCCATACTGCTAAATGATTATATTTGTAGTGTGGTTGAAAGGTTGTAATCTCTGCTATTGTTGCAATTGCTTGGGATTTCTGTTGAACCCTCTAAAACAGGCCATTTATTTCCCTAAGGCCCAAGAATCTCCCGTCAGATTGAACGGGAAGCATATCTCAGACATAAGATGGGGGATGAATGCCCGTTGGAAACTGTCTCCTGACATCAAACATAAAACTACTCTTTAGAAAGCAGGAAGTCAGAACTGAGAAAGTGGACACCTCCCATGCCTTTAAAAACACCTAAATGGCCAGGTGGTGGTAGCTCATGCCTTTATTCCCAGCCCTCAGGAGGCAGAGACAGATGGATCTTTGTGAGTTCGAGGCCAGCCTGATCTACAAAGGGAGATCCAGGACAGCCAAGGCTACCCAAAGAATCCTTGTCTCGAAAAACCCAAAAATAAATAAATAAATAAATAAAATTAAAGTGGCAATTTCTAGAAAATAGATGTTTGCCATGTATTACTCTAAAATTTGACTTGATTTGTTTGCCCCAGGAACTGAAAGATAATCATTTGTTCTTTGAGAAACACAGGCACTTATTTAAAAGGACCATGCTATCAATATGAGCAGGTGGCTTCTGGTCACCTTCAGAGACATCATTAATGAATTCACAGCAACTGTTACAAACCATATTTCAATGCTGGTTCTGTATTTCTACAATGTTTGTTCAGACACATCAATATCAACCACCGTTTTGTGGCTCTTCAGCTCTCATTGTTTACTTGAGTGGACATTTGACAAAGGTGCCCCTGGGGACTGACACCCGTTTTCTCTAAGTCGAAACAAAAGGGCTCACTTTGTTAGCTCCCAAAAGAAAATGTCTTACTTAGGGTTTCTATTGCTGTGAAGGGACACCATGACCGCAGCAACCCTTATAAAGGACATTTAACTGAGCATGGCTTACAGGTTCAGGTTCAGCGATTCAGTTCATTACTGTCATGGGGGCAAGCATGGTGGCAGACACGGTGCTGAAGAAGGAACCAGCTGAGAGTTCAACATCTGGGTCCACAGGCAGCAGGAAGAGCTAGTGAGCCACTAGGCCTGGCTCTAGCTTCTGAAACCTCAAAGGACACCCCTCAGTGACACGCTTCCTCCAGCAAGAGCATGTGTGCTCTAACAAGGCCACACCTCCTAATGCCTTTAATATGCGTCTATGGGGGCCATTCTCCTTCAAACCACCACAGAAGGCATAGTGTGTCACTGAACTATTATTGTAACTTGAATCAATTATTTATTATGTATAGCAAGTCCGAATCTCAGTTCACTTCCACTGAGCCATGGTGAATTTGGAAGTAGGCATTTCTGTGCGAGTCAAGTAGGGCCACATGCGTATCGGCCAAGAGTGGCTGTCCTTCACATTCTCTGCCAGCTTTATTCTGGAATGGAGGAGCTTTCCTACCTGTCCTCTCCTTGTGGAGATGGAAGACTCGGACAGAAACAAGAATGATAAACATGCACCCTTTCCCCACCTTTTCCACTGCATGCGCTAACACTCTATGTATGGCTAAGGGCAAAGTCAAGACATAAGCACATTTCCTGTTCATAACTCAATATAAGGGAATAAGAAACTGGGACCAAATCACATGTCCCATCTTAAAGAAGGAAAAAGAGGGAAATCCTGGGTCTCTATTTCCTTTGCTTCAAACAACTGCCACAGTTCAGACTTCAAACATGAGAGCATCAGATGGGAGTGTCAAAGTCCTTTTCAGCTTTTGAGCATGCATGCAAGTACCTTTACCTCCAACAAGTATCCATATGCTTATAAAATGTGTCTTTTCACATCATGAACCAAAGGAAAGCCCAGATAACTGGGATATTTGTTTGTACCTAAAAATAGAATCCAAGTATAAACAAGACAAAACAAGTAATCTCTTCCCCCCCACCCCCACTTTCTCTCTCATTCTGATCTTCTGGTTATCCAGTTAATTAACATGCATTTGATGTATTTGGATCCTGAAGTTGTCACCCACCCCCACCCTATGCCCCAGCATAAGTTTGGGAGGCTCAGAAACAAAGCCCAAATGATAAATTATTGGTGCATCAAACTCACTGAAAACTGACTTTAGCACTCTATCCTCTAAAATCTTATTTGTTCTAAACTTAGTAGTCAATAACTCACAAAAATAACTGTTGATTCAGAAATGAACTTGCTCATCAGAGAGCCGGAGACCTGGTAGCTTTTAGTCATAATTTATTTATAATTCCTCCCCAGTGGTGTTCAGAGATGAAGTTTGAAAAAAAAAAAAAAGAAAAACTCAAGTATTCTTTTTCATATATTTTAAAATATAAGAGACTTTGATGTATTCTGGGAACTGGAGTTTAAAAAAAGAGAAAGAGAAAGAATTGAAAAGAATTATTTTAGTGGGATTAGAAAGGCCCAGTAAACCATTCAAAAATAATTTAAAAGATAAATATAGTTTCCTATTATTGAAAAAAAAACCACAATTACAACAAAATTTTGTTTATCATTACATACAGATTACAGGTGTGTTTTGCTCTGGGATAATGTACAATAGCTTTGATCATCCAAAGGTATAAAAGCCTTCTTAGGTCTGAATGCCCAGAAATGACTTCAAATATGATCCACTTTTTATAGGTCCCAGACTTTGTGCCCTGCTTGGCCCTTTCTTTCTTTTTCAAATTTAATCTAATGTAATTCAATTTACCTCTTTTTTGAGAATTTCATATGTATATACAATGTTTGATTGTACTTACCCCTCAGCCTCTCCGTGACTGTTCCAACTTGTCTCTGTCACCTCCATAGCCTTCTCTCTCTCTCTCTCTCTCTCTCTCTCTCTCTCTCTCTCTCTCTCTCTCTCTCTCCCTCCTCCCCTCTCCTCCCTCCTCCCTCCTCCTCGCCCTCTCTCCTCTCTCCTCTCGCTCCTCTCTCTCTCTCTCTCTCTCACTCTCCTCTCTCTCTCTCTCTCTCTCTCTCTCTCTCTCTCTCTCTCTCTCTCTCTCTCTCTCTCTCTCACTCACTCCTAATACTGTACTGACTCCACTTAGAACTTCCCATAGGATCATGGGTATATGGTCAACCTCTGTTGCTTGGGCACACACCAGTGATCATACCCCTGAAGAAAGTCCATCCCCCCACCCCCATTCAGCACTTGTCTACTGTCAATAGCTTTTAGCTGGGGATGAGGCCTCACAGGTTCCTCTCCATCCCTTTTGGAAAGTCACCTGGTATCATGTCATGTGTCATGTGGGTCTTGTGCTGAACAGCCACAACAGGTAGAGTGCATGAGTTCAATAGCTCTGTTGTGTTCAGAAGACGCTACTTTTCAGCAGTCCACTTCATCTTCTAACTTTCATAGAATATTTATATCCCTCTTCTGTGGTGTTTCCTGAGCATTTTGGTGAGAGGGTTATGTAGATGTTTAATTTAAGGCTGGGCACTCCACCGGCTCCTGCTCTCTATGTTGACTAGTTGCGAATCTCTGTGATAATCACCTTCCACTCCAATAAGCTTTTCTGATTCAGAGCGAGAGCTTAAGTGAAGTTGACTGGCAGAAGAATAAGTATTTGGAACTCACTTTGATGCTATACTCATCTGGCAAAATGGTACTAGGTTCTCCCTAGGCTATTATGGCCTCTCTAGTCATAGGTTTTTAGTCAGGTTTACAGTACCAAATATTAGTTCCCTCCTGTGGAACAAACCTTAAATCCAATCAGAAAGCAGTTACTTATACCTGAAACACCCATGCCGCTGTTACAAAAAAGGGACCATCTTGCCAGGTTAGCCATTATTGTAGCTCGGAGTTCACATCTGGGTGAAACAGTTGTTGACTTTCCTTCCTCGTGACACCTGTACGACACTTTACGGCGTACGAGTAAGCCTGCAGGAAGGAAGCTTCCAGGTCAGTGTCAGGGTCCTTCTTTGTCAAAGTAACTTATTTGCCTGATGTAATTGTTATTTCTCTCTGGGGCTTATTGCCTCTGTCTGCTGACCTAGGCCTAGTCCTAGAAGCTTCTGGCATCTGTACAATCTTATCTAGGCCTAGAATGTTTTCAGCCTCTGAGACTTACTGCTGAATAAGCTCACCTTTTCTAGTTCCTTCTGGATTCTGGCTGGTTGGTTCAACTCAGCTGTTGTGGCTTAAACTCCCTCTCTAAGCTGACTGACTGAGCTGCTTTCTCTCAGCTTCTGACTAAATTGCTTTGCTTGGCCTCAAACTAACTCTAGCAATCTGTTCTAATCTTCTGGTTTCTTCTTATTCTCTGGCTCCTGTCTTTACCTGTGTCTAGCTTGTTCTGTCTTCAACCGGTTGCTGTAAAACTCCTCCAGCAACACCTCTCCCTTCTCCCCGCCACGCCCCGCTCCCCGATTCATCATTTTTTTCTACCTGTCAGTTAGACATCACTATCAAACATAGTTGCTTCCTTCTACAAAGGAATTTTACTTACATTGTTTGGGATTAAGGATGTGTACTAAGGGCATGGCTATTTCTAGCCAGAGGGATTAAAAGGTGTGTGGCAGGTCTACATTCTAGGCGGAACACATAGACCTAGGTCTGTAGATGTGATTCCTTGCCACAGCAGACATGTTTCTGGAAGAAAATTCCTCTACACTTCTTGGTTCTTGAATTCAGAAATCAAAGCCAGAAGCTGACAAATCCTAAGAAGACTGTCAAGGCAATAACTACTCTCACTCATGATGAACAAAGCTGAATTGAGTGAGTCATCCACTTCCTTCTATTTCCAAATCCAGGATTCTAAGGGGCTTATCTAATGCATAAAATGATATGATAAAATGAGATAAGTTTGCCTTTTATGAAGTGGGTGGGTTATAGAGAAAAGAAATCTTATTGAGATGTGTTCTTACTGAACCATCCCTGTAAAAGAATATTGTGAAAAAGTGATTGAGATTTCTTACCAAAATTTAAAGGCAATGGAGTTTTAATACTCAAAGGCAAACACTCTGAGACTTGATTTCAAATACAAGACTTCTTGCATTTCAATGTATTTCTAGGAATATATATATATATATATATATTCATTCCTTATGGTTTTCTTTACTTAAAACTTCAGCTAGATCCATTAATTTTATATTTTGACACAAATTCAGATCTATGCAAATTGAGCATGAGGTCAGTAAAGAGGGAGCAAAGGTTTCCATGTACTAAGCAGGTGCCCCGCCCACTGCAGTCACATTGCCTGCAGCTTCTACGACTGTACACTGAGGATTCACTAATCAGAGAAAATGCTTTCACATTCTCATCACTGCAAAATGGCTTCTCTCATCTGTGCATGGAAAATTTATGCCTCAGACAGCACTTCTCATTGATGGGAGAAACACACACCTACAGAAATACATTTTCACCTTAATATGATGACTAATCCTGACTGGATACCTCCTACGTCAAAATCAAGTCTCGTAGACAGCCGGGCCTTCATCTGTATTATAGTTACAGACACCAAAATGACTCCAAAGGCTGCAAGAGTACAAAACGTGCGTGGAATGCCAGTGCTACACCATAAACGAAATTTATTATTTTCTGTTTTTGACAGACAAAAGCAATCAGTAATCAAGCTGTTGTGAAAAGCAAAGATTGAGTTATGTGATCTCTAAGGTTTTCTTCCAGCTTAAAAATGATGGGTTTTGTAACAGTTACCAGGAAATTATAGTATTAAGCTGGGCTTAAGGGCTCTAAATTAAACCCCACACCCCTACTGGAGTGCATTGTCATTTAAAGAAGACAATTCACACTTGAGCCTCTAGCCCTAAGATTCAATATGTCCTCTACTTGTCACATTTTACTAAAAATAAAAGAAAAAATATTGCCCAAATCATATGTGACTCTTTACCAGAGCAATAGCCTAGAGCACTTGACTCATAGTTTAAAATAATTATTTTTATCAAGCTCACATTAAGCCTCCTAAGATAATTATGTGAACAAAAAAATGTGTTTGTGTAAAACAAATCGCTTTCCTTTCTTGCATTGCCATCCAAAAAATATGATAGCCTCAACATTGAATGGCAGTAATTTCTTCTTCCTGCCTCCTAAGAGTACATTGTAATGTGAGTTGTGGGAAGAGAATGTTCTCATCTCAAGAACATCTACAATAGGCACTAGCCTGGCACTGATTGGGAATGTTCCATATCTAAAGAATGGATAGAGCATAAAATATCAACTATGAATAGTTTAGCCTTTCTGGTTTAGTTTGGATTAAAGTTCTCTTATCTTCTTGAAAACAAACTGAGCTACGGACTTTACCAAGGTCCCTTTGGAAGCGCTTTTGTAACTTCACGGAACACATGTTCCTGAGGGCTTGCTTTATTCTAAATTTCTTTGCATTTTTGTCCTTTCGCATTTTAGATTTTAAAGGATTCACATCTGTGTTTGTCTTCACAATTGGAGGGAAAAATACATTGTGTTGACAACAGCAGGAAGAAAGACCATGTTGAAAGAAACAGAAGTGTAAAGACCTACCCGGACAAATGCACCCTACACACACACACACACACACACACACACACACACACACACACACTCACTCACAGGCACACACACATGCACACTCACTCACAGGCACACACACATGCACACTCACTCACAGGCACACACACATGCACACTCACTCACAGGCACACACACATGCACAAATATGCATGCACACATACATGCTTTTACACACATATGCACACAAATGAGTGTCTGCATTTCAGTGTTTCCAGACACACATTTACACATATATATCAGGCACTGAGCTCTTTAATCTGCAACCCCTCATTGATAGAAACATCGGAATGAGCTAATTGGAAGAGGAAGTTATAATATATAAAATGCAGGTTTCTTGGAAGCAGCTCTCAGCCACCACGTAGGAGGAGGGATGGAGGGGGAAGAAGAAGAAGAAGAGGAAAGATACAGAAAGAAAGAGGAGAGCAGAGGAAAGAGAAAGGGGGAACCAAGACTTCTGGATTATATAGAGAAAAGAAGCCCCTGACCTGGGGCTGGAAAGTTCAGGATACAGGACAGGATATGCCAGGCAGCAGGTAGGGACAGAGGGATGCCTGAAACCAAGCACTCATCTCCCCATATCTCTTGCCCCCTGCCTTTGACATAGAACAATTTCCTCGCTTGCGAATGTAAGCTCATAAGCATGCAAAAGCATAGTGTTTGGTGCATTATAGTAAGTCATCCTGCAGAACATGGGTAAAGTAGGAAAGCCATATTGGGACTAGAGAGGAAAGATGGTAAATGAGAGACGGTGAATAAAATGTTAAGATTTAGATCGTAGTTGGTACTTTTATTTTCCCCTAACTCTTTTGCTAGTTATGACAATATATTGACTATATAACACTTTTCTTTTAAAATGCTGCTAGGATAAAAAGTCTGGCTCCAATCTTATATTTGCTTTAAAATGGGGCTCAAATGCAGTGTTTTGAAAGAACTATAGAGTTCATTGAAATCCAGGTATAAATATCGTAAAGGTTAAAACATGTAGGATGTTTGAGGGTAAATCGTCCCAATTCTTCAAAGGAAGAAGCTATGGGGGGAAGATTGATATTCAGTAATTTTTTAAAATTTAATGTGTGTTGGTGTTTGTCCTGCCAGTATGTCTGTGTGAGGGTATCAGATCCCCTGAAACTTGTGTTACAGACAGTTGTGAGCTGCCATGAGGGTGCCAGGGATTGAACCTGGGTCCTTTGGAAGAGCAGCCGGTGTTCTTTACTACTGAGCCATCCCTCCAGCCCCATGTAATAATGTTTTCAAATGTAATGTGCTTGAAAGAAATAAGGGCAAAAGAGGCACGGCTGACTGGAATGAGGACACAGAAGGGACACAGTGTCGGTTGTCTTGTGAGAAGCAATAAAAGTATAAACATTTTACGTTTTAAATGGTTGTAAGACATTAACACATAAGTGTACACAGCATGAGACAGGCTCAGCATGAAAATGCTAAGTTCACTAGTCAAAAGAAATGCAAGGGAAGCAGCCAAAATGCCATTTTAGGACTGCTGTTAAAATTGGAACAAAGAATCGCTGTTTCACCCTCAGTCAACCTACAGATTGCTGTAAGGTTTTACTGAAAAGTCTAGATCTATTGCTTTGCTTTAATTTGTGTACTATTAGGTCAACAACTATATTTTGAACTCTTATCTCAAGGGGCGCAATTAAATTTGAGCGATGTATGTTCACCATTTTTACTAAATAATACAACTAAACTATATCACAGTGAGAGCCAGCCAGCAGCATGTAATTGTATCCATAGGCTAGAATACTAGGCACCCACTAAAGGAGGCTGTAGGGGAAACCAGTAGAACCTCATCTTCACTATACTGCTAAGCAATATAGGAGATAAACATAAGGATGTAAGCAATGGTTTTTGTAAACGCCTATGTGTGCATATGAAGACCTCTTCTTTAAGTCAGAAGAAGGAGCTCTAAAAGTAAGTGGTGACCCTAAGTGTTACATTTCCTAAGATAATGCCTACTTAGTTTTGCCCCCTGGATTTCCTTATTGAGCATAGCTTTATAGTTTTAAAACTCCTATAAAAAGAAGTTACATAAAGCTGAAAATAATTTTAATGGAACAAGCAAATTATGAATACTAGTTATGTGAAATATGCAACGTTTCTATGGCAAGAATGTTTTAAGTTTATAAGGTAGGCATTAAAACTTTTAAGGGCTATAAATGTGAGACTTTGTGATAAATTTTATTTTATTTTGCTTTTGTTTTTTGTTTTTTGTTTTTTAAATAGTGTTTCTCTGTGTAACAGCCCTGACTGTCCTGGACTTACTTTGTAGACCAGGCTGGCCTTAAACTCACAGAGATCTGCCTGGCTCTGCCTCCTGAGTGCTGGGATTAAAGGTGTATGCCATCACACCTGGCAAATTTTGTTTTATTTTAAACTTTTATAAGAAGAATTTATGTTTAAAATCAGAAACAAATTATATCCAAGACTCTCCTCTAATTTTATTTTTTATCATTCTCAGACTGTATATTGATATGGCTTCTATATTCCCAATCTATTTTACAAATACTAAATTTCTTTTGAAACTTTGGTGAAACATTATGAATTATCTGATGTATCCCCACAGGGCATTTAGACGCCACCCTTCCGGATGTAGCTGTGGTTCTGAAACACTAAGGTATCTTTCTTGCCAGTTTCCACTGAGTCTGACAAAGCTTGTGTTTGTGTTTTGTTTTGTATCATTCTTTAGGATTTCCATTTTTTTTTAATTTTTAAAATTTTTTTTTTTTTTTTTTTTTTTTTAGTTTTTCGAGACAGGGTCTCTCTCTGTGTAGCCTTGGCTATCCTAGACTCACTTTGTAGACCAGGCTGGCCTCGAACTCACAGTGATCCGCGTGCCTCTGCCTCCTAAGTGCTGGGATTAAAGGCTTGGGCCACCATCGCCTGGCTTATTATTCTTTTGTTCAAGACATAGAAAGACATTAACAGAAGATTAAAGATACCAGGGTGTTAAGTAGAAGAGCCAGGGAAGAGATCTTTCAGTGTTTTCATCTCATCCAGTTGCCCACATCTTCTGTCTTTAGCATCATTGTTTTCCATCAGTAGCAGATAATATATTAACCATGGAAACAAAAGGCCAATGCTTGTCTGGAAACAGGCCCTGAAATGTTACTAAACACACACACACGCACACACTTTTCTACTGCCAACCATCTACTGTAACCTAAGCAAAGGCTCTGTCTTAGAGGCTAGCCTATAAACCTTTTGTAATCTGTTATGACCACCCCAAAATTACCAGAATGAAACAATAAGAGGTTTTTTTTTATATACTCATGTCTTCTGTGAGTCTCTTACTTGACAGACACTTCTCTGGGTGGTTTTAACTGAATTTCTCACAAGATTGCGTTTAAGATATATCCAGATTTGGGTGGGCCTGAAAGATTGCCCTTCAGGAGTATTTTCTCCTATGGCTGGCAAATCGACACTCATGGTTGGCAAAAGGCTTGGCTCTTTTCCAGCTGGACTACACCTAGAGGACAGTTTAAAACACATTTGGGGCACGGAGGCCGTTTCACAGCGGAGATTGCACCATTAAAAGATTAACGTGGAAGCTGCAGGGTCTGATTTATTTTTTATTATGGAGCCTCAGCTGTCACAAAGTGTCACTTTCTTTGTTCCCTCAGACGAAATTTATTCACTGTAAGAAAAAAAAAAGATAACTACATAAAACAGTGAATTGCAGGAGGCAACAGGGATCACTGGGTGCCATCTTGTGGGCTGGCTACCAATGAAGACTGCTACTTGACCCTGAATGAATCACTTCCACTCAAGTCAAACACATGGTCTCCAATCTCCTTCTATTGTGGCATCACATTATATTATCTCATCATCTAAGCCAAGAGTATTCATTTTCTTCTGCTGCCGCACAGATCTAGCCTGTAGAAATAATCACTCTTTATTAACTTGCAGACCCATCAGTAAGAAGTCTGGGGACGGGGCTCTTGGCTCATGAATTAGGAAAGCTGATATTGAGGTGTCAGTCTTGGGTGCCGTTCTAGGGTAGAGCTCAGAGTTGCTCTCCAAATGCATTCAGGTTGTTGGCGAAGAGTCAAATTATTTGTGGCTGACAGACTGCTATTTCCAGAGACTAAATAGAGTGGTGGTTCTCAACCTTCCTAAGGCTGTGACCCTTTGACACTATTCCTCATGTGTGGTGACCCCAACCATGGAATTATTTTCATTGCTAATTAATAATTGGAATTTTGCTAGTGTTATGAATAGTAATGTGAATTTCCAATATGCAGCATATCTTATATGTGACCCCTGTGATAGGGCAGTTTGACCTCCAAGGGGTCGTGACCCATAGGTTGAGAACCACATGCTATGCTGTGTAGCTTTTGTCACAGTGTTATGGGTTGCTCTTTCAAGCTGAGAATATATAGCTACCTATTGCTTTAATTTTCTAATTTACCTTTCATCTCTACCTATATGATTTTATCTGGTCCACCAACAGGATAACTCTATTAATTAAATCAATCTGATTATGTTATTTTGTAACTGCCTAGTTTTTTGCAAGGTACAGTAACAGAACTGAGGGTTAGCAAGCGAGGAATATAAAGTAAATAAGGTCTGTACACAAGGAAACAAAGTCCTAGAATCCTTCAGGTGCCGAGAGGGTAAGTCTGTATTAGTTCACTATGGCTGTGTAACAAAATGCCCCAAAAACTTAGTGCCTAAAACAACAGACCTGACTAACTTCTCAGAGTTCTACGGTCTCTTGGGCTGGAAGTCAAGAATCATGCAGGGTTGCTAGCGATTGCAACAAAACGTATTTCTAAAGTAATTCACTCATATGACCTTTCACTAAAGACTAGCTGTAATAAAAGGCCTTACTTGCTCTATAAATGTGCTAGTCTCCAGGCAGCATGAGTGTCTATATGACTTGAAAATGTTCACCAGCCTGAGCCAGCAGAGAGCAAGAGAAAAGCAGCTTCCATGCAGGACCTAACTGCAACTGTAACACACCATCACTTTTCCCACAATCACTAGTTTCACAAGTCAACTCTGATATAATATAGAAAGGGCCACGGACAGTGGGGACTAAATACTATCTTCTAGGACATCTTGTAGCCTGGACTTTGCAACCACAATTAACAACAAAATAAATGAAACTTCTTTCATTTATTTATTTTTCACATCAAGAATGCAGTTTCCCTTCCCTCATTTCCTTCCCGTGTCTGCCTCCCTCTTCTACTCTCCCCCCACATCCATTCCTCCTCTGTTTCTCTTCAGAAAGGATAGGCTTCCCCTTGGATATCAAACAGCCATGCCTATCAAGTCGAAGTAAGACTAGGCACCTCCTTTCCTATTAAGGCTAGAGGAGGGATCCCAGTAGGAGGAAAGGGTCTCAAAGGCAGGCAGCAAAGTCAAGAGACAGACCCCTACTCCCACTCTTGGGTGTCCCACATGAAGAAGAAGCTGCACAACTATTACATATGTGTAGAACGCCTAGTCCTATGCAACTCCTATGCAAACTCTAGTCCTATGCAAACTCCCTGGTTGCTGGTTCAGTCTCTGTGAGTCCCTATGGGCCCAGGTTAGTTGATTCCTTTAAAGTGAAAGAAACAGTATCTGAAATCTGTGTCTTTTCTCTAATGCCCACTGCAACTGTATCTTCAGGCTTTCCTCTCTGTTCATAATCATAATACTTATTTCTATTGTTACAAAATTTAAAGCACTTCAGCTGGTCCAGTTAAAAGCCACACCACTTCCTGTTTTATAGCCCATTAGGTAAAACCTTTTACCAGATACTTTGATGCATGCTATGCCCCAGCATCTCTTGTTTCTCCCCCTACCTCCCCAATGACTGTTACCTTTGAGCTTATTAGCTTCTTATTGCAAAGTAAATGTGGAAAATGTATCAAGTGCCCTGTCAAACACAAAACATAAATATCAGATTTTCAATGTTAGCACTATATCATAACGCCCAGCTAAATTTGTAGAATCCAACAATGCAATATACCGTCACAACAAAACTTGAGACATAGATTTATGAAAGAGTTCTTAAACTATTTTTTATGCTGTAGACAACTCAGAAATTCTCCAAAAAGAAAACAAATAAATAATTGACAAAAAAAAAAAACCCTCCTTGACACTTCAAATGTCATAATGTGAAGTCTTTTTCTGTGAATGGTATACAAAACTGAAAATATATTTGTGCCTATTACCTGTGGCATTGTTTTTTAAAAGACCATTGATTGTAACTCAAGAAACTTGACATTCATAGAAATTAGACTGAGAAGCTTCTTTGTATTTTCTAAAACAAGTAAATTTAAAGTATAAATAAAGCAGACGAGGACTTATGTATTCTACAGCCTGTGTACATAAACAATCAATTTAACAAGCACAGAGCCAAACAAATTCTTAGTCTTCTTTGGTATTTTATTGTCTATATTAATCTTCTTTTGTTTATTTTTTTTACTGTTTGAATTGTATTTAAAATTTTTATTCTTACTTTAAGAATAAAGTTTAAATTACATTAGTAAACTAGTTAAGACCCTACTTCATATCACAGAATGCTTGAAACTAGTGTCTGTTGGATTAATATTTTTTTTTTAAATTATGATTGTACCATTTTCTACTTCCATTTTTTTCTTCCAAGTCTTCCAATGTACTCCCATTGCTTTCATTCAATGTCATAGTCTCCTTTTTAAAAATTGTGACTACATACAGTGTGTGTGTGTGTGTGTGTGTGTGCGTGTGTGTGTATGTGTGTGTGTTCCTGAATACATAAATACAACTTTCTCAACCTGTATAATGTTATTTGTATGCGAATGTTTTCAGGGATGACCATTTGGAATTGAATAACCGACTAGTACGTGCATCCCTGGGGAAGACTATTTCTCCTGCTCTCAACATTCCTTAGTTGCCTGTAGTTGCCTGAGGCCTCAAGAGCTTTCCCCTAGCCACATTAGCATGTCACTTGCTGTGTTCTTGTTCAAGGTTATATTTGGGGACACATGTTGGTGTGACTTTTTAGGTGTAGCTTCTGATGTCTCCAGGAGACAAGATGTCACAGCAAACTCTCTGCTCCTCTGGCTCTTACAGTCCTTTTCCATCTTCTGTAAGGATCCCTGAGCCTCAGGGGTGGACATTGGTTTGTAGATGTGTTCACTGGGGCGAGGCTTGACAACTCTGCATTCTGATTGGATGTACTTTTCCTTAATGGTATCAGTCTCTACAAAGAGAAGTATCCTTCATCAAAGGTGAGAGCTACACTCATCTGTGGGTGTAAGGACAATTATTTCGAAGATAGTTGAAGATCGGGCTGGTTCGGTAAGTGGCAGTGGTAGCTTTTTCTCCAGCATCCATGACTTTACTATTCCTGAGTAGTTGGTTGGGCTCTTAGTCCAGCCATGATTTCCCTCTTGTTGAGTGGCTCTTAATTCCAGCTAAAGAGCTATTGGTTACTGTTAAAGCAGGTGCCCCCATTAGAGATATTGTGTGGCTCATTGATGGGCATCATAGTTGGGTAGGACTATAGGTTGCCTTTCTCCTTTGGGAACCTTCTGGTACCATGAAAGCTAGCTCTCAGGGAGAAAGCTTTCAGGTCAGTTCTAGCTCAATGGTCTCTTTTCCCTGTAACCAAAGTACATGGTGTTTTTCAGCAGTAGGGACTTACCTTCCATCTCTTGGGGGTGCAACAAGGGCAGAAGCAATCATCTATCAGATTTTGGGACATGGACAACCCTAGCCAGCAATTCAAAAGACGCCTACTCACACCTGATGTTGCAGCTCTTGTTAGATGATCTATGCCTCTTGTGGGTGAGGTGCATGGTCAGCCCATATGAGAAACTTTGTTTGTTTGTTGTTGTTTTTTCGAGAAAGTTTTATTTAAACAACATGTCCATGTTTGTACACTAGCTTGCATATATCATTGGTATTTTAAGGTAGATGAATAGTATGAGTCCTGATGGCTCTTTCAGACAGGCTTACTGTCATTTTACCCTCCTTCCACCTTCTGAAGTTATCTCTCCCTCCTTAATTAGATCCCCTCTGTTTTCCTATTTCCCCTTTCCGATCCCCTGCAATCTAATATTTATCCCCCTCTTTATGGCTCCCCCTCACCCCTGTAATAATCTCATACTTTTCAAGATTGTTTCTTAAAAAACCATTCTCTGCTTTAAAATTCAGTTTCCCAGATGAAAAACGACAATAGCTAAAATGAATAAGTGATGAGTTTTTCCTTAACTTAATTCTGCCATCTGCTTACTGATCAAAGAAATAAATGTAGCACATTTTAAGTGTTGTGTGCATGTGTGTGTGTGTGTGTGTGTGTGTGTGTGTGCGTGCGCACATGTGTGAGCATACACAGGTATATTCATATGTGTGTACATGCATATGGATACCAGAGACTGGTGTCATTGTCTTCCTCGACCATTCTCCACCCTGTGTTTTGAGCCACTGTACCTCGCTGAACCCAGGGCTCACTGAGTCAGCTAGAGTGGCTGAACAGGGAGCTCCAAAGATTCTCCCGTCCTGTCTCTCCAGCCCTGGGATTACAGTTACAACCTCTGCCTAACATTGATGTGTGGGTGCTATAAATGAAACTCAGGCCTCCAGCTTGTATGGCAGTCACTTTGCCAGCTACCTCCTCTGCCTACATTTTATAATTAGACCTGTAAGTGACTCCTGCTCTGGAGATATTTCTATGTATCCATTATCTTGTCTTAGAAAACTTTGGTAATAGCCATCCAAATGGGTATGAAGTGGCGCCGTATTGTGGCTTTGTTTTCCTTTATTCACTCTTAATCCTGTCATTAAAGGTTATTTAGTGCTAGCACTTTGGTATATTTTCCACTTTTATGCATCTTTTTATTTGAAAATAGGAACCTAAAGTATAAGGAGTTTGGTAACCTGCATTTAACAGGACTCTACTATATCATTAGAAATTTTGGGGGGAACATCGTATCCAGTGTCTGTAAAAACTTACAGTAAGAAAAATAGATCCTACCGCATTCTATGTATCATGTGCCCATGCTAATTAAACACTAGCATAACTGAAATAAAGCACATTAACGCTACACAGAAACATAATGCACAGTGTCTAAACTATAGCATCAGGAATGCTTGCAAGCAATGACATGGGTGAGTTTTCATAATACCCTGTCTTTTAAACACCAAATTCTTTCAAATTACAATGACCAAAATGAGAAAAAGCACTCATCCCCCATTAGCTATCCTAAAGCAGTGATCTATCATTAGGGTCTTTTCTTTATTTGTTTAGGTGAGTACCAGTGTATCACAGTTTTCACGTAATGTTTTTTAGAATAGGAAATAGCTTTAAAGATAGAAATCAACCAGAATTTGTTATGGAAAACATGTTTTTGGTAAACATTTGCTTTCACTGGAACAATTGTTCTTTGTTTTTCAAGATTTATTTATTTACATGTGTAATGCTGAGCTATATGAGCTTTTGTGTAGCGTATGCATCCAGAAGCCTGTGGGGACCAGAGGAAGTCATGGGGTTCCCCTGGATCTGTTACAGGAGGTTGTGCTCTGCCATGTGGGTGCTAGCAACCAAACCTGGGTCTTCTGCAAGAGCACCAAGCCACCGCTCCTGCACAATCACTCTTACTTATTTTTTTTTAATTGGTCTTTTTTTCTGTCTGTCTCTCCGTGTCCCTGTCTCTGACTCTCTGTCTCTCTGTCTCTCTCACATGTGCCTATGTGCATGTGCACAGGAATAGGGACAAATGGACTAGCTTGCAGTGTAGAGGTCAAAGGACAGTTCTTGGCCATTGGCTTTCTCTTTCTCTTGCCATTTTTCAGAACGCAAAGATCAACCTCAAGTCCTCAGACCTGTGCACAGGTGCCTCTACCCACTGAGCCATCTTATCAGGTCAGATGGATTGTTCTTTATGATGCTCCTTATGATCAGTAGAGCATGTGCAGTGGCCGTCAGCATTCCAGTTACGAACTGTGGAATGAAAGGCTTGTTGTGGAATACTTGAGCCACATGCATCACTTACATTTTTTTGTACTTATGACGTTATCACTAAAAAGCTGTGCTGAAAATCTCAATGTATTATTTGATCATAGTGATTTGGAGCAGTGGAATTGGCCTTACCCCCCCCCTTTTTTTTTTTTTTTTTTTTTTTTTTTTTTTTAGCAACTTGGCATAAGCCAATGACTTCAGGAGAGACGGTCAGAGCAACCTTCTGTTGCTCTGTTTGCTACATGGAGACATTGGACTCAGATTGTGGAGTTTTCCTGGTTGTTGCTTGCCTGGTTTAGGAATTGCCAATACTCTCCAGGACTTTTGCCTGACAGGGTCCTTTGTTCAAAAAGCCCTGACACCTTAAAAAGAGAAAGTGTCTTGATATTTGGGGGTTGTAAGTGATTCCAACATTCCCAAGAGTTGTCTCCCACTGATCCCCACCTTACTGAGTGTGCCTCCTCCATCACCTCACGCTGAGAACTCCCCACAGCTCAAGTCCTTATCAGTTATGGAGCAGCCTAATGAGTGGTACTGAGTCCAGGGTAGACAGAGAGAGCTATACCTCCTAACAGGATAGATGTAACTTTGAGTTGACCTAGTCAATAGCATCAGGAGATGAACAGGTTACATCTAGGAGTATATAATATGTATATACATATATGTGTGAAATAAAAAAAAAATGAGGCCATGTATTTGAAGGATAGCAGAGAGGGACATACGGGAGGTCTTAGGAAGAAGAAAAGAAAGGGAGGGGTGTTTCAATTATATTCTAATCACACACACAAAAAGATGCGTAGACATGGAAACCTGTGTCAGAGCAAGAAGGTGAGAAGAATAATCTAATTTTTGTTTTCATGTTGCCAATACTGGAAAATACTTTCTCCTCTCAATGCTGGTCTGCTAAAGGCAGCCCCTGCCATTTACAAGTGCCTATCTTTAAGCAATAGCCTCATTTGGATAGATACTCCTTCCTGTCCTCATCTCTAAAATCCAGGTTCATGTCATTAGGCCGTCATTATTGTCCATGGGATAGGTTCCTTTGCTTCTCAAATTCTATGAACAATCAGTCTGAGGGACTGAGGCAGAACTTGAAAACTGGCATCTCATATTTTAATTACAAATTTCACTGTAAAAGACTGATAATAACAATCAAATGATTTTTATATGCAAATCCAGATTTGCTGTTTCTCCTGAAACACCCTCTGTTCACATCCCTACCTGCTGAGCATTCTGTACATGCATTTTGAATAGTAGCTGGTGCTCTGGCTAGCAATTTCTGCCTAGGTGAGGCCTGGTGGGGAGTACCTTAAGCATTTGCAATCCTACTAACTCATATGGGCATCATGGCTTCCCCCTTTCATTTGCATTATAAGATGTTCCTGACTAGGGAACTCTGTATACACTAAGAGTCAGACTGAGTACATTACATCAGGAAAGCACCTTCTTGTCACAGGGAACAAAGGTGACCGACACTCTAACAGCCTAGTCATCACTGTGTGTGAGAGATCTAGGCATCTATCAATCAATCTATCTATCTATCTATCTATCTATCTATCTATCTATCTATCTATCTCTGTCTATCTATCTATCTATCTATCTATCTATCTATCTGTCTATCTATCTATCATCTACCTCTATCTGTCTATCTATCTATCTTGAAAACACATGTTAACCACCTGGAGGTGCCCACCTGTAGTCTCAGCTGCTCAAAAGGATAAATCAGGAGGATAATAAATTGAAGATCAGACTGAACAACTTAATAAGACTCTGTTTTAAAATAAAAGCTAAGAGATATAGGTATATTGCTCAGTGAGTCAATGTTTACAGTGTACAGATAGCTGTAGGTTCATTCCCCAGTATGGAGTGGGGCAAGAGGAGAAAGGGAAAGAAAACATAAAGTAAGCCCTCCCCATACACACAAACAGAATTTTTAATGGGAGAGGTCTGGCTCAGCTAAATATCCAAACAAGCATTTTATGTATTTATTTTGTTTTCAAGACAGGGTTTCTGTATGTATCCCTGGGTGCACTGAAACTCATTTCATACACCAGGTTGGCCTCGAACTCAGGGATCTACTTGTCTCTACCTCCCAAGTGCTGGGATTAAAAGTGTGTGTTACCACATTGGAGGAAACTGGCTAGACTTAGATAATAATTCCAACAGCCTTGTCCAGTAATGCAGAAGATGCAGTATTTTGCTTTATATAAATCTTACCAATCCTGGCCTTTTTGGTGCATCTATTACTAAGTCAGATATAAAAAAGAAGATAATTAAGCACATTTGAACGTAATCAAAGGAAGGAGCCAGATTTGCCATTATTTTTTTCTCCTAGTCATTATACAGAGCCAGACAATCACTGGGCCTGTGTTTATTTTATTGAATTGTGGTTTTAAATGCGGAATTAAAATACCACAATCTACTCTTCCCATTTCTAATCAACAGGAGGATTTAGCTAGACGGCATTAGAATGTAGCATGTTTACTTTCTGCAGTCTCCTATGAGTCATGCAGGAACCCTGGGTGTAACTGCTTCTAGAATCCTGTCCGCTAACCAGGCATTGAAATCCAGGAAAGAACTCGGTTTCCTTCCCAAGTAATCAATAACTGACAATTACCATAAATGTGCAGTTTCATTCACTCTGGCTTTCCCATAAAAACTGACAAGGCTGTGTAACAAATTGTATATGGATGCAGGTTCTGTATCCACACAGCTAATGCACACATGAATTATTCAGTGAAATTTGCTTCAATAGGCTTTCTGTGTCACTTTGATGTGTGACCAGTTTCAGATAATATGTTAAATGGTGTACGTTATGAGACATTCACTGGGTTTTGTTCAAAGTGCATCGGTGTTGGTAAATCTGTTCCGGTTCGTACACGCATGATGTTTCCTGCTGGTTGCCTTTCTTCAGGTTTCCCTGTGATTTTAGCCATTGAACACATGTGTCTTCACCTCTCTGGGCCTGGATACATACCATTATTGACTATGTAAACAACGTAAGAAAAAAAAAAAAAAAAGGAAGCTGCTATCATTCCTGGGGGTTGCTCTTTGTGGAGAAAGTAAAAAGAAGCAGGTATCGTATATGGGAGGAGCCAAAAGAAGAAGGGAACGCGTGAGGTTTTCAGAGCTGAGTAGCAAATGAGGGGCTTCACGTGTCAAGCATTACCTTAGTTTCTCTGACTTGGGAGTCCAGTTCATACGAGCTGCTCACCCCAGCCCCGCCCCCTCTTCGAGACTGATAGGCTGTAAGCAGGGGCTTGCACTACGCTGTCACACTGGTGATTTCCAGTTGAGGTATCTTGCAGGCTCCTCCGTGCCACAGGCAGCAGTCTGCTGTCCCCACCCTCCTGTAGTTCCTCGCAGAATGTCACAATGGACTCCTTCAAGGTCCGCAGAAGAATATGCTGCTTTCTGGAGCCGCCCAGTTGAACTGTTAGTGACTTTCTCCTAATTAAGTAAGACCCACCCAAGATAATCAGCCTTTCGATTAACTCAAAGACACCTGACTTAGGGCTCCTGATGCAGCGGCAGACCATCTTCCCCTCCTCCACAGCCTGGAAAATGACCAGGGAACAACTGGTCATTAGGCTTGCCGGTCAGTCTCTCACAAGAGAGAGGGGAATAATATAGGATGTACACATCCGAAGACAAGAGTGCTGGGGCCGTAGTACAATTCTGCCCATACAAGGGAGCATATTTCAGACAGGAAAAAATACGGCAAAATAAATTTTCCTATATAAAAAGTATAGCAATTTACAGTTTTCCAAGTAAGGCTGAGCAGAACACACCATACATGTGTAGGTTAATGGCCTGTGTGTATTCTATAACCCAGTTGTCAACAGATCTGTTTACAAAATATATTTTGAAATATGGAAAATCATATTCATAAACTACTAAACAAAAAACTCATAGTCTGTGTTTAAACAATATGAGTTTTTCAAAATACACACAAACACACACATACTTGTAAATGCATATCATGAGAGACTATAAGTAAATACATCCATATGTTGGTCTTAAATATTTCTGGGTGGGAAATTGTACATTATTTAGACAGTCCTTATCCTTTTTCTTATTTCTAATATTATTCAAAACCGACATCCCTTAATATAATGGGAGGGCAGGAGTGGAGGCACAGGCTTGCAATCCCAGCAGTGTGCAGGCTAAGGCAAAAGCATCACCATGCACCAGTCTCAACCAAAGCTCCAGGGTGACTTAACTCAAGGCCAACCTGGGCTACAGAAGGAGACACTAGCTCAGGAACACAAAATGAAACCAAAGCAACCTGCTTATGGTAATTACAAAAGTAAACCTCAGTCGAGTTGTCTTTGAAATGATTTGTGAGCGTGTGGCCCTCTTCTGACCTCCCTAGGTAGCCCACATGCACACATCACACACACACGCGCGCACACACACATACTCACACATGCGTGCATGCACGCATGCGCACACACACACACACACCACACATGTGCGTGCATGCACATGACAAACTAACAACAAATAAAACTTATTTTCAAATTTTAAAAAAGAAGAAAGATGACTGGAAGAACCAGATTTTATCTCCTCTGTGGTATGTCCTACGCACCGAGTTTTAGACAGAGGCAGCCTACCCAGACTCAAATCCCATACAGCTCTCAGAGGTTCACTAGGGAGAGGAGAAAAAAAAAAAAAAAAAAAAAAAAGCAGATGGGAAGATGGAAACCAGGAACATTGACAAGCTGGCCCTTCAGACACAGTTTCAAGTTTCAAGAGAGCAGTTACCAGCAAAGAGAAAAATATTTTTAGATGTTGTTTGGGAGGTGAAAGGATTTTTCTGGGAGGGGGAGGGGGCAGGAAATGGGCAGATGCGTTCTTTTGGTTTTTTTTCTGGCACTGCAGAATCTCAGAGATTTTTGAGTTGAAATATGACAAAGTGAGGCTTTCATCTCTCTTGCTTAAGAAAAAAGGAAGGAAGAAAAGCAGGCACACTTAAAAAAAAATGTCAGTGTGGGGCATAAACAGACCACATTTCTAATTCATGGCAAGGTGGCTAAAATAAAAATTCTTAAAATACATATCTTAAAATTAGATTTTTGACCTTTGATAGGGCTTATCATGCTATTTATACCATGACAGTAGGAGCCGATTCTTCACTCGTTGCCTCGTCAAAGGCATGACTCACGTTTCCTTAAGCACTTACGCCATATGTTTCCTAGGGTGAAAGAAAAAAAAAAAATGCATACTTTTTTTTATACAATTACTGAAATATGAACAAAAACACTAGGAATTATTTAAAAGATGCTTTGGAAGCATGTCAGAAGTTGATCTGTGAAAACTAACATTTCATTAAACATTTGGCTGGAACAGCCATTAGGTAATTTATGAATATAAACAAGAAGCAATTGTACTGCTAGCTTTATCATAGAGGGAAAAATAGATTAACAAACTATTTTGCAATAGAATACAAATAGAAGTGAAAGGTGCTTTATATTCAGAAATAAAAAAAAATATTCTCTTAAAGTACCTGAAATGAATCATTTTAACATTTAAAAAGAAAAAAGAAAACTTAAGCTGATTGACATTTAGTGGCATTCTCGTGTGTGTACAAGCCGTGACTCCAAGGCAGTGAGACCCATCGTTCTGTACCCATTGGAAGTTTAAATGAGTGTAACATGACTATTAGCCCTTTGCTCAAATATCTTTCTATAGTATAAATGTGGTACTGCAAAAGTCCCAGGGAGTTTACTTCCACTTAAGGGTTTAGAAAGGTCTCTTTTAAATAAAACATATGCATATTAGAATCCCAAATAAGAACCCCAACACCCCATTTGCTACTCAAATCAGTTGTCATTTTATTTCCTTCTACACGTGTCATATACTCTCTATCGCAGTCGCCTCCTCTTCCCTGTGTTCTCTGGCCCACACTGCACTCAGATTGTCATTGGATGTGAGGTGCGGCTGTCCTTGTCACCACCAGGCTGGAGGTCTGGGCACACCCTTTCACATCTTCTGTAGATTATCTGCCTACTGATTTACTCCTGCTTTCTTCACATCTTACAGACAGTGTCTAAACATCCTTTCCTAGTATATCCAACCCATCTCTTCCTTGACCCTTCTCTCTTCCTGAATGTCTGCTCCATTGACACGGATGTTGAAATCTCTGAAGAACTGACCAGTTGTTCTCATGTGTTTGAACCTCAACACACCACCTTGGTGAAGTAGGCTCTTCTTCTTGCCTGGCTCTGCTCATCCCTCCAAGGCCCCTTACAACTCCCCTCTGTCCCTTCTTGTCATAATATACTGATACATACACTGATCTTGTCCTCCAAAATTCTGTCTATTTTCACTGTGGACCTTCCTCCCTGCACCACAGTCTTCTAGTGCCTTTCGTCCTGCTTAACTACTGCTCTTCGTGGAAGACTTTGCTACAAGAAAAGGCCACCTGGATGATTCTCTCTGTCCCCTCTTGTTCCTAAACAGCTTCTCGGCTGTCCTGAGCATTCTTTATTGCAATGAATTAGAATCATGCATTCACTCAAGTTTCTCTTCTAGATTGTATTTTTTTTTACAGGACTCCATACCCTCTACCCAGCACACTCTATGTCCTAGCGATGTCTAGAACACAACAAACATTTAACCCAGTTACCAAATGAATGCATATACAATAGCATAGGCTTTGCCCCTGAACATTATGAAATATAAAATTAATCACAACTCTGCTACTTCCCATTGTATCTGAGTATAGGTTGGGAGGGTGCTTTAGGCCACAAGAAAACCCTACAAACATTTTTAAACTAAAGAAATCAAAAAGACTCCGCTACTCACCATGTCTCAGTATGATGCTAGAACCAGCTTTCTGTGTTTCCCTTGGCTACACTAGTCAATGCAGTTCAGTTCCTCATATCTACTTTCAATTCATAGAGGAGAGAGAAAGACAGCAAGAGCCATCTATCACTTCCCAAAGCAAGCAAAGGTGCACCAGTCCAACCAAACCTTATGACTCACTGGATAGACCAGTCTCGAGTGGCCACCCCAGGTGCAAAGGAAGCTAGGGAAGTCTGTGTTTAGAATATCTATCTGGCCTCTCTCCTAGAAAGGAACAAGAGCCAATAAGTGAAGGAACGGTATGTGCTGTATACTTTGGGACAAACCATGTTACCTCTTTTAGCCTTGCAGTCTTCTTTTCCAAAAGAAGTGAAATAATTTTCATTCGACAATTTTCATATATTCTCTTGTTCCAAAGTATACTATCTCCTAAATAGGACAGTTACTCCAGGTATTTCTTGAATACTGTGCGGCAACAGAAAACCTGGGTGGGTGAAGAAACCCAACCTTTCCATGAGGCCTCAGGTAGTATTCTCCACAGCCAGAGGTGCACAGCCGGCAACCCAGATTTCCTGTCTCTAACTGCTCCAATCTTCCCCACTGACCATGACCATTGACCACTGTGCTTATATTACCGTTGCTTAAATAGTTGTCCTGATAACTTCTCTGTGTCCCTTTGAAAGCCTGATCAGCTAACAGAAGACATACTCTACTCAATTATTTATGGTTGGTTAAACAGGTACCTTCTGAGCTCCACGGGTGCTATTCTAGGGACTCCTGAGGGAACAGAATGCAAAGCAAATGAAGCTTTGCTTGCATGAGCTTTCAGATGAGTGGAGGGAAGAGACCATAGCACATGTACACACACACACACACACACACACACACACACAGAGAGAGAGAGAGAGAGAGAGAGAGAGAGAGAGAGAGAGAGAGAGAGAGAGAGAGAGAGTTTTCAGATAGTAATTCATTAGTGCCAGGATGAGAAGGTCACAGAGATGGGTGGTCGAACAACAGGTGTATACTGTGCCCATAAAGACAAAGCTTCAGATTTTGACAGGTGAGGAAACTCTTTAAACCAGGAAGGGGAAGGCCACCAGAACGGAAGAGGAAGCGCTTTGCAAGGAAAGAGAATTGTTAAGTGAAGACCTTGCAAGGAAGTATCCAGAACAGAGCAAGAAACAGGAAGAGGCTTAGAAGGTGGCCTGTTCAGAAATGAGCCTGAGAAAGCATTCTGGAGCATACAGAGCAGTCAATGGTCATAGCTGGAGTATCCATCTCAAGATATGTCCAGAAGGAAATGAACCCATTGAGGCACAGACAGCCCAACTGGAACAGCCAAATCTATAGCCTCTGCTTACACCAGGCATTGCACTTCCAGCAGTGCAGGATATACGATTACAGGACTTCCTTTGGAAACTGTTATCTCTCCTGTCCCCACTGTGATTTCCCATACACTGAAGCTCACTGCTCACATGTCTGAATATGTCTCGCACAAATGGAGAGAGTAGGTGGATGTGATGCAAGGAGTCATTGAAGTGATTCACATCACATTTTCCCCATAAGAAAAATAATATACAGTCAAAGCCAGTGCTGCATCGGACCACTCAGCATCTTAAAGAAGACGTCTAAGTTACATATTTGAAAGTCAGTCATTCTTTGGAGGGGCCTGAAAATGTATTTCTTGAGTCCCTCCCTACCCACCCCACCTCCCACACCCCCACCAAAGCAAAACTTGAATGACAAGAACAAAGTGAAGTCGAAGTCTAGGAAAACTGAAAGAAAAATCTTTTTGTTTTAAAAATCTTTTAAATAGATAGCTCCAAGTATACAGGAGTTGACTAGAAGAGTCCACCTGTTGTTACTTAACTGGATGTGAGCCAATTACTGGTTGGGTCTCTAGCTCCTGGATGCCCTAATTGTCTTTCCAACAGCAAACGCTGCCCTGAAGATTGCTCTTGGGCTGTGGAAGTCAGGTATCTACACTGACAGCTCCAGTGATAACTGGGGCCCATTTTAATGCTGAGCTGGGGCAGGTTGCTCTAAGCAGCTTGCCAACTCCTTTCTGGCTCTGGCCTCATCCTCACCCTGCACATTGCACCTGCTGCTGTTCAGTCACGCAGGCAGCAGGGGTCCTGAGGACTCTCCTCACCCATATGGCCCTGAGTTTTGCTTCATTGTTTTCCTCTCTCCTATCAGTAGGTATATTCTAGAAGACAGTTTTATGATGACATTCGCAGCTAGCATGAAATCCAGATAAAAATAAAGCAGGATGTCAATAAAGACCTAATGATGTGTGTCTGTGTAAATGCATAATAATAATAATAAAAAGAACAGGCATCCGCTTGCAAAGGTACAATTTTAAGCCATGGGGCTTTCAATGAAGCCACTTTATAAATGGACCAACATATGTGAATGTTTGCTCATGGCTTTCAGCCATGAAAAATCACCCCATAGACAGCTGACTTGGAGTTTGAAAGCACTTCATAAGCACTGGATAGTTTGCTAGGACACCTTTCCTAAGTGGCAATCTAACTACCTTCATGACAGATGTTTCAGTGGCCAGCTGGAAGCAATTCAGGGGTCAGGGTCATGCCAGGCAAGTTTTAAACAAGTTGGCAACCTGACATTTCCATAAAATGGATTCAGAAGCCTAAGTAAATTAGGCAACAAATCAAAGCAAGCCTTCCTAAGAGGTAAGCAGGCACTCTCCGGGACATGCAGAATCCCTCGCAAGAAGTTCACTGAGAATGATGATAGCTGGCAATGCCCGTGGTTGGGGAGTGTCACAGGATAGGAACATCTCAGGGGTGTGGGCCGGGAATTTCCAGTGGCCCCATCCTGGCCTACTCTCACACCCTCCTGCAGACTTTTCCCTCCACATTAAGTGTGGGGCTGGTCCTCAGGCTGGGGGTGGACTAGTAATGCAATTGCCTTTCATAGGAGCCTAACAGGAAGATTCCCAGGACAGGGTCGGGTGTGGGTACAGGAGACAGAACAGGACTTTCTCCACCCCAAGTCCTTCAAGGTCACCAGAACAACTCCAGTTTTCTCCCATCAGGCCTTAAGGGTTTTTTTTTTTGTTGTTGTTGTTGTTTGTTTTTGTTGTTGTTGCTGTTTTTAAGATTCTACATTTTATAAGAGTTTAAATGCCCCCCTTTTTTAAGGAAAAAAAACTTGACAATGACTAGATGTTGGGTAAGTTCTTTTCAGCTCTAAAATAGTATAACTTAGCATTCTAATTAAAATATGTAAATGATGTACCACTATCTTTAGAGGTTATAAAATTGCCAATATTGCTGAGCAGTGTTAGCTACAGCAAGCAACAGAATTGACTACATCCTGGAAAGCAGAATTCAACAATGCCAGATACATGCTACTAACAAGCTATGAATAATGTGTAGAACCAATAACACATTTACTTTAGTAATTGTTTTTAATTTTTCCTAAAGATGTCTGAACTTTATCTGTAAAAGAACTATCTTCACTCTTCTTTCCATGAGGGTATGCAAGCTAGGGCATTGGCTAGTGCGCCATAATCTACAAGATTTAAACATTCTTTTAAGGATGCCTTTGCTTTGGGGGCATGGATTAGGTGCTCAGGACTAATGTTAAACATGCTGTTATCTGGATAGTGATGAAAAACACACAGTGCATGCTCAGCGGCCATTAACAAATATTTGCCGGGCATCTTTTGTGCGGCAAGCATCATCCTGGTATTTGGTTTCATCAATAAGTAAAATAATACCCGTCCTTCCTCGGTGTTGTGTACATTATAGATACAAAGTAGTAGACTTAGCTATAGTCTTCATAACTCTTTCTTGCAGGGAGTTCAGAGTTCAGGCAGTGAAATTAATCATTAATACATGGACCAGTTAGGAGCCAAAATACCAGAGGATAGGCCTGTGCTGGAGAGTTTTATGTCAACTTAACACAAGCTAGAGTCATCTGAAAAAAAAAAATGCCTCTATTTCTCAACTGGTTGTAGGCAGGCCTGAAAGCATGTCCTTAATGGGTAGCAGCACATTGTGTGTGGTGCCATCCCCAAGGTGGAGGTCCTGGGTTCTGTAACTAGGCAGGCTGAGCAAGCCATGGAAAGCAAGTCAGTAAGCAGCACTGAAATATGTGGCTAACAGAACAGTAGCTGAGAGTAAATGGTCCAAATGAGCCCAGGTGAAGGAATTACTGAATGAAAGATGGAGAGCTATGGATGGTAAACATTCACGGATAATGAATAATGTACATGTTTTCCAGAATGAATTGAGTTCATCATAGATTAGTACTCGAAAGAGAATGCGGGGACATAATAGATGAGGGAGTGCAAATGCTTCTGGAGGAAGAGATATCATGGGAATTTTGTCAAGGACCTCACTTTTCTTCCACACAACAGCAAAATCAAATTATGTGATCCTATTTTTTCCTTTCCTTCTTCCCTTTCTTCCTTCCTCTCTTCCACTCTCCCCTCCTTTCTTCCTCACCTCTCTCCATCCCGCTCTCCTTCCCTTCCTCTTTTTCCTCCTTCCTTCCCTTCTTTATTTTCCTTCTTTTCTTCTTTTATATCATTCTCTATTCCTCTCATACAAAGGCATCGTAGAAAGATAAATATACAGATAGATAGATAGATAGATAGATACATAGATACATAGATAGATAAATAGATAGATAGATAGATAGATAGATAGATAGATAGAGGATAAGACAGATGACAATAGACAGACTTAAGTAGGTAGGTAGGTAGGTAGGTAGATGAGAAACATCAGAGATGGTTTGACCATAACCAAGCTGATTTTTGCCTTAAGATGTAAATAGGCAAGGATCAAAGAGAACTCAAGCTCAACTATCTTCAGATTCCACTCTGTCTATTTATCTGTTTATGATGTTACTTTCAACTCATTCACATATTTATATTCTTGGTAGGAAGAATATTTCTGATAATAATTTGTGTTTATTTCTCAAAACAAAATAGTCTAAGTCATTATTTTATATTAATAACTTATATAGTGTTATATATTCCATATTCTGTATGGAGTATTATATATTCAATAAATATATATTTATATATCATGTCACTCCAAAGCAATGTATATTTATTGTATATAGTTTAAGATGTACACACAAGCAAGAAAAAGCATGACGCCAGAATTAAGGGCTATCATTCAGAATGAAGTTACATAAATAATATGCTAACTCTGTTGATGATGCTACAGATGGTCATATTGAGATTGTGATGCTGGTGAAGTTGACAGTGATGTTCGTGTCCACAGATCCTGTCTGGCTGGGCGATACGCACTATTCTAAGCTTTTTTTTACAAGTTCACACATGAACCATTCACCATGGCTCCACATCTCACCCATTCTCATTTATTATGCTTTGTATTTATCGGATAGATGGAACATTTGAGGCAAACAGATGAGTGCTGCCATCAGAGCCATGAAGCAAAAGATTATAGAAATAGACTTCATATCTCTGACAACTGTGAAACTGCCGTAGCCATTACACTGGACGACCTGAGTTCAATCCTCAGGATTCACATGGCAAAAGGAGAGAAGTGAGTTCTACAAACTTTCCTCTGCTCTCCATATGTCCTATGCCATACACACACACACACACACACACACACACACACACACACACACACACACGCACCAGTTATCAAATGAAAATATTTTTAAAGAAAAGCAGTATACTGAATGTGGCTAGATGTCCCAGAGAGTCACGGCAGTTCTATGAGCCCTGCAGTCGTTTGAGAGAGAGGTCCTGCTCCTCAGTCAATGGAGGACTGTCCGTGGAAAGTCTCTCTCACAGTTCTCTGGGTAGGTCACCTTAAGTTTCTGTCTCTAAACCCACTTCAGTAGAGAATCAGGTTTTTTGTTTTTTTTTTTTTTAATTTTTTTTTAATATTTTTTTTATTAATTTATTCTTGTTACATCTCAATACCTATCCCATCCCTTGTATCCTCCCATTCCTCCCCCCCCCATTTTCCCATTATTCCCCTCCCCTAGACTGTTCTTGAGGGGGATACGTCCCCCTATAGATTCTCATAGGGTATCAAGTCTCTTCTTGGCTACTTGCTGTCCTTCCTCGAGTGCCACCAGGTCTCCCCCTCCAGGGACATGGTCAAATGTGAGGCACCAGAGTACGTGAGAAGATCGTACACACTCGCCACTCAAAGAAGAGTGGATAAAGAAACTGTGGTAAATATACACTATGGGAATACTACTCAGCTATTAAAAACAAGGAATTCCGAAATTTGTGGATAAATGGATTAGCTAGAAATGATCATAATGAGTTGAGTTAACCAGAAGCAGAAAGAATCAAATGGTATATACTCACTTATATCTGCATACTAGCCCAAGGGGCATGTCCCACGAAAGCCTTCACTTACCAGGAAACTGGTACAGAGGGGAAGGCATCCTATTGGGACTCTAATGAGAGACGCATGGGAGAACAGCAAAATAAAGGATCCAGAGGGTCCTAGAAATCTACAAGTAGAACAATATGATAGGCAGATTTGGGCCCAGGGGTCCTGCTCAAACTAAGGCACCAGCCAAGGACAATACAGGAGGTAAACTTTAAACCCCTTCCCAGATCTAGCCAATGGTGAGAATCAGTTTTGACCTCGATAAGCAACCTGAAGTCACTGCTACCCGCCCAGAGAAATAAAACATAGTGACCTTGACCTATGTGCCAGGGTTTTATGGGGGTGGAGGGCCTATTATTACCATCAACCATGCCTACCCCATAGGATGATGGGAAAAGATGGTCCAGAACTGAGGAGAAAAGTTTTACTTTCGTAATACATGAGATCCCGTTGAAGCACCAGATGAGCTGGGCATATCAAAAAGTGAGCTAAGGAGCTCTTTATGCAATACAGTAAGCTATTTGCCTCCTCCAAAATAATGGGGAAAATCTTTTAATTTTTTTTTATTAATTTATTCTTGTTACATCTCAATGTTTATCCCATCCCTTGTATCCTCCCATTCCTCCCCCCCCCCCTTTTCCCATTATTCCCCTCCCCTATGACTGTTCCTGAGGGGGATTACCTCCCCCTATATATTCTCATAGGGTATCAAGTCTCTTCTTGGCTACCTGCTGTCCTTCCTCTGAGTGCCACCAGGTCTCCCCCTCCAGGGGACATGGTCAAATGTGAGGCACCATAGTACGTGAGAAAGTCATATCACACTCTCCACTCAACTGTGGAGAATATCTGACCATTGGCTAGATCTGGGAAGGGGTTATAAAGTTTACCCCTCCTGTATTTGTCCTTGGCTGGTGCCTTAGTTTGAGTGGGACCCCTGGGCCCAAATCTGCCTATCATATTGTTCTACTTGTAGGTTTCTAGGACCCTCTGTATCCTTTTATTTTTAAGATTGTACAGGACTGTGGGACAAAGGAAACTTCGTAAGTGGGTGACAGGTCAGCCAAGGGAAAATCTTAATTAAATTAACAGCTTTCTATAATGCCTTGAACATCATTAGTTATTCAAAGGATCCAGCTTTATTTTTAGATCCTATGGCAAATGTCAGTTATGTTGTTTCTAAATTTTTAGTTAAAAATAAAGCCCTTTAGTTATTAAAAATAATAATTTTTTGTAAATGCCATGTGTGCTCCATAGGGAGTGTTTTGAAGTAGGCAGGTTAACTGTTGCCTGCTGAAGCCACAGCCCATACACCTGGCCTGCCCGTGAGGGTCTCTACAGGCTAGGGACCCCTGTCTTCCCATCCCTACCTTGTATGTCTTTTTTAATCCCTAACAGTATGGTTCGTAAACTAAATATCAGTAAATTTTTGCATACAATGTGGAGGGCACTAAGTCATTCTGGTAAATGAGCTGAGACCTCTGTTTCAGATCCATGACAGAAAAAGAGAGAGAAGCATTATGATTCTTGGAAAAAAATGAAACAGTTTTTGATGTAAATGTTACTAATGCATCTGCTACAGCCTTCACAAAGGGCCATTCATTTGTGATTCCGGCATGCGAACCTAGAGAGCCAATTATCCAAACAAATGAGCAGTGAAAGGAATGACGCAAATATGTTTTAGAGTGATGCTCTTTCCCACCATTCTTTTTTATTTGAAAAGCAATGTTTTATTTCTACAAGTTGAGCTGAGGTAAAGGTCTGGCGACACCATTACTGTGACAAGGTTAATTTTACCAAGGCTCTCTCTACAGGCTCTGGTGCTCGATTGGTCATTTGGTTGGCTGACAGGGAATTGGCAGAGCTGACTAAGATAATAATTTTCTTCTTATCATGTGTAAGTGGGTCCCAAATTCAAACACTATTACAGCAGTGAAATCATTTCTCAACATAATGTTTCTTTTGTCATTAAAAGCGTTTTATTCTTCAGCACTGGGGCCTTACTGTTAGGTTATGGAGAGTAGTCAATAGCCTTGTCAATAGTTTGCGATGTTTGGGTGAAGGCAGGGGTGGGTGGGCTGTAGGCCCCCATTGGCCAATGACTCAGCAAGATGGAAGCCATTCCTGACATTGGAGGTTTTTACATGGCGGCATAAAATGTATGTGTATTTGGCACATTGTCTCACCCAGTATATGATGATGCCACTTAAATTCATTACACACACACACACACACACACACACACACACACACACACAGAGACAGAGAGAGAGAGAGAGAGAGAGAGAGACACACACACACACACACACACACACACACACACACACACACACACACACACCAAATGCACTTATACAGTAGGAGGTTTCCCCATGGCTTTTCAAAAGGTCTTTACTGTTAGTTACCCTGCCCTATATTCCTGCTCTACCCTGCACTCTCATCGTCCTCTTTCAATTTAATCCTCATCTACCTCTCCTTCATCTCTTTATACCACTGTGTTCTATTTTCTCTTCCTTGGAAGATCCCCTCCTCCCCCTGATCCTTTGATTGCTGCCTAACCTCTGCAGTCATTCTGATAAAATACACTTATCTAAACCTTGAAAGGTAGCATAAACATATAAGATAAAAAAGCTCAATGTTTGTCTTTTGGGGTTTGCGTCATTTCACTGAGGAAGATTATTTATAGCTCTGTCTGTGTCACTGCAGACTTCCTATCATTTTTTTTTTTTAAGCAACTAAGTACCATTGTGTCATGTCAATGTACCATACTGTTAGTATCTGTTCATCAGGTGATGGACGTCTGGGCCATCTCCAATCTCTCCCTATGATGAAAGAGCACAAATGGACATGGGTGAGGAAGTTGCTCTGTAGTAAGATGTCGAGTCCTCTGGGCATTTGATCACGAGTGGTATAGCTGGATCTTGGGGTTTTTGAGGAGCCTCCCCACTGACTGATTTCCACAGGAGCTGCAGGAGTTTGCATTCTCACTAGAAATCAATAAGTACCCCCTTTCCTGCATCCTCGCCAGCACCTGTCTTTTGTCTTATTCCTCTTGGGCATTCTGACCTCGGCGAGAACAAGTCTTGAGGTAGTTTTATGTTTTAATTGCTAAGGATTTGAACAACCTGAAGTATTTCTCAGCCAGTTTTGTTTCATCTTCTAAGCACACTGTGTAGTTCCACGTTACACTGCATCTAATGCCTGCTGGGGAGGGAAACGGAGTTCTCTCCACCAGGGTGACACTGTGGATCAACTGCATCCCAGGGCAGGCCTCATGTCTATTTTTGTGTGCTCCTTGTTCTGTTTTAGTGTTATCTGACTTTCTGGGTTGTTGTTTACTTTTACTTTTTTTTCCACTTTTTTTTTTTGTTTGTTTATTTTATGTTTTTATTTTGAGAGGGGGTGGATATGACATTATTGGGGCTAGGGAGGCAGAGAGGATCTGCAAAGAGTTGGGAAAGGAGAAGAAAATACGAAAATATATTGCATGTAAGACATTTTTAAATTAAAAAGGAGTTAAAAAAACACTCTATTTTCCCATCTGAGATATGCAGTATTGGGATCACCTTTTTAAAATGTTGATAATCATGTTGAAGACCTTTTGGGAAGAAACAGCTCCTTTGTCTGTGCATGAAAGTAAGATAATAGAAAATGCAAGTGTGGGGCTGAGGCAATAGCCCAGTGGGTAAGTCGCACAAACGTGAAGATGGGAGTTAGAACTCCCAGAACCTGCATAAAGCCAGGTGTGATTGGACCAGTCTGTAATCCTAGTGGCTCTGTACTGAGATGGAAGCAGAGACATAACTCCCAGAAGAGGCTTGCAGGCCAGCTAGCCTGGTGTACACAGCTATATATGTGTATATGGGGGGGGGGCAGAGGTTACTGTCAGCTGTTTTCATCAACCACTCTCACTGAACCCAGATCTCAGCATCGGCTAGACTGGCTGGCCAGTGAATTCCAGGAACCTGCTTGTCTCCAATGTTACTTCCCCCATGCCATGTATGCATTAGGCTCACAAAACCACGTGTGCATGTCCATGTCTGGCATTTTATACGGGTACTGGGATTGAACTTGGGTCTTTATGTGTGTGGAAACCAATACTTTTCCCACCGAGCTATCTCCATGCCCTGTAGACTCTTTCTTAGGGACATGTTTTAACGACGACATAGACAAACTGTGGGATAAGAGATCCTAGGTTGTAAAAGACAGTCACCTCAAAGAAGCAGAGAGCCCAGATTTCGCCCTTTTTACAATCTATGAGAAGAGACCACAGTGCGAAGCTTTTGCTGAAATGGCAGAGTGCCCTGTTTACCTGCTGGACAATTCACTGACTGTAAGTAATTAGTGAGTATTAAGCTATGAGAATGTATTTGCAGTCTGCCAATGCATTTGATTTTCATAAGCTGTACTAGGGAATAATGCCCCATCAACACATTCTCTGCCTGAAGAGTGTCATCGAAGAGCACAGCATGACAAGTGAATATCTAGCCTTTGAGTTTGGAATTGGCAGAAGGGTAAAAATCCATAGGTTGTATATTCATCTTCCCCCTACTCTATTTAGCCTCTGAAGTCTACTCATAGCCTTGCATGGTCAGATGTCACATCAAGACATAATTTTCTTCTTTTAAATGATGGCATGTGCTTTTACTCTTTCACTAATGTAATCATTCTGGCATAGGTCATATCATCATTTTATAATCAAAAGTGTCACTTTTAGCCTGCTGTGGCAATGTCTGAGCTTCTGCCTTTAATCCCAAGAGTACAGGAGCTGAGGCAGGAGGAGTATAAGTTCAAATCCAGCCTAGTTCCCATCCAAGTTCCCACCCAGTCTACAAAAGAGAGACTGTAAAAACAAAACAAACACCTCACCCTCTACAACTGACCCTATTGGCTAACAGTAGGTGACAAACCATGCTCCCTTCCCAGAGTGCCTCCTGCATGTGACAGCTGTAATGGGAAGCGGGAGCAGGGGAAACAGAGAATTACACAGCAAATAAGTACCCTAGGTGCTTGGATAAGTCACCAGGTTTTGATATTTAGAGTGCAGTTTTGTAGGGTTCTTCATTCCTTCTGCAGTGTGTGGATCTGCATGCAGAGAAAGTGGGCAATGTGGAATCTGCATTTGTGAAGTGGAGTTATGAGCGTGTAAGTTTGAAGATGTCTCCAGATCACTCTGGTGTGGAGCTTGGTCATGAATAAAATGACTGCTTTTTTTTCCTCCCCAATGATAAGCACTAGCCTACTTCCTGTCAGGTCAGACGTGACAGTGTTATTTGGATGTGCTCGCTCCGACTCTGATGCTGTTATCTGTCGAATGAAATTGTGGACTTAGTGCATCAGCTTGCACACGGATGAGCTCTGCTTGTCATAAGCTGCGCTGAACACTTGTGTAAGTAAGGTTGGTCCTCGGTAGATTTTGCAATCCCATTAGAGGACTTTTTCAGAAGTCCACATGTGACCTCGTCCCTCACACCTATCCTGTAACTCCACACACCATCCACCACCACTACCACCATCCTGGCTGCACAGACTTGGGTTCCTTAGCAAACAGACCATGGCCAAGCATGGGTCTCAGATTCACTGGAGCCGGCCATTGCCTGGAGACCACTGCTGCTGCCACCCATAACTGCACCAGATCAGTAAGCTTGTCCCCAAGTCCTCAACAGCTTCTCAGAGTTCTCGCTGAATATTCTTTTTTTTTTTCCCCCTTTCTTGCTTGAAATCGGGAACCTACCTGAAATTTGACTTACCCAAAATTACCTACCTCACTGCTTTAGACTTCTGTGTGGTCTTTCCTTTCTCAGTTCAAAATGCACTCACCCCAACGCTGCTCTTTTTTTCCTTTCTAGAGTCTTCCTTCACAATTCAGCCTTCCTTTCCACCTTATCTAATCTCCCTGGTCAACCCTCTGATCACTAGAGCTCAAATATCCTAAGTCTTTTATGTAAAGAATCCTCTTTCACCCATCAGTGCCACACAGCTCACCATCACACTGTCATGGTTTAAGATCATCTTGTTTCCAAAACCGTAACTCAGGCACTCTGATCGCTCATCACCACCTCCTGCCTTCCTGTCCAGTTTCACTGGCATTTCCCTACCTGTCCAGAGCTTGGATGTTCGCTCCCTCTCCCTAATGCATCTGTGTCACCTTTACTTCCTCCAGGCCTTGACTTCTCCATCAACTAAGGGGCTCGCTTTTCATATTGGGAGTCTCCTAAGAGTCAAGGTTTCCCCGAATAAACATAGCCTATCTTTCCTTTTAGAACTAAGAGATATCAGAATGGAGAGGGTAGCCTTGAACTATGGGGAGGAGTTCTTTGATACTTGGTGGTGTACTCCTTTCTCAGCAGCGCAAGCCACCAAAGTTCAAAAGTGAAGGAAGAGGCCACCTTAACATATGTATGCAAGTTTCCCAAGTGTCAAGCCTGTTTTCATAATAGTCACACTTTAGGAAGTATATTGTTAAGTCTCCTTAATGACTCATATGTATCCTGCATGTGTCATCTATAAGTATTCTATAGAGGCAATGGAAATTCATAATTATGAAAAAGAATGTGCATCATTTTATGATCATAAAAGAGAGTAGCTATCTGCATTGGTTTAGGCAGAATGTAAACCTACAGGCACAGTCCTGGAACTCCTGGCATTATATGTCTATATATGACTTTGATTCTAGTATGACGTATCAAAGATAATTTTAATCCTGACTCATTTTCCAATTTCTCTGTCTTTGGTCCCAGTGTCTTCCTTCTTAAGTAATCCACAGTACCCCTAATTTCCATGTGGAACCCAGGAGCAAGTTTTAGATCTGTCAGAATCCAGCAGAAGTTGTCCTTGCAAAGGCACCAAGCATATACCTGGGGGGTCTATGCAGTCTCAGGAGTTTCAGTTTGAGCAATGGTAATGACTGGTATGAGCTGATCTCCGCCTTAACCTGTGAACTCCAGGATAAGCCATTTTCTTGTTAGAGACACACTCTGCCCTGATAGACCAATGCTCTTTTCTAGCAGTACAATCGACAGAGCAGGGAGGCAGCTGTCCTTCTTTGTGCTGCCTCATTCTTTCCTGGAGTTGAGATTTAGGAATATAAGTCATCCTGTATGAATTGCTCCAATCACCACCATCCATTTGGGCCATGGATTTTGTCATTTGCTGCACCATGCCAGCTCTACAGTGCTCATTTTGCCCTTGAGAATAACTAGCAGGAAGCCTGTGCCTTCCTCCTATGCTGTACAGGCTTCACTGTCATCCTAAGCTATGGCATAACTCTGAAAATGTAGAGCGTGCAGAGTTGAAGAATCACAGATGAACTCAAATTCTTTCTCTGGCTCTTAAGATGGGATCCAAGTCGAGCTGTATAAGCTCACAAAGGGCTGGATCCTCCTGTATTTAAACTATTATGATATTTGGAACTTTACTGTATCAGGTTGGTATAGTGAAAGCAAGAGCCAATGCTTATAAAACCTTTGACATTCAGGCTGGTCCCTATGAAACACTTAATGGAAGTTGCTGTTGCTGTTGTTAAAAAACAAGCCATTCCATCAAGGAATATGGCCTTAGGCCACCACACCTGGGAGTCAGTGACGCTGTTCGTCTCATTTGCCTAGTTTTATGATCGGTATGGCCACCCCTCTGGCCTCATGTTGGACATTTTATCTGCCCACTTACATTTTATTGATCGTGGGAGTTTTCCTTCCAGTAAGCCCAGAGGTGCTATTTTTCTACTCTAGTGTTTTGTTGGCAAGAAGCTATAATTTTTCTACAATATCCCTTCTAAACATGCTTTATAAGAAAGAATTATTTTTGTTTCTGGTATTTTTCTCATATTCAAAAATGAGTCCTCTCTCCTTTTGGAGGTGATGGGGTGAGAGGGAGCATCTTGTGTTGCCCAGGCTAGCCCACACATCACTGTGAAGTTTAGGCAATCCTCAGAGTCACAGTCTGACTTCCCATTCAATGTGTTGGTAGTGCAGGAGTGCACCAAAACTGCCACACCTCAGCCTTTCTCCCTCTGTGACAAGTTACAAACCCTCCTGTTTTCAGTCTGTTGGACCTTAGTCATTGACGCCTTTGCAGAAAGGGAGCCCTTTTAGCACAGCTTCCATGCTTTGCCATGTAGGCCCTAACTGAATTGTGCTACAGGAAGTGTCTCCTTGCCATCAAAAACATTAATTGAACAAAATGTGGCTCTGAAGGATTGTTGAAAAGATATGTTTCATTTCTATAGCTAGAAAATAAAAATGTTTAACTCCAACTGTCTTCACTGAAATAAGCAAGTTCTTGTGTCCCCACCCCACTTTGTAATTCTTTGCCATGTATATATAAGAGGAAAATGGACTCCTTGATTTGGGTGTGAAAATTTTATTGTTATTCTTTTCACTCCAAGTTCTTTATTTCTTAGCCAGTACATAGTATTCTTGGTATTGCTCAAAGGACAACAACTACTCTTAATGAGGCATGCAGGGAGGCATTTGGTAGCTGTCACCTGAAGGTGACAAAGACACAAGGACAGAGTCAAGTATTTGAAGTGAGTTTTGCCCCTCAACCTCTCAAATATCTTCTACTTAGAGGCCCCATTTTTAAGAGCCAAACTGCAGACTTTGTTTTATTAGATGGTCATTGGAAGATGAGTTTGGAATGAGTAGATTTCTTTTTCTGTGGTTGATTTATTGATTTAAATACAACTTATTTTGAAAACCCAAAGTTTGTTTGCCAGCATATTATCTTGAGGTGTGTATTTCTTATCTGGGGAGCAAAGGAGTTACAGAAAGCTCAAAATGTATTAATCCAGTCAAATCTGTGGCAGCCACGAGTGAAACAGCTGACAAATGTTCTGGCACACCAACTGGGATACCTCCCTCTATGCTGGTCCTTTCTCAGTCCAGTTACAGGTGAAAAGACGCAATCTTTCAGCTTGTCATTTAAATTCAAATATAGAAAAAGGCCTGCCGGTTCTCTTTCATGTACTTCTTGCCAAGATGTGCGAGTTCCCCACTGAGACATGTATTGATGTTTCCACTGAAGCCCACAGCACTTGTAAACAGAGACCTTGTCAGGGAGCTGAAGAACACTGGCGCCCAGTAATGTGGGCTGAGCCGTTCAAGTAAACGCTCTCTTCCCTCGGGACTTCAAGACAGAACACACGCCAAAGCAGACTTCTGAAATTAACAGCAAACACTATCTTCCCAGACTTTGGACAACGATCTGTTTCTGTTGCACATGTTCCCATGAAGTATGGAAGACACCAGAGTGATGAGTGAGCGTCTCATTGGCTCTCATACTTTTTAATTAAGACGAGAAGCACGAGTACATGCTAAAACTCCTCAAGTAGGACTATTTTTAAAAAATGAACAATTAAAGAATAGTTGTGTGAGTAGAGTACTGTGTCTTAACGTAGGCACTGGCAAAATGGTTATGGGTATAACTGATGGTTTGGTGAAGTACACATCAAAGTGGGCCATTTGTTCCTGTGGTTAACCAGAACTTCACGATTTACTGAAGATAAATTTCTTTTCTTTCTTTCTGAGGTGCCTGGCAAAGTGAAGGGTGGGGCCGCTATGGTTTGGGGAAACAGCTGCGGTTGAACAAGGACTGCCAAACCCTCACAGGTGGCTCCAGAGTTAATAATTACAGAGATAGGGAGCAAGTAATGCACATAATTATATAAATGTTAAGTAATATTCATAATTAGGCATATATACAAATGGATTTCTTCACTGAGTTATTATTTTGACAGGAAGAATATCCAATCTACTAGTGGTGAGCTATTTGATCAAGAACCTATGTGTAAATAAACCAAAAATGTATGTATTCTTCGACTAGGGATGAAACTCGATGATGCTTGCCTATCATATACAAAGCCCTGGGTTTGTACACACACACACACACACACACACACGCACACACACACACACACACACACAGAGAGAGAGAGAGAGAGAGAGAGAGAGAGAGAGAGAGAGAGAGAGAGAGAGAGAGAGAGAACCAGAATGTGTGCTTTTATAAGCTTTTTCTAGAGGGCAGAGAAATGGCTCAGTGGTTAAGAGCACTGTCTGCTCCTCCAAAGGTCCTGAGTTTAAATTCCAGGAACCGCATGGTGGCTCATAACCATCTATAATATGACTTAATGCTTTCTTCTGGCATGCAGGCATATATACAGGCACAGCATTGTATACATAATAAATTAATTAATTTAAAAAAAAAAGAAAAAAGTTTTTTCAAAATAGACTTTTCCATCTATAGTTATGATTTCTCTGTGTGTATACATGTGTGTGTGTACATGTGTGTGTACATGTGTGTGTGAGTGTGTATATGTGTGTGTTCCTCAAACCATTTGCTTAGCTCAATCACTTGTTATGCAGTTTTTAGGGCCAGTCTATGGACAATATTCTAGGTAAATATTCAATGTGAAGGGTGACAAATATATTGTTAAGTGTGACTTTATTTTTAGCACTGCGTTTATTTATTCAGCAGCTCTTGCCTGCCATCCAGGACTTGCCTGTCACCCAGAGAAGTCCTACCCTTCGCCAGCCACCCGGATGGTTCATAGCTAGCACTTGAAAAGAAGCCTGTTGGCCAACTCTCCTGTAGACATAGCTTATATTGAATCCACACGTATCAGTGTTGTATCCCTAGGGCTCCTGAGATGTAACCCTCTCTTCTGTTTTGTTCCCCAGGGTCTGTACCAGTGTCTCCTTCTCCAAACTGTACATGATAGAAGTTGCAGGGGAGTTAGCAGTACCTTTCTGCCTTTTAAAAGACTCTTGGTCACATCTGCCCGTACATGGCAGCTAGTGAAGGGAGCTTTGAGCAAGCCACAAATTAAAGCAAAACGGACAACGGGAGAGTCTGAAGGAGAATCTCCAAGTGACCCCCAAACTCTTTAAAATGTATTACCAAAGCCATCTTTTTTATACTCTCCATCACGTCTTTGGTTATCTTTGTTTTGTTTAGTTGGATATCCACCCTTAACTTCATGAGCCCTTGCCTCTGTGTAAAGAGGGTGAATATGTTCCTATGGCCTCGGTTTGGAGGTTTTTACTTTTATAGCCTCCCATTTTTCTGTCAGTATCTTTATAGTTGTCCAAGTTCTAGATTCTCTCAATCCCACTCTCACCTCCTGTGCTCTCTCGGTTTTAAATTGTCACCATGCTTTCTTTCTTTATTTGGATTAAAATAATTTTTATGAATTATTTTATCTTATCCCCTTTTTATTTTCTATCCTTTACTTTGTTCTATCAAGAAATTACATATTTTCTAATAACCACATCATTTCTTCTAATATGTATAAGTATTATGTGAATATAATAAGCTAATAGAGACAATAAAACCTCAATTTACTGATTTAATACAAGTGGAAATGACCTGACATAATTTGAAGAGCATTGCTTGTTTGTTTCGATTTGTTTCTCATCTGAGCATTTCAATAGGATCTTTGTGATATTGTTTCTCAGCTACACTATTTCCAATAAGAAATTAGGCGTATTTTTGTGAAGAGCATATTCAGGTTGAGCCACTTACCGGTGCAGCTGCTATGGTCTTTCCTGCGATGCTCCTGGCGAGCATTCAGCAGGCTCTCTCCTAATGAGACCTCCACTGGACCTCAGCTCGCTCCCCCTTCTGTCTCTAGGCTTCCTCTGCTAAGTCATATTTTCCTAATGAGCATTTTCTGTCTTTCAATTAGCATGTTTATGCTGAGCAGTAAAATTGAGTGAGAATCAGACAAAATGTAAACTGTGTAAATAGACATTGGATGGCTTAATTAATCAGCAAGGTGCTGTGTGTGTGTGTGTGTGTGTGTGTGTGTGTGTGTGTGTGTGTGTGTGTACTTGAAAGTCAAATGTATGCTTGGTAATCCTTAAGATTAATTTTATCATCTTGTGGACATATTTCTGAGATGCAACAATACTTAACACGTATAAGTTTTTACAATGGCATGCGTCTTTAGGATACTAAAATTATTCTGTTTCCCAATGCCTGGATAGTTGAATGGACAGGGGATTTGCTTAATTTAGCCTGTGCCTCATTCATTTTACAGGATTGGCATCTGCCTTTAATTAAAAGAGGCTACTTACTGTTCATCAGTTTTAATTGCTACGGTCTACCTTGCTTCACAGTTTTACTGTGTGTGTATGTGTGTGTGTGTGCGCGCGCGTGCGTGTAAACTTGTTTGTCAGAAACTGAGCCTTAACAGCAAGAACAAAAACAACAATAAAAACCGCGGGGGGGGGCGGTATTCATCAAGGTACAAACACCATCAAACCTTTTTACCTAACCTTCACTTCAAATTAAAGCCAGGTAACTTATCTTAAGCCTGAATTGGGAAGTGCCTGTAACAGCCCTTGCTGTTTGCGACATTCCTACAGTCAGGCCCTGTGCTGTGGAGAATGTTCCAAAGTGTCATGTGAAGCTCTTGGGGACTCTCTCAGCCACATAGTCAGACAACTGCTCCATCGTCTATTTCTGTGTCACACTAATCTGATAACAGCTTTTCATGATACGTGTCCTTTCTCTTTTTCTATTAAAAATATAAGCTTGTTATTCGCATTTTCCAGCCCCTAATTCTGTGCCTCCAATCAACTTCTTAGGCTAGTGATACATAAGGAAGTTGATCTGCGTGGGTCTGCCAACTAGAGACCTCCATGTGACAAGCAAGAATTGAAACTAGCCCCCTTGATATCTGATGCTTTTCAAAATGTTCTCAGTTCCTAACACGGACTGTATTTCTAGCTACCAAGATCGGTATGAGCATTTGTGAGATTAAGTTTGCATAAACATTGCTTGTGTGTATACAAATTGGAAGCCTTCAGAGGAAATCAATATAAATATCATATTCTATATTGTGTCGTATCGTATTTGTTAAAATTATTCCTTGAATTCTTGGTCTTGTACCAATAGCTAAAGATACAGGTATATATATAAACATACATACACACACACACACACACCTACATACATGCCTGAGTTTCCAGGAGTGAGCAATCTCGCATCTACCTGGGAGAGGCCTGGGCTTATAAAATATCAGGAGTTCAGATAGTTGGTTTTGTTTATTTTACATTTAATGCCAGATAAAAATTCTTCATATCCTTGAGACACTTCTATATATATGGAAAGGACTAATTTAATTGATGAATAAAGGAGTTAGAATTTACACCCATTAGTTTAGGCCCTCCATATGGGTAAAGTTGTACCAGAGGTGATGTACACAGTGGGTATCAGTTTTTGCTTTTTTATTCTCCTCAGCAACAATGAGCTTTGAACATAAGGGGTACCTTCTCTGTCCTCATTCCTAAGGCTCTCAGAAGGTAAAAAGAAAGCTCCAACTTAATGCATTAAGGGAAAAAAAAAAAAGAACAAAAAGCTAAAACTCCAATGTCTTCTACGTCCAGTCTCCTTCTGGCTGCTGTATATCAGCATTAAGACTTGAAAGGATGGAAAAAGCCTGAATTTTTTTTTTTTTTTTTTTTTTTTTTTGCTGCGCTGACATGATTACTTTTATGAATTTGAGTGGTCAAAATCTCAGGAAATAAAACCCAGAACTATACCTGTCTTATTTTCTAGGACACAGGATCTAACAGGCAAATCATCTTTAATGTTGTCAGGTAGCCGATGTGATAGAGCTAAATACGGTCACATTGTAGCAACATGGTGCCCTTGGTGATCAGCTCACCTTTAAGTAAGTATTCTAGAACCTCGAGTCTATGCATCACCGGGAAGCTCCCTCTAGATACAGTGTTACCAGGAGATGAGGCAGAGATAGCATGCCACGTCCTTCTCACTGCTGTTTCTACGCTGAGAGCACTATGGGAAGGTGAATTCAAGATGATTCTTCCAGACACTGGACAAGCCCAGTTTACCACTCACTTAACTGTCTCCAGCTCATATTTATCAACGACAAGAATGGCATTGTGTCATTGTGTTTGTTTTTCTCGTTTTTTTCGTTCCTATCACACTTTTCATCATGTTTGGAGAGCTCTGCAGAGCCAACCAATCTCGTTTCTTTCTATGTCCAGGACAGTCAGTGAGGGACCGAAATTGCTCACAGCTTGACTTTGTGGACCTGGATGTGCCAAACATTTTTGTCTTGCTGAACAGAGGCCTGCTTAGCTGCCTGGGAAGAGAGGTCTAATACCCTTATCTCCCCATTTCTCTGCTTCTGCCTCCACTTCTGTCCGCTTCCCCCTTTACCTATCTCTACCTTGTCTTCTCTCTATTGTCCTGAAGATGCTGGGTTTTTTTCCTCCAATGTGCATTTTTTGTCAAAAACCAGGTGTGGTAGTTGCAGTGACTTATATCTGAGTTCTCTGTTTTATTCTGTTGATCTGTTTGTCTGCTTTTGACCCAGTGCCATGCCGCTGTTATCACTGTTATATTGGAAATGTAACATAAAATCAGATATGCAAGTGTCTCCAGCAGTGTTCTTCTATTCACAATTGCCTTAGCTACCCTTAACCTCCTTCGCTTCCATATAAATTCTAACATTTTTTTTCTTCCTATCTGTGAAGGATGGTCTGAGAATTATGATAGGAGCTGCACTGAGTCTGTAGATTGCTTTTGGTAGGCTAGCCATTTTCACACTATTAATTCTTCTGATTTAATAGCATGAGAGGCCTTTCCATGTTCTGATGTCTTTCGTATGTTTTCCTTAATTTCTCCACTATCCTGTAGTTTCCTCTATAGAGAAGCCTTTCATTTGCTTGTTAAGTTTATCCTCAGCTTTAAGGGTGTTGTGTTTTGTTTTGGTTGTTTCTCTCTCTCTCTCTCTCTCTCTCTGTGTGTGTGTGTGTATGTGTGTGTGTGTTGTGAATGAGCTTGTTTCCTCAATTACTTTTTCATTTGTTTGCCATTGTTATGCATAAAAGGTACTGGTTTGTGGGTGTTAGTTTTGTATCTTCCTATCTTGATAAAAGAGTAAACTGAATTTGTCGACTCTAGGGGTTCTCTGATGGAGTCTTTTTGGTTTCATAGGTATCATCAGCAAACCAGGATATTTTAACTCTTCCTTTCTTATTTGTATCCATTTTATTTCTTTCTCTTGTCTTATTGATCTAGCTAAGACTTCAAGCACTGTACTGAATATAAATAAATACTTTTTGTTGCTGGTAGTAGTGGAAATTATTTTTCACTGTTTATGATGATGATGACTGTTATGCTTGTCATATATTGACTTTGTTATATTAAATGATGCTCTCTCCATCTCTAGCCAACCTCAAGTTTTTCTCATGGAAGGGTGTTGGGTTTTATCAAAGACGTTTTTGCAACCATTGAGTTGATCATATGGTTTTTGTCTTCTAGTCTATTTATGTGATGAATCACATTTATTGACTTGTGGGTATTGAACCATTCCTGCATGTCTGGGTTAAAACCAGTTTGAATAGGATGAAGTTCTTGTTCTGATCTTTGCTTCAGTTTGATAATTTTGATACTATGTTACTTAAACTGGTCCATAATCCTTTTCTCTTGTGTCTTTATCTGATTTTTGGTATCAGCATATCACTTGCTTTGTAGTAAGGAATTACAAGTGTCCCTTCTTTTTATTTTTATAGGATAATTTGAGAAGTATTGGTGTTAGTTCTTCTTTGAAGGACTGGTATAATCTACAGTGACTCCATCTGGATTTTATTTATTTATTTATTTATTTTTCTGTTTGGAGATTTTATTTCATTCCTGCTTTAATTACTTATCTGTAAATCTGCTACAATCTTCTTGTTTGATTTTGGTATTGATAGGTCATATACATCTAGACATGCAATCATTTATATTTTCCATTTTATAAGATGACAGCTTTTTAAAGATATAGCGCTCTGATTTTATAAATTTAATTAGTATGCCACAGTATTTCCCTTTCTGTCTCTAGTTTTATTAATATGAGTTTCTCTCACATTATTTTAGTTACTTTGACTATAGATTTGCCAATCTTTTAAAAATCTTTTCAAATAAAATTTTGTTTCATTGGTTCTTTGTATTGTTTTTTAATTGACTGATTATTTCTATTTAATAATTTCCACCCTTTTTCCTGATTATCTTTCCTTGTCTGCTGCTTTTATGCTTTATTTCTTCTTGTTGATCTAGTGTTTAAAGGCACACCACTAACTTATTTAGTTGAGCTTTCTGGTTTTTTCTACATTCATTTAGGCCCTTACAGTTATGAACCTTATTTGTAGGACAAACTGCATCGCATCCCACAGGCTTTGTTGTATCGCATTTCGTTTCCACTCAGTTCCATGGATTACTTTATGTCCTCACTTATTGCTCCAGTGATCACTTGAGAGTTTATCATGTGATTCCCATGACTCTCTGTGGTCTTCCTTGTTGATCTCTACCTTTATTCCACTGTGGTCAAATAGAATGCAAGAGGTTATTTAAATTATCCTAGATTTGTTGAGACTCGCTCCATTGTTTTATGAGGGGGAAAAAAAGGTGTATTCTGTAGTATTTGCTGGGACATGATGTTGATGTCGGTTAGGGTAGGTACACTTGCCTTGTATGCCATTGAACTCTTATTATTTTTTTGTTCAGATACTGGTCTATTGCTGAAAGTATTGTATTGAAGTCGCCACTACTATTGTATTGGGGTTAATCCCTCACCATAACTAGTGGTATCTATTTTGTTAGTTTGTGTTTTGTGTTTGCTTTGTGTGTGCTGAGGTCTGCAATGACTGTTGACCAGCTGATCCCTTAAAAAGTATGAAAGGATCGTTTGTCTTTCTTCTGACTAGTTTGGGCCTGAAATCTATATTGTCAGGTAACTAGAACAGTGGCGTCTGCTTGTTTCCTGGTTCCATTTGCTTTACATATTATTCCTGCCATTTCACCCTAAGGTAACAGTATCTGTTGTTGTTGATGATGCTGATGAGGTTCCCTGGAGGAAGCACTCTGTTTTCTAATCTAGTCTGCTGGAATATAACCTTTTACAGGGGACTTGAGCCATTAATACTTAGAGTCATCATAGAAAGATGTAAGCTAATTCTTTTTATTTTATTGATTTTGTGCTGTTTTCTTAGTTCTCATTTACTCAACTATTTGCGTTATTGTTCATTTTTTCCTGTTCTTTTCAATGTGTTCGTTCTCTCGTTTAGAACTGCATAGCTCTTCTAGTATCCTCTTTAGAGCTGGCACAGTGGTAATAAATTCCTTTATCCTGCTTTTATCATAGAATATTTGTGGTGTTCCTTCAGTTATGACAGATCATTTTACTAGTATAGTTGTCTGGGTTGGAAACTGTGATTCTTCAGAACTTAAAACACATCTTTCTAATCCTTTTGGCTTTGAGTGTTGCTATTGGGCAGTTAGCTGTAATTCTGATTGGCGTGTCTTTTATGTGACTTGTCCCTTCTCCCCTGCAGCAGTCAGTACATTTTCTTTGTTCTGTATTTTTGTGTTGCAATTATAATATGATATGGGAAGGTTTTTTAAATCTTCTTCCTATATCTATTTAGTTTTCTGTATGCCTTTGTGCCAAAAAAGGGTATTCCTTTCTCTAGATTTCAGAATTTTTTCTATAATTCTAATGAAAACATTTTTAGTAACATGGAACTCTTCTCCTTTTATGCCCATAATTTATGAATTTGGTCTTTTTATGGCTCCCAAAGCTCTCCCATGTTCTCTTCATACTTTTATTGGAATTTTATCATTGATTCTTCCTGAAAAGTCCCATTCCTGTAATTTGGTCTCAAGGTCTAGTATTGTCTTATACATGATTTTATTCTATTGTTGAGGCCATTCCATGGAGATTTTTTATGGATTTATTAGCATTTTCACTTCCACCATCATTTTGCTTAGGGTTTTCTTTGTATTTCTATGTATTTATTGAATTCCATTTTGCATATTTTAATTGACTTCCTTTTTTATTCAGTTGACTGTGTGTGTTCTCTTGCAAACTATACATTACTTATTTTAATTCTTTGGATGTACTTATAATCATTATTCTAAATTATGTGTCTGTAATTTCATCTAAATTATGCTCATTGAGACACGTTTTTGTGGGCTCCGTAGTTCTGGGAGGTTACATGCTGTCTTGGTTTTTCATGCTACTTTTGTTTTTGCATTAGAATTTCCGTGTCTGCAGTGAGTTTGTTTATAAGCATTTTGTTGTTTTGTTCTGTAATTCAAGTCATCTTTCTTCTCACAGTGGAAGTTGGTCCAAGTTATTTACCCCACCGGGATGCATTGGTTCTTCAGGCTCCTAAAGTTGTCTTTTGTGGCAGTTTGCTCAGATAGGGAGAAAATTACTTAGTAGTTCAGTCAAATGTAACCTGTGCGTTCTCTGATGGCCGAGTACTAAGCTAGCTACCACTGTGTATAATTTGACCTTAATCCGGTTTTTACTTCATTTATCGTCATCTTTTGGTGTCTCTCCATCTCTGTTACTATCTAGTGTGGATCCCCAGAATTATGTGTCCTAACCTGAGTCACCTTTGGGCTGGTCCCCACCTCCACCACTGCCTGGTCTGGGTCCCCATACCTGTTCACCCTAGCCCTGGTCACCTCTAGGCCAGTCTTTGTCTTCATTGCCTAGCAATAACAATAATAAAAAAATTAAAATTACAATTACTCATTTATTGTATGTACATGTAAATGTGTGTGTGTACACACACACACACACACACACACACACACACACACACACATATATATATATGAGCACGCATGTGCCACACAGCATATGTATGGAGGGAAAAGGAAAACACAATTTTGGGAATCAGCTCTCTCTTTCCATCTCTAAGAATGGAACTAAGCAAACAGATTTGCCAACAAGCACCTTTAAATACTAAGGCATCTTGCTGGCCCCCAAAAAACTTCTAAGAGTGACTATATACTAAAATGTTTCAGTTGTATGCATCTCAATAAGACATATGAGAAAAAAATGAATGTCTCATGCATTCAGACTTTGGGCATTCAGCTCACATCCCTATTAGGCAGGCCTTCTAGTAGGATAAAGGGACTAGATGGGTAGTTATGGTTCATACCTTTAATCCTAGCACATAACTCAGGAGGCAGAGACTAGCAGATCTCTGAGTTCAAGGCCAGCCTGATCCACAGAACAAGTTCAAGAATGGCCAGGACTTAACAGAGAAACCCTGTCTTAAAAAACAAACAAAAAAAAATGGGGGTAGGGGGTGGCAAAATTTGAATTCACCACCAATGGACGGATTCTTGATGGGTGAGTGTTATCACCATTGGTTGTGTGCCCATTTGGAGATTCCAAGCTCATGGTCACATAGGCCTGATAACTTACTGGGTCATAAAGTAAAACAAGATGACTTGATTTAAAAAGAAAAAAAAACTGTAAAAAAAGGAGAGGGTATGAATAGCACGGAGAGGGAGATTAGAGAAAACTGGAGGCAGGGTTCATCCCGACACACTATGTACATATATAAAATTATCAAAGAACAAGCTTAATTATTTATAAATTAAGTTCACGGATAAATAAATCAGGTGTGTCCTCAAACTGAGAATTTACTAAAGGGAAAATGAAAGTTGATGGTGTAATGGAGAATGCCTTGAGAGTGCATTAGATTACTAGCCGAAGAACGGCTTTCAGAACTCAGCTGTGCTGCCAACGGATGAGATGCAGGATCCAGCCCTGTAGATCTCTCTGGTAATGCTAGACGAGAAACAGCAACGGTTACAGAGAGAGTGATGGTAGAAAGGAACCCTCCACTAACAAAATGACAGACGAACAGACGTCTAGCCGGGCTGAGTAACGGTGAGCCCGAGTGCATGAAGTGAGGTCGTGAAGGCAGGCCAGCCAGCTCTTCAAAGAGACCGAGAAACAAGAGAGGTTGAGTCTGAGGTGTGTGGAAAGGCGCAGGGAGTTCCCAACACGAGGGCATGGACTGATCCGCGTGTTTAGAAAGATCTCATGGGCAAGATGAGAAGCCGGCAGACCAGTAGCGATTCTAGTACTGCTGGCAAAAGATGTCTAGAGTTTGGACTAAGAGAAGAGCCGATGCTGAGCCGTGCATAGTATTTGCTGTAAACTTTGACCCTCCATCCCCCGCAATCTTGTAAATGTTTCGGGCAGAGAGAGATGGAGAGAGGGGGTGGGGGCAGAGAGACAGGGAGGGAGGGAGGGAGGGAGGGAGGGGGAGAGGGAGGGGGAGGGGGAAGGAGAGAGGGAGAGGATGGCTGAGGGGTCTGGATTTGAGGAGCACTTACCATTTCGGTGATGGAAGAATGGATATGATAAAAAGTCCCAGTAAAAGTTGTTAAGCGTTTTAAGCCTATGGTTTGATGAAGAAATCAGGCAAAGAAATATAAATTTGAGAGACAGTTTATGTCACTGGGGTGAAAATAGTAAAATCTTGTGAAATAGGGTCAAGAAGGTACAGAGAATTCTTGTGTGGAGTAACAGGCTGGGACACTATTCATCTCATGTAAAGGAGACACTATCCTACACAGAGATACACCGTCTAAAGCTTTTCTAGAAACTTCTGTCTCTCCCTCCATTCTTGCTTTCTGTAGGCAGTTGGAGAAAGAAATAAAAGCATCTTTGTTAGTGTTGTTTTTCAAAAAAAATGGAATCATTATACACAGGAAATTATAAAGTACAGGGGAAATTGCTTCATTAACCCTTGGCTGCAGTCTACAAATTAGAGAATTACACAGGAAGGCACTAAACAGGGCCGTGAGAGATACAAGTTTGATTTCATTAGTCTTAGCTGAGAGATGAACGTTGTTTTGAGAGCTCCAAGAACCTCTGAGGCCCAAGTTGCAGAGTGATGCAGTAGGAGATAGGACAGAGCAGTGAAGCCTCAGCCAGGCGTGGAGAGGGTGGGAGGTACCACAGCTTTACAGCCAGTAAGTTAGTGCTCTGTGTTAGAAGCATCTCAGTTTTAAGGATGTGCTTAATTTAAGCGACATAATCTGATTATATATTTTGTAATATGTAATATGTTTGTATATAATCCTATTACAATATTTTACTCTTTTCTTTATCCATCTGTTTCTTTTTTATTTACCTCAGAATTATTCAAATCCCAAAAGTATTCAATAACAATAGGAGGGAATTAAATGGTACAGTGCTGCAATCAATAAACTTGATTAATAAAATATTAAATAGTATATATACATATATATACTATTTAGGTACCTATGTTTTACATATATTATTAAATTACTGTCATTAATCTTATATGTATGGATATTTTGTCTGCATGTATGTCTGTACATGGTGCCTGTGGAGGCCAGAGGAAGGAGTTGGTACCCTTAGAAGTAGAGTTACAGATGGTTGTCATCCACCAGGTGGGTGCTGGGAACTGAACTCAGGTCCTCTGGAATAGCAGCCATTGTTTTTAACTGCTTTGTCTTCTCACTAGCCCCAGGTACCCAAGTTTCTTTTCTTTCTTTCTTTTTTGTTTTGTTTTGTTTTGTTTTTCAAGACAGTTTCCCTCTATATCCCTGGCAGGCACCTAAGTTTTAAAGTGAGGAATTTTAAATAAATAAGCAATATTGACTCCAAAATAGAGTTATCTTTTATAATCTCACCAACTGGTGTGAGTGTAACCACATAACTTCCTAAATACTTCCTAAATGTTGTATGTTTTGGATTAAGTGCCAAATGTCCTTTACCACAAGCTGGTTCTACACACAAGAGTAAATTGAAAGAATCCTGGCATATGTGTTAACTACTACGGGCTGTTATGTTATGAGTTTAGCTATCCCTTACTACAATCCTGTATATAACCTTGAACTTAACATTTCAACAGTAATTTTATACACCAAATAAGGTAGATTGATTTATTTTGAGAATTAAATACCATCATAAGCCTACAAATAATTTTCTTCTTAACAAAATAAATAAAAATGTCCCATTAAACCCTTTTATGGAAATTCCTATCAAAGGAGGGAAAGGATTGCCCATGGATACACTTGATCATCAGATGGCCAGTTTGATCACTTTGTAGTGAACAGGAGACACAAGATGGCCCTGTAGTGACTTTGTAGTGAACAGGAGACGCATCTGAACATGAGTGAGAGGATTCCGGTAGCAACAAACTCTATCTGAAATTTTTTTCCAGCGTTTAACATCCAGGAGTTTCTTCATCTAAACTTCAAAAATGGGTTAGGAATGGAAGCAGGCAGAGGAGCTGGGCCAGGCATTGTAAGAGGGTCCTTCTGTCTGTGTTGACTTCTGTCTCTTCATGTCTACATGCTATGAGATGACCATCCATACATCCTGCACGGGGTCCCTTATGAACTATGAACAGTCACAAGAATAAGTGATAAACAGGAGCAGTCAGAGGATTGAAACTGATGGCTCGTATGAGAGTAAATAAATTCATCTCGACAACTTTAAGAAACGGGAAGGGCAAGAAAAAGAAATACAGATATAAAACTAGAAAATAGATTTAAGTGTTGGCTTATTGTTCAAATTCATTAGCATACTCATCATACCCTGGAGGTGGCAGATTGCGTGCGTGCGTGCGTGCGTGCGTGTGCGTGTGTGTCTGCATGTGTCTCTGTGTATGTTGCATTCTGTTCAAGGTCAAATGACTAGTGGAGGTACAGCTTTTATGGCAGCACAGCCAGTTGAATGCTGCACTTGTAAAAGTGAATGTGGAGCTGCTGATGATAATCCCATGATCTTTTCAAAGCACCCCTGTCATCTCCAGGGAAAATGCCTCACACAGAAATGGACATCTTGTACTGCAGTTCTAATTTGAATACATTTTCCTTAGAATTCTCTCATTCCTGGCACTGGTGCTGCCTGTACTCATATCCTCAATTTTATTGAATTCCTTGGAAAGGAGAGTGAACCACCGTATAGATATTACCTTTCTAAGGCTTACTTTTATTATTTTTAAGTTTTAAGTTGAGTATGTGTACCTTCAGAGGCCAAGGGCATCGGATTCCCTAGAATCCATCAGACTATGTACCACCTGATACGGGTGTTGGGGACTGAGCTCACATCCTCTGCAAGTGTGGTACATGCTTTCAGCTACTGAGCATCTCTGTAGACCTGCTTCTAAATGTCCCCTAGCTTCATGTTTTATTTTTAAATTCCTTTTCTCCTTTAGGTTTTTATTTGACTCACTGTATAATAATATGAGCAAGTGAAAAAGATTTTGTATAGTCATACCTAGTGCCTACCATAAAAAAATTTCCAAGAGAAATTACGCATAGACCACCTGATTTCCAGACAGCAGTATTAACAACAAGCAGAACCCTGCTAGCTCTGGAATCACATCAGTGTTTGTGAGTAACAGGCCACTTTCACCCAGTGTGTGAGGTGTTTAGTCCTGAGGACAATGTTAGAAGGAGAATGATTTTCCAAGAAGAACGGGCAAAGAAAAGCAAAAGTCCATGCAAGCAGCTAGCTCTGCGGTCCCTTGCAAGGAAGCATGTGTAGAGCTGCCAGTGGGATGCCGGCAGCCACTGCTGACCACACATGGCATGGATAAGTCGTAGCTATCAGAAGGAAGCCACATGCATGGGTTCTGGTTTAGAAAGCCTGAAGTCTGGCAGGGGCAAAAATCATGTCACTTCATTGTATGCAAGTGTCTAAACATCTCCATGAAAGTAATGCTTAGAAGAAGCATCTGTCAAAGTCATTTTTTCTTCCTTCAGTATACTCAAACTGCATATAATAAATTCGCTACAGATTTATCAATATACAGCAAGTGAAGATCCATACAAATGATATGTGAAGATACCAACCCTGTCCCTTAGTCTCTGGGCAGTGGAGCCTAATAGCAAATTGCCAATGGTCCTCACATCTTCCCCACAGTCGCTTTTTTTTTTTTTTTTTTTTTTTCAGTTTTCTTTCACTTCTGGTCCCTTTCTCCCTTTTTTATTCTATTATTTCCATCATCTCTTTCCCTCATGACATATAGGGAATGGCTCCATCCTGCTAGCACTTGTTAGTGTCAGGCAGGTTTCCTGTATGTAAGATAACCTCCAGGTAACGCGAGAGCCAGGGCAGCATCCCTGAGAGCTCTGCTGCTCTGTTCCCATGGGCAGGAAGAGTTAGTCCAATCCGGAAAAAGCCTTCATAGCATGGACGCTTTGTTGGTGATGGAGCGCCTCCAATGGAACTGGAGAAACAGGAGCTACATTAATGCCTCAGGGACATTCCTGACCAAGAAGGTCAGAAGGAATGTAATTGAAAACTGTCACTGCTACCACTGCCTGTGGCTTTCCAGTGATAATAGTAGTAGCTGTTCCTGATGATAGCATAGGCGCTATTTCTCTAGCAATCCCCTGTCTGCCGAGCATTGTTTCAGGCAGTGGCACACATGTTTTACATATATTACCTTATTTAAATCTCTCAGCAGCCCATGAGGTAGAGTTTTGGGATGACAGATTTGCCCAAGCTCACACAGCTAGGCAATCCTGTCACACATTTTCCTTCCTGCAATGAATACTTTTTTTCCCTGTGTGCTGGAGTGGAGCAGCCGGCCCAGTGCTCCCAAGGCCAGGGGAGTGCTGCAACACCCTGAATGTTAACTGTTCTTATGCCCGAGACTGGAAAATGCCTCTGAGCAGATGTCGGCTCAAAATCTTGGCTTGAAAGGGTCACCCTGGCCATCTGGGTCACCTTGGTCACCTCTCTGCATCTCTCTAGCCTCTATCGTCCTGTTTTGTTCTGCATATCACGTATCACTACTAGACCATGTTCCTCATCCCAGGCTGTCACAGGAAAATGGCACAAACCACACACATTCAGTTGCAGACATCTCTTTGCCCACATTCTAGGGGGCTGGAAAGTCAAAGATCAGGGCCAGTCAAGGGTATGGTCTGCTAAGGGTTCCCGTCCTTACTAATGGACAGCCACCTTCTCATTCCTTACATGAACTCCCTCCCTCCCTCTCTCTCTCTCTCTCTCTCTCTCTCTCTCTGTGTGTGTGTGTGTGTGTGTGTATGTGTGTATGTATGTGTGTGCTACTCTTTATATAAGTCCATTAGTCCTAATAAATGAAGATCCCACTCTTATGACCCCATTTAAACTTTATTATCTACCATGAGCTCTATCAGAAATATAGCTACATGGCAAGGCTATAACATATAATTTGTTGTGGAACAGCGACTGCATCCATAGGGCTTAGTATCTACTGAATAGCTCACCAATGTGTTTATTGTGTACTCCGCACCAATAAGATCATTTAGGAGTATTATTTATTGCATCTCTAATGCCACTGACTCATACATAGTAGGAGCTCATTAAATATGCATTGGGCAAAAAATAAGTAAAATGATCTTTCTTCTCCCCTCCACACTAGAAAACCTCTGTGGCCTAAATGAGAAGTGGGAAATTCGCATCTTGCGGCCTTCCAAATTTTCAGAGCCACACTTGGCTGCTGAGTCCACTTGGGAACCTGTAACAAGTGGTAAAACTGCTCTTTGCGTCATTTTTGAGGTCATGCTGGGGAGGACACAAGCAGGCAGAGGTGTCCAGCAGTGCTGCCACTGAGTGTGACTGTCATGGAAAAGGACAGGTGACTGCAAAGCCAACCAGTGGCAATTGATTCTCAGAGAGGACGCCATCCTGTATCATGTGATGCTGGCTCCATCGCCAGGGACCACGTCCTCCTGTATTCCTTGTTCGGAGTGTTCTGAAGATAGGGCAATAGTCAGTTGAGAAATTCATTTCAAAATGTGTACTGTGGGCCTGGTGACACAGAGAAGGGGAGTTAGTGACCATGGTGGGTCTTGACTCAGGTCTGTGTGAAGGAAGGATGTGTGAGGGTTTCTTTTCTATCTCACCCCAATACAAAGCATAGTATGTAGGTAAACGCCAATGGCAGTGCAGGCTATGCTGTTGTAATGTCACTTCAGCAGTCGCCAGCATCTGCATTGATAGAAGGACAGGAAAGAGTTAAGATCTGTGTTCGTGTCATTGGATAAAATGTTCCTTCCTCTACCAACATATAAATAGTAAGCAGGCTTTGTGTTGGTTTGGTTTGGTTTGGTTTGGTTTTTAGAGATGAGGTCTCATTATGTAGCCTTGGCTGCCTTGGCACTCATTATGTAGACCAGGCTGGCCTTGAACTCACAGAGGTCCACCTGCCTCTGCCTCCAGAGTGCTGGGATTACTGGAATGCACCACCACGCCTGGCTAAATATTAATCGCAACATTATCTGCCTCGTTCTCATGGGTAGCAATGGGACCTTTTCTCATTCACGAGCACAAAGAAAGTTTGAAGAGTGAAAGAGTGGCTCTAAACATGAAGAGTTTGTATTTGTATTAGCAACTTACAGATGAGAAAAGGTTAGTGAGTTGTATAGTTAACTAAAAAAAAAAAGCAACATTAAAATGAATGTAAAAGCTAATGGTTCATTGTGCCTTCTGGTTAAGGTCCACAAAGATAGATTTTTGGCTTTATGTAAATCCCACGTGATTAGATGTTATGGTTTGAATTTGTATTCTCCCTCAAATTTTTTCTTTGACGGGACCCTCACTGCAGCATATTCGCACATGGGACTTTGGGGAAACCATTGACTCTTGAGGGTTCTAGCTTTGGCCGTGGATTAGTACTGTAATGGACTTACAAGATGGTGGCTTTACTTGAAGGTACAAAACCTTTCAAAAGTTGGGCCCAGGTGGAAGAGGAAGAAAGCCACTGGCGGCCTGCCCTTGTGAGCCGTGTCCTGTTTCCAGATGCTGCATCATGGCCTCTCTTTCCAGCATCTGAGAGAAAAGCAGCTTCCCTTCACCACACGGACCAGACATTAGCATACCTCAGAAACAGCGGAGCCCACTGGCTGTAGGCTGAAGTGTCTGAAAGTATGAGGCAAGACAGGCCCTGTTTACTTTGAGTTTCAGGTCTTCTGACACAGCAACGAGAACCTGGTTAAGACACAGGGACCCTGCCCAGCTGCACCTCAGATATTTAATAAACATTCGCATTTGCACTAGTGACGAGACCTTTTGAGGTTTATCTCGATACACATGCCACTTGAGGCTCTGTGACCCCATCCCCCACGCCTCTGCCCCGAGAGGTTCTCCATCCCTATTTGAGTATGTTCTGTGCAAAAGGAATCCCTCCTGCTTCCTCTGTGGCATTTCCATCATTTGTCAGTTCTAAATGCTGAAGGTTATTTTTTCATGTACTTGGAATATTTCACAACTGTCACAATAAAATAGAGTTATTTCGGGTCTTGCTCATGAAAAATGTTGAGCGGGACAGAGCCAAGGAGAGCCCAGACTAGAAATTAGAGGATTTACTTAAATTGATATTGTTCTTACAACTGGGTGGCCAGATACAGGCCTGTTATACGTTTGGTCACGCCCGGCGTTGCTTCAGCCTGACTTGCTCAGAGCCTGCAGGGGGCGCTGGAAATGCAGCCTAGCCAACAGTCTGGTAGGTGAATCAGTAACTACAGTTGATAGTGGCATGGCACCAATGTCTGCCTGGTCTGTTCTAAGTCTTTCATATATAAGGATGGATTTAATCCTTACAAGTACCCCCATCCCATTACTGTGCCCACAGGACTAGTGGGAAAGCCGCGGGCGGGGGGGGGGGGGGGACCGCTAAGAAACTCATTCCGTAGCTCACAAGTGCCAGAAGCAAGTCAGAGTGCAGCGGTGTAGCTCTAGAGCTCTTAAGGCTCATCTGGACACTGTGTCAGACACTAGCCTGACTACCCCAGAGCGTGCATCCACTCTCTTGTGTCTGGTAACTGCCTGCGCATTCATCAGCTGTGCAGGGTTTTCAGGGGCCGGCGGCGTACTCACTTGCAGCAAGCTCTCCACAATTGGCCTTACCTTTCTCCCTACCTTTTGGAAAATGTAAATTACCCTTGTTTTTGGTTTTGAACTTGTCTTGCATCCACAATCCTCCTGTGCAATCTTCCTTGGCCACCTGTCGGGCCCTTTTCAGTTCTCTGAATTGTACCACAAAAGAGGCTGGGGTTCTTGCACCTCTCCTGATCTTTGCTAGTTTCTTTGCCCCATAGCGCCCTCTTCGCTAGTGGTGAGAAACTCATCACAGCTATCTGCTTTATCACTGTAAAATCTCTCACTTGTGTTATTAATTAGGGTCTATACAGATTTGTGTATGTAGCTGAAACTATATGGATTATTCTTGGCCACATTTCCAGTTCTTTCTTGTGGAAATTATTACTAGTGTTCGTTTCAGCAACTTCTGTTGTTGCTGTTGTTGTTAACCATTCTTTCCCAACTGTGCCACAGTCTTCCACATCCCCGTGGATCTGAACCTGTAGTCTCCTTTACACTTCAAACTCCTACCATCATATTGAGAATTAAATCTCAGCCAACGCAGACTTTCCAATAAATTGTAGCTTCTTCCACCAAAAGCCTCAAGGACGCTGCTAGACCCGGAAGCCACGCCCATCCTGTGGCTGGGGATCAGGCCATTTCCTTTGTTTGGTATAACCCTCAGCTAGAAGCAGAGACGCCAACGGCTGTGTTCGCTGTCCTCCAAGTTCATTTTCAACGCCTTGGTCTCTGGTTATGGTTTCAAGGTCTCTTCTGTTGGTCTCACATGTTGGGTGTGACTCACTAGAAATGCCAGCAGACAGTGATTTCATCCTATTCCTGACCGGAAGCAGGCACTTCTGGACGGCCCGTCCGGGATTAAAGTTTCTTTACCCACCATTATTATTTCCATGTCCCTCATTAAAAAGTACCAGAGACCTAGTACAAAGGTCACCTTACCTCTTTGACAAGGGGCTTGGTTGATAAATACTTGAAGCTTTGAAGCTAGGGAGACAACTTGGTAAAGTGTTCGCCGAACACGGAGGCCTCAGGTCAAATTCCAGAACCCATGTCAAAACAAACAAACAAACAAACCAAAACTGGACTTGTAGCTTATGTTTGTAATCGCGGTGCTGGAGAGGTTTGCAGGTTAGTCAATCTAGTCTGCTTTGGAGAAAGTCCTAGGGCCACCGAGGGGCCCCCATCTCAAACAACAAAGTTATACTTGGAGAATGACAGAAACGGTTGTCTTTTGCTTTCCACGTGTATATTCACAAATCAAATCATCATCATCACCATCCTCTCTCTCTCTCTCTCTCTCTCTCTCTCTCTCTCTCTCTCTCTCTCTCTCTCTCTCTCTCTCTCTCTCTCTCTCACACACACACACACACACACACACAATTAAATAGGTCGATGATCGATAAATAGATAATTATAAGGTATGTGGGTCCAAACGATAACAACAAAAGCCTCCAAGTCTTGCACTGACTAACTTGATTATTTTCCGAGTCCTGTAGCTTTAATTGTTCTTGTCACTAAGTGGAACTAGACAAGGAATGTGTCTAGCTCTGTGTTATCCTCCCTGACTTTTCTCCTTGGATAATATTTCAGAATTTTAGAGGAAGTTTTACATTGCAGCCCTGCGTCCGCTCTATTGGGTGACCTGCACTGCCTTCTAGTGGCGAAGATGATGGCTGCAGCCACAACTAGAGTTTTTTAGTTCATTGAGACTGAGAGGAATTCAACCTACTCAGACTGTAACATGCCAAGCACATGCTACATGTGACAAGCTTTGCTGCTGCCTGTTAGTTCCACATCTTTAAGACACCGACTCTCCCACAAAAGTATAGAAAGCACGTGTGTGCACAGGCCATCAGTGTTAATGCTGAGATCAACTACCCTGTTTTTCTCCATAGCTGGTGCCTTCTTGTCATCCAACTGTCACACACACACACACACACACACACACACACACACGCACACACGCACGCGCGCACGCACGCATGCATGCATGCACGCACGCACGCACGCACGCACGCATGGCAGCCATTGGTTACTTTTGACCAGAAGTTTAGAACCAATCTTAATAATAACTGAAAGATAGATTTATTTGCTGTAGTAATTTCTGGGGTGATAAAAATTATTTTTAGGTTTTCTTTTTTCCATCATTGAATGATAAAAACATCTGACTAAGAGTCAGGTGAAGAGTAAAAATGCCACATTTAACAAAGCAAGGTGGGGAGACCTGTGAAAGCAAAGGGCGCGGGAGCAACACCCCAATTGCAGGGAGGTTTGTTGCTACTGTAGAGGGGGCTGAGCCAGCGCAAGGGTGGCCTGCTTAGTGATTTTACCCCAAATCTCCGATGCTCTAAGGAAGGCAAGGAAGGAAGGGAGTTCATTTAGCAAAACCAGCTAGTAATCAAAGCAGACTGTGAAAGGAGCAAACGTCCTTCCAGGAAGAATCACTTAATACAGAGGTGTAATACTTAGAACCAAGTCTTGGACGGCCTTCACAGCAAGCCTTGCAGGTTTACAAAGGATAAATAAGTTTACTGTTATCAGAATTCAGGAATATCACTTTGTGTCACAGGATGAAACAGCACCGCAGCTTAACCCGACGTAAAACTGAACAACATTTATTCATTCTCTCAGCACTGGCCCTCTGGCGCGGCTCCCGCTAGTCCCTGGACTGGGATGCATACCTGCATGGTTTCAGGATGTATGGGACTCTCATGGAAAGCTGTTGACATGTGTTGAAGAATTGGGGAATGGACGTTGGTAGACAGTGAAGTAGAAGGTGAACTCGGAGCTTTCTGGTTTAGCCTGGACTTCGGCACCACTGGTCTGGGCCACAGGAAAGAGTGACAGTGACAAATCCAAGCTCCCCCCTGGGTGTCACTTCCCTTGATTCTGTCCATGACCTTCATTCTCTCTGGCTTGCCTGCCCTTCCTCTTCCTCTTCCTCCTCTTCACACTCTGTAGCCTCTGTGTACAGCCTCTCCACTCAATTCTCCAAATCCCTCCTAACTACCACCGCGGCTTTTTCTTGCCACCTTTGGTCCCAATCACGCATTTGGGGAAAGAGGCCGTCACGGAACGTTAATACATCGCCACAGACGTTCACACAGCAGCGGGTGTCTACGCTCAATTAGCACTGAACCTGTTCTCATTTTTCACTGACTCAGACCATACATCAACATTGGTCAAAGCGCAACTTAAGATGAAAAAAATCAGAACGGGGAAAAGCAGGAGAATTGGGGAGAACATCCCCTGTGGACCAGATGCTGTAACACTGGGGCTGACCGATATGGAAGAGAGCAGACAGGATTCAAACTAACGGGATCCAACGGGTGGGAGCTGCAACCAGATGACGGTTCTTGGAAGCTGAGTTAGAGCCAGAGGCGCCCCGGAAAGGCTTTCATCTGCTAGATAGCTTTCGTGTTCGCCTGTAAAAAGAAACCGTCATTTTGCAGTTTGGTGCCGCTGAGCACCAAAGGAATATTTGACTTATGTTAGTTTAGTTGTAACACCCGAAGGACAAATAAGCAACAGTTGTGTGGGAACGCTTCTGCTCTAGACCCCACTTCGTGGCCACCAGCAGCATAACGCGTCACTGAACGTTTCTGCTCGGGGACTCTGGAGATGGCTGTGACGCCATGAAAACTGGACCACTCCTCCTCCCACCCCACCCCCCGCCAACTGAATGTGTGTGTGTGTGTGTGTGTGTGTGTGTGTGTGTGTGTGTGTGTGTGTGTGTGTGTGTGTGTGTGTGTGTGTGTGTGTGTGTGTGTGTTAGACAACCTGTGTACGCCAAAGAATTTTTTTTTAAGTTTTGCTTTAATAGTTCTAAGAATTGAGCGCCACCTGCTGGTCAAATGGGATATTACTAAACAGCTGTTATAATAAGGTTTGTTTACTTTTCTTGGTTTGTTTTGTTTTTTAATTCTTCTCTCAAACATTACGTCCCTACTACAGTTTCTCCACAAGTCTCTCCCACCCTCCTCCTCTCTTCTCCAAACCCAACTCCTCAGAATCCCTTCAGACAAGAGCAGGGACATCCCTGCTCCCAGGGACATCAATCAAGCAAGGCATAGCAAGCCATAAGACAAGGCACATACCATCACATCAAGGCTGGACAAGACAACGCAGTAGGAGGGTCCCACAAGCAGGCAAAAAAGTCAGAGACAGCTCCCACTCACACTGTTATGAGTCCTGAAAAAAAAAAAAAAAACCACTAAGCTACACAACTGTAACATATATGCAGAGGACCTCGGTCAGACCCATACGGGCTCCCTGATCCCTGCAAGCTTCCATGAGTCCCGGTCAGCTGATCCTGTGTGCTGTGTTCTTGTGGTGACCATGACTCCTCTCTCTCTTTCCTCTAAGTCATTCTCTCCCTCCTCCTCAGGGCTCCCCTTAGCTCTGCCTAATGTTTGGCTGTGGAACTTGGCATCTGCTCCATCAGTCATTGCATGATGTCTCTCTGATGACAATTATGCTAGGCTCGGGTCCCAGAGCACCCTGTAGAGTGAAGGTTTTGTGGCTGGGTTGGTATGCCAATCCCTCCAGGTGAGGCCTAGCCTGGTTACAGGAGATGCTGGTTTAGGAGTCTTTGCTAGGGTTACTCTCAGATGCCATGGAGCTCCCACTGCGCTGTTTCTACCTCCCTCCAGATGCCCTCCGGTTGCAGTATTCCTTCATACATGCCCAATCTCTCCTGCTCCCAACCTGATTGACCCCAGTCTGCCCGCAAAGTCTTAACCAGGACAAGGAATGAAAGTTATTCTGGGAGTTAGGGATGAGCTGTTAAGAGCACTGGCTGCTCTTTCAGAGGACCAAGGTTTGATATCAGGCGCTGATAGGACAGCTCTGTCTACAGCGCTAGTTCAGGGTGATAACCCTTGCTCTAGCCTCTACCTGAGCACAATGCCCGTCCACAGAAAATTGAATAACAAATCTTTTTTAAAAAAAGAAAAGAAAACTATTTTCAGTTTCAAATCATATTAATCGCCCAAGGATCCACGTGATTTCCGTGAAATCTTTTTTGTGCCCTCCAGACAGTAGGTGTTTATTTACAATTTGAATAATCTTCATATTAACAACGGTGCTTTATCACAGTTATAACAGTCCCACGTGACCTCTGGCCAGAGGTCTGCCCCTGGCTTGAGGTGACAGTCAGCTGCCTGTCACTGCCTAGGTGAATTAAAAAACTCATATGTAGAAACTACTGGAGGATAATGGCATATATATTGAACACACATGCACACATGCACACACACGTACACACACATGTACACACACACAAGTACACACACATGCATACACACACATGCAGACACACACACACACGCACACACACTCACACACACACGTACACACACAGAGCCCATTCTCTTGTCATCACGCTTTAAGCCAACGATTCTCAGCCTGTGGCGTCATGACCCCCAGAGGGGTTGCATATCAAATATTCTGCATGTAAGACACTTACGTTGTGATTCGTAGCTAGCGAAAACTATAGCTATGAAGTAACAATGAAATAATTTTGTGGTTGGGGGCCAGCACAACATGAGGAACCGTATTAAAAGGTTACAGCATCAGGAAGGTTGAGAAGCAATGGAAATGTTACGATGGCTAAGGATACATAGATAGATGGCAAAGGTTCCATGCAGACAGTGTTCTGTGCACATCTGGGGTTTCTGGGGGGCTGCTCTTGTGTGGGGGAAATGCTCCCCTTGGATCCTTGAAGAAGCCTCTCAGGAGAACTAAGATTTGTTCCTTCCTCGGTGGTAAAAAAAAAAGTGCAGTATAGCACGTAGCTACAGATGACTGACTAGACGTGGCTCTCACGAATACTCTCTCCACCCGTGCAAGTAAGCATTTACCAAGCAAGTAGGCAATTAGCAATGAAAAGTTCTCCCACTAGTAAAAGTGACGACTTTGTAGGTATTGCTTCGAAACACTACACTACAGTCCCCCAACTTACATGGGTCATACCAGTTCCTTGGCATGCTTTACACTCATTTTGAAAATGGTGGTGCTTTGCATAAATTTTCTAGAATAGGAATAATGTTGACAAATGTCTTCCTCATTCAAGTATCTCAAAGCCCTTCCCTTAACAGCAGGGAGTGACATCATCAGCAAGACCCAACAGTATAGCTCAGAGACGTGAGTAAGTATGTCTCTGCACTTGAGCTTTAAGCACTCAATTTCTGGCTCCCATAAAGAATGCATACACTGAGTCTCTGAATTACAGGGTGTGGGCCGGACACGTCATTGCCTCCTTTTCACAACAGAAGGAAGATGAAAGGACATCATGACTTCATTTATATTCATAAACAAAGCCTATTTAATGGTACCAAATTATTAAAGGAATTGTCTGCAGTCTCTAGATATTGAGAGCAGTGTGTTCTTTGAAATTTTTTCTGTGTAAGAGGAATAATGGGAAGACATCTGTTTCCTGAACTTTCTGAACATACACACATCATATGACCCTAATCACACTGAGGTTCATATGGCTGGAATAGTGCCTGGACTTTTTTTCTTTTCTTTTTTTTTTTAATTTCCAGGTGTTCCTGTGTACTTCCAGGCTCTATGCAAACAAAGAGTCTCCTTGCCTTCCAGAACAAATGAAAGGCTCTAATCAAAGCTCTAGGCATTGAGTAGAGTCCAGGAAACAAAATAAATACCAGTGATGGGTTTCAGGAGCCTGCGAGGAAGGGCACCCTACCTTAAAATGAGAGAGCTCACGAACACCATCTGTCAGTGAGCAAGCCTGGTCTCAACCGGTAGGAGAGGTTGAGAGAGAATCAAAGCGGTCCCCAGCGAGTCACTGAGCTGGGAAGAATTCAGAATGAAAGCCATGCACCCACGGTGTTTTCAGCTTGGCATCATCGGTGGGCCGCCCTTCACAACTCTGTAAAAGTCTAACCTCTTTTTTTCCACTTTCACCACCAGCAGGTGACTTACTCCACACTATTCAGTTGATGTGTGAAATCAGTATTAAAAAGTGGATAGGAGCTGGAGAGATGGCTCAGTGGCTAAGACCACTGAGGACCCAGGTCTTTGGCGATCCCCTGTGGAAAGTGGCACACAACTGGCCCTAGCTCCAGAAAAGTCCCCTGTGCCTTCTTCTGCCTCCATGGGCACCTACACCCAAGTGGCCTAGACACACAGGCAATGGCACAGAAATTAAAATCCTTTCTAAGAAGTTGGCAGAGGAAATACGATTATAAGGCAGGAGTCGGTTAACAAGTCATTGCTCTGAATCTTCTAAGAATCTCATGAAAATATAGATTTACTAGCCCAACCCCAAGAGCCTTTGGCTTAGGACTAGGGTGGGGCTTGGAGCAGGGATGGCTGAGGAATTTGTATGGTTATAAAGTGTGATTACACTTGATGGGCTAAATATCACAGGTCTCACCTGGCGGTGGTAGTCCACGTCTTTAATCCCAGCACTCGGGAGGGCAGAGGCAGGCAGATCTCTGTGAGTTCGAGGCCAGCCTGGTCTGCAGAATGAGTCCAGGACTGCCAAGGATACACAGAGAAAACCCTGTCTCAAAAAACAAAAACAAGCAAGCAAGCAAACAAACAAACAAACAAACAAATCACAGGTCTCTATTTTTAAAGTTCTAAATTATACTCACAAGTCTGCCTAACTAGGGGAACTTGTAACTTGTGCCTCCTTCTAGGACAGAAAAATGTACACACGTACTTACAAGGTAATTTCATATCATCAGATCTATTTTAGGGTTTCCCTCATCTCTTTATTAGTTCTTTGAAAGCACCATACTGTTAGAAGTGTGTGGCAGAGGTTAGAGGTGAACGGCAGAGCTGTACAGAGGGATAGAATCACACCACGCAACAGATCCACTTAAGAGGTTTAATAAGGGGATACAGAGACTGTCTCTGGAGACACACATGGAGAGAGAGATTGAGAGAGAGACAGACAGACAGACAGACAGACAGACAGACAAAGAGAGACGAGAGAGAGAAGTAGAGAGAGGAAAGGTAGATAGAGTGTCTTGGAGTGCCTGTCTTCTATATGGCCTGGGGCAGGGCCATTCCTCCATGGCAGGTAAGCAGTGATGTCACAAGCAGGCCGACTGAAGCCTGAATCCTAGCACATACAGTGTGTTTTGACCATACCCACTCTTTGCCCAGCCCTTCCCCAGTTCATAGCCCCTTCCCTACCCTGCCAACATTGTGTAACTTTTTAAAAGCCTTTCAGAAGCAATGTACGCTGCCCAGATATTCCTGGTTGTGTGGTTTTATGCTGCCTCGGGATGACTCACCAGGGCAATACTCTCACAGAAAACAGTCCCCCAGTAGCTGATAAATGCCAACAACTCCATGGCTTTTGGTGACACTGTGTGTCCAACTTCCCTGAGCCATGGGAGGTGGTGTTGCAGTTTATGCATTCCATTTAGAGCTGAGTATTCTGTAATCTCTTATTCTCTGTGCCGTGTCTGTCCAGCTGTGGGTCTCTGTGTGAACTGCCATCTATAGCAAACACTACATACAAGCACAGAATGAACAAACCACACTCCAGGCAGCATCAACATTACATATCACAGTTGTCATTTACCTAAGGACACTTGACACAAAAGAATCCTGGTATCATGAATTCATTTACCCAAAGCTTAAAATAGGCCATAATCCCTAATTTTAAGATTAGTAGCCCCATGGTGAGTCCCTTGGGACTAATGAGTAGAAATGGGCTTCTAGGGCATTCTGAACAGTGATCTTATTTCTTAATTGAGTCTTGGTGATCTCCGTGTGTTTAATTTTGTGGACCAAATTTATCGATTTGTATATGTAATTTATACACCTGTGTTTAGACTTAGGATACAACATTTTAAAGCAACAATATGATCTACCCCGTGTTAACAGTCACAGAAGCCAGGGCATCCATAGTCCCCGCCCCCTTGTCATGGAAAGATGTGCCCTGATGCTACAAACTGCTCTTAGTGGATGCTGCAGAGTCTGTGACCTGTCATCCCCTGCAGTGCTCAAAGCCTAGGAGGGATGGTGGTGTTTGGTTCCCTAGGACTCTGAAAACCCAAGGGGACTATGAGATCAGGCGGTGTCCAGAGACTCTGTGCCAGTAGTCCTGATCTCACAGGGGCCTAAGCAAGAGCAAGGCCAAAAACCTCGTGACATGAGATTATAGATCACCCCGAAATACCTCTGGGTGGTCTGCGCATGCAATCATGTCTGATCCCCAAGCCTGTGAGGGCCATAACTCCTAGTGAATCTCTGCCTTCATTTCCAGTCTTGCTCTGAATCCTGAATGAATGATGCCTCTCCTCCCACTTTCCTCTGCCCTGTCCCCTTCTCCCCTGCCCCACCCCCTTCCCCCCTTCCCCGCTCTTTCTCCCCTTCCTTCTCAAGGCCACCTGCTTTGCTTTCACTTGCTTCACAGGCCTTATCAGCAAATCTTTGTTATCAGCCAGCTCATTTAATCACAGGGAGGACAGAGGGCAGACTACAAGAATCGGTAACTTCAGCTCCACAGAGTCCAAGCATCTCTCCTGGGCACTGCAGGCTCTGTCTGCACATGCACAAAACCACACATAAATCCCATCCTTTAAAAAAACTCTTAAATAGGGTCCTGGAGTGATGGCTCTTCCAAAGGTCCTGAATTCAATTCCCAGCAACCACGTGGTAGATCACAACCATCTATAATGAGATCTGGTTCCCTCTTCTGGCATGCAGGCAGAACACTGTGAACATAATAGATAAATAAATATTTTTAAAAACCACTTAAATACACAAATTATAAATATATAGAAATGAAGATCAGAAATTTGGTGGGAGGGGTTACTCTCACGTGGGCCCACCCTCACAGTTTGGGAGTTAGTAGTTGTGTGGGGCTCCTGTTATGCATCTAATGAGTTAATGGTGCTGCAAATATGGAGCCCCATTTTGAGAACCATTCACTGTATAGTGCTAACAGCATTGTGTTTGTACCTTTTCCTTTCTCTACTGGTGAGGGTTCCTCTTCCTGTATGTTTGCTTTTTTCAAAATCCTTGGACTCAACCATGCTAGAACACAAGTATAGATGAAATATTCTTTCCTAAAGTATTAACATCTATTACATTTACTTTAATTCTGATGTTAAGTAGAATAATACATTATCTGTCCTGTGCTTGCACCCTGGTGACTCTGTTTCTCAGCTCCAGATTAGCATCAGACCTCATGTTTGTCATGTTCCTAGTGTATCCATCAGGGAGAAACATTTGGATTGCTAAACTCACTCATTCTGTTCTCTGCTAGCCTTGCTTTTCAACCACAGAGTCTTTTTCTTGTCTGTGGGAGGTTTGTCCACACATTCTACAACTAAAGAAGAGAAGAAGAAAAAGAAGAAGAAGAAGAGGAAGATGATGATGAAGAAGCAGAGGAGGAGGAAGAAAAAAGAAGAACACGATGAAGAAGAGGAGAAGAAGAAGAAGAAGAAGAAGAAGAAGAAGAAGAAGAAGAAGAAGAAGCTTGCCTCTTGTTCTTAAAGAATTAAAAGACCCAGCACAGTGGCAAGCGGATCTCTGTGAGTTTGAGGCCAGCCTGGTCTACAAAGCGAGTCCAGAACAGTCCAGCCTACACAGAGAAACTTTGACTCAAAAATAAATAAATAAATACATAAAATAAAAAGAATTACAAGTTATCTTTAAAATCTCTTTGATAATGGCTTATGCCCCAATAAGCATCCAGTTCCGGGTTTAAGCTGAGTGATGCTCCGCCAGCATGCTCCTGAGGGTCGGCTTCACATCCACACCCTCTAGAGAACTGACATACCACTGCCTGGGAACGGACTCCTGATTTGGAGGTGATCTTTCATTTGATGTGGGTTGTGATGAGTCGGAGGTGTCTGCAAAGGCTTCCTAGCAATCACAACACTGTGAAGGTTTAGATGTACTCAAGTACCTGGTCCTCCTTGGCAATTTCACGAGAGCCACAGATACTCTTCCAGTGGGTCGTTTTGACAAGCCTGTGCCTCTTCTCTAGAACCTTTTCTTTCTGAATTCTCCGATCTGAGATGTGACGATATAATGAACTGCTGTTTAAATGTTGCATAAAACATTACTTCATTCTGTGTCTCGGATAGACTTCAGCGAGCCAAAAGCGGGGGGGGGGGGGGGGGGGGGATTGCTGAGTTCTGCAATTCCAGATACAATGTAATTTCTCCGAAAGGATTTGGCAGAGCGTTGTGATGTCCTTGTGATTGACAGCTGGACCATGGTGGTTTGCAGTAAATATTCTTTTTGGGACCATTCTTTAGTTTTCCTCAGTCTTGTTTAAGCTAGCACGCAAAGTAATGTGCTTTATTATGGCTGTCTCACTCTCACACGTCATTTCTCTCTGTTCTTTGCCCCTCTGCCCCTCGGCCTTCGCACAGAGCTCTGTCTTCTCTTGGGGATCTCCTAACTTCCTTCAAATAGTCCCACTCTGCATTTGTGTCACATGTATTCTGTTACTTTCTCTGTTTTAATCTTTCTGTACTCCCTTAAGATCTCTTTCTGCCTCTCAGAGTAGGTCCCATTCTACCTGTAGTGTGCACACGTGCACACACACACACACACACACTCACACACACACACTTTACATCTGTATTTTTCCACAGATGGGGAAAAACATGCAGTATTTCTTGGACAGGCTTATTTTTTGCTTAACACAGTGATTTTCAGCTGCATCAATTTTCCTACAAATATCATGTTTTTATCTTCCTTGACGGGTGAAGAAAATTCCATAGTGTGCCTGTACATTTTTTTTTTTTTTTACCCATTCATCTGCTAATGAACAGTCTTCTTAGTTCAAGGGATATTTCCCTGTAAAATAATTACATATAGAAGAGTATCACTTTGATAGTTAGAACAATGCCATCTAATGCTGAAAGAAATGAGTTCATATCCATCTTCTCACTGACTTGAGAAATAACACAAATTGATTGCTGGCATGTGAGGTGCCATGAAAATAGCTTACACTGGAAAAATTGGAAGAAGAAGAACTAATTTCTACCTTACCCATAAAGTAAATGTCTGTCACCTAGTACAAGTCCCCTACCATAGTTAGGAAATAGTTCTTTCTCGAACAATGGTGTCAGCAGGTCCAGCTACAACCTATTTCATTCTTTCTTTGGGTTCTACTCAGTAATCTCAGTGTAACAAAGCATGGAATATGTTGCATAAATCACTAAAGATTGTTAACTATGTGACAGGCTCTTCAACACAGACATGACAGTTGGGCCGTTTGGGAGTTCAGTGTCCATTTAACGCACAGATCTGAATAAAGAGCAGCTCGCTTCTGCGTCGACAAGTGTAAAAAATATGAGAATTCATATTATCACTTCACCAACTTTAAGAAAACTTGTTTTGTGAAGTAATTTAGAATAAAAGAACTTCATAAGATATAAATAAATCAGGGCTGGAGAGATGGCTCGGTAGTTAAGGGCACTGATTGATTGCTCTTTCAGAGGACCTGGGTTCAAATCCCAGCACCCACATGGCAATTCACAATTGTCTATAATGCCAAGATCTGGTACTTTCTCACAGCCATACATGCAGGCCAAGCACAAATGCACATAAAATAAAGGTAAATAAATATTAAAAAAATAAATATAGCTTAAAGCACTTTCAAATGTTAGATTTACCAGACTCAGTCATTGTCAAACAGACATTTCATGACTACAGTGGCTCGTACGTGTGTCATATGTGAGTGTTTATAAAGCACCATGTTCACATTTATTTGTTACCTTTAACCTGGTGAAACTAGAAACACAGCAATTCCCATGTTTCTAAAAGTGACTGCAAAGGGGAGCTGGGTGCATTAAATTTTGTTGGTAGTATTGAGAGAATAGGGCTCCCCGAACCACACACCCCCATCTGGGTGTCTGGAGACAATCTGAACTGCGTTTAGGCAGGGACTCCCCAGCAGACAGGGATTTTCTTTTCCATGAAGGACACGATGGGTAGGGAACACAGGAGGTAGAGACAGGGAAGACCTTGCCAGTGAGCTTTCCTTCCATTGGGACGACCTTGTCCTCATCCATTCCCACTAGAGGATGTAGGAGCGATGCTCAGAGTGGTCCCGCCGCTTTTTTTTGCCACAGTTTCACGAAGGGCTAGCGATGGTCTTTTGGGTAGCAGTGATAGTATGGACCACGGTCATATATCCCCCTCCCCCAGGATGCCAGAGTTGTTATAGGTGACCTTGGCTGGTGGAGGGGTGACCCGTTGGTGGTTCAGGGGGTTTTGTTGTCAGTCTTGCGTGGGTTCTCTTACTTCTCAGGTCCACGCCCATCACAAACATACAGGCATCGGCGGAAAGGGGAAAAGACGACGACTCTTTTGGCTCCACCCCTCAAGTGGGCCCCAGCCTTCTCCATAGTGGTGGAAACACTAGTAGACTCTATCATGTGCGCAGCACCTGCTGTACCCCATGTGGTAGTATCAAGATCTCCTTGCTAGGTGGAGATGGTCTCCCCCTGATTGTAAGTTTTCTGTTCTCAGCTTTGACGATGCTGCAGAGCTTGCTGTAGGCAGAATCGTAATGCAACATGAAGAAGCCACAGCGGAGGTCCATCCATCCATCGAGGGATGGCAACAATATTCGCTGTGCCAGAGTCGACAGCGGCCCCGGTGACCATGCACCTAATTTGGCTAAATCTGTTCACTCCAACCTTCGCCATCTTCTCTCATGGACAAGGCTGGCATTTCAGGAGAATATACAGCTCTGTGGTAATGAGGAGGAGCAGAGAGCCTAAAAAGTCATTTTTACTCGGAGATTAAGTGAATGGATTGAAGCTCGAATGAATTTATGACAACAGGGAGCCACTCAGAGTCGGAGCCGCTCAGACTCCGGTGCTGAAAATCGGCTGCTTCTAGTTGTCTGTGGGACAGGTAGTTCAGGAACAATCAAGGGGTGAAAAACAACTGAATTTCATATCCATTGTATTTCTGTCACTTCCATGAAGGTTGTTTTGTTTTGTTCTTGTTCTTGTTGTTTCAGTTTGCGTTAGGGTATAAAATTCTAAGTACATTCTTACACTAGTGTTATAAGCAGGATAAAAAGAACAAAACTGTGGACCTAGTTCTGCACTGTCTTGTGAACTTAAATGGTATTTTGACTAAGTTGTAACAAAAACCACTTACACATATTTAAGTGTCTCTTAAGTGATTGTTTTCCCTTGATACCAAGTAGGGAACTACTAGAGGTTTTCATTAATTCTTAACGTCCTTTGCTGAATCATGTAGTTCTCAAGGTTGGCCACTAGATGGTAGTCTTTAGTTAGCATTGTCACATCTGCTCCTAGACGGGAGCTTTTTGATTCTGGCAGGAAATATTTTGTGTGTGCTTGACGCCGTGTGTTCTTCAGAGTAAGGACTCCATGTGGTTTGAGAGTCTTCTTTTCCATGTTGAATACTTAATTTTTCTTCTTCTTCTTCCTAGACCTCGCTTGTGAATGCTATTTATTGAACAAATTCATTTTTCTCCGCTGTAGCTTTAAGTGATAATTCTTTGAAGCCTTCCTTTTCGTAGAGGATTGAGATCTGTTCTTACAGAGGCCAAAAACGTATAGTACATGGATAATATGTCAGGGGAAGAATGGGGACAAAGAGCTAGGGATCCGCTGCCAACTTTGAGACCAACAAGGAACTGGTACCCCCAAATAAATCCCAGAATTCCTTCTCGCTCGATAATCATTCAGAATGGTAGCTAGAGTTGGTGCCACATTGTCAAACGCATGTGCAGTCTCTCGGGAGGCTCCAACAAACGGCTTTTCTCTTCTGTGCTGAAACCTTCTGACTTGTCTAGCGAAACCAAAACTAACCAGCGACAATTAATTCACACAGGCTGTTTGCATACTGGGTTCCAAGGGCTCCCTTTATTTGTCCTGGGAGTCACCCAATTAACGTCACCTACAATTATTTCCTCTTCATTTCTCCTTCCCGTTGTTGATTTTCTCAATACCACCAATTTCCTTAACAAATTCACTTTAATAACAGTAACTGCATTTCAGGTTCTTCTATTTTACATACCCAATTGAGAGAGAGAGAGAGAGAGAGAGAGAGAGAGAGAGAGAGAGAGAGAGAGAGAGAGAGAGAGAGATGCCCTTCTCGATTTTACCCCGAGGTACGGCAAATCCTTTGACATAGTCTAAGAATTCTTCCTGTTTGGTAAAAATGTGCTCATAGCTTGTTCAAGTTCACTCATTGTTGAACACAAGTATTCATTGTGTATCTACTCTCATAGAATAATTTCCAGTAAATCTTCAATTGGCAACTCTTCCCAGATTAAAACACTGTCCAGAGTTATCCGCTGGTCTGTTGAGCTGCCTGGTGGGGGGAGGGGCGCAGGGAGGCTATGAGAGTTAGTATAGAGCTTTGGGCCGTTAACGACAACAGGAAGCTGGGGCTCTGGCTGCTACCACACGAAACTCTGTTGAAGTTTTATTGTTTGTGGGGTATGGAAATTTTACTTCCTGAAGACTATTAACAACTGGCAAAGATCCCCATTATACCCAACTGTGAAGAGCCTCAGGATGGCTCCACAGTTACTGAGAACTCCCCCAGGAGACACAGCTCAGCTGCCTCCTGACCACTGGAGGCCCCAGTTGGTTTAGGCAAAGATTAGTTCAGCTTCAGTTACTTAAGAGTCACTGCCTGTCCCAGTCACCAGGCAGGCTCCCTTCTTACCTCTCCCCCCAAAAAAAGTCATATTTGCATTTTGTATGCATCCTCAGGCTTTTTGACGGTTTGGGGAAAGGCAGACTGCTTATCTTCACAAGCATTGTGCAATGAAATGTTATTTGGACACCCATGTTCTTTAAAAGGAGGCTGGCGTCCGTGTCTACAGTAAGCGCTACCCTACTTGCTCATTTTTCATACCAGCATTCTTACATCTCCCCAACTCACTCCCACTTAACGGGTTCTAGCGCTCCATCACGGAGCTTCAGCTCCTAAAGCTGGCCAGATGCTCAAAAGAACACTCGGCCCCCTATTAAACAGCACCCTGGCCTTCATAGAGGGCACTTTGGGATATGGATGCTCTTGTTTTCTTCCACAAGCTTGAGAGGATCAAATTGAATTTCACCACTTTGGCCATCATTTCATCAGGAAATTCCATGCGAACTGCGGTAGCATTTAACTTTCTCATTATTTAACAAATAGTAATTGTACATCTAATTATAAAAAGGAATACATTCATTGGTCTGTTTGACACCAACCATAAAAAGGCCTGCGTGTCTGTCTGTGTATAATTCTGGGCTCTAATAATGCCTGGGAAGGAAGAGTTTGCACTGATTTGGCAATATCTTACCTACAACATGTTAGTTAACTTAACTGCCGGAATAGAATGCCACACGCTGGGGTGGTCAAAGTAGCCCCACATGCACGCACTTTTCTCTTGGTTCTAGAGGCTGGCAGGGCCTGTTAGCAGAGCCATGTTCTCATGAGACCTGACATCCTGTTTCTTTACTGGCTAAGCTTCCGGAAGCAGGCCTGCATTCTGAGCAGTCTTGTCTCTGAAATGTCTCTGGGTACAACCCAAGTCATGTGGTCTCCAAAGCCCAGGAGTGGTCTTCAAGTATTCACAGAGCAAATTCATATTGCTAAGAGGCCCAAGGGAGGCCCTATAAAGTTTCCTCCATGGGTGGTTTAGTGACTTCAGTAAAACGAGATACAGCCCTGGGGACATTCATTTGTTTGTTAAAGGCTTGCTCCCTAACTTTCTCGTGTAGTAGTTTTGGTGCAGAGCCAACCCATTCAGCGCATTGCCTTCACTTATCTTTTATGGCATGCCATGTAGTTTCTCTATTTTCCTGTAATTGGTATCTGTTTCTCACAACCAATGGGGTCTCCCACTTTCCCTGCACACAGTACTGTGACTATCCAGCAGTTTCCACCTTAGCTGATTTTATTAGAGAGCATCTCCTCTGTGTTCTCTAAGTGTGTTCAGTGTGTGTTCACTGCAGCTTTGCCTCCACTAGTCCACACAGCAGCTCAGGTGATGGGTGACCAGGAAGTGGCATCATTACCCTCAAAACGGACTCTGAACAATAAGAGTCAAGAGGATGCAGTTACATTTAGGCAAACGTGATTTGGCACGATGAGGATGTTGATGATGATATGGTCCAAAGCAGACAGCTCAGCAACTTTATCTGGAAACAGTGTCAGAATCCAAGGAAGGACTTACACTTACAGTGCTCATAAGATCTTTGGTGCTTTGCTAGGTGAGGATATAACTGTGTGGCTCAGGGAGCTCCCTGCATCGTTGAGTTTGGTGTTGAGGTCTGATACTACCCTGCTCTCAATAAGCTGAGTTAGAGAGAGAGAGAGAGAGAGAGAGAGAGAGAGAGAGAGAGAGAGAGAGAGAGAGAGAGAGAGAGAGGCATAAATACTAAAAAAAAAAATTCCACATTTAAAATTTTTTTAATATATACCTTTAATCTCTGTCTGTTTTTTTTTTTTTTTTAAGTTGAAGCAACTCTCTGCCCATAGCTGCCGTCAGGCTGGGTGGTCCTCAGCCTGGTAGCTCAGTGCATCTCTTGTCCTGTTGTAGAGACCCCCGGGGCTCAGCACACAGTAGCTGCTTGCTGAAAGTCAGATCCCTGAAAAAAACAGCAGATCCCTAGAGCTGAGTCCACACAGCCTCACCCGTGCGCCTGGCTTCTTAACGCTCTGTTGCACAATCACTAGGTCCCTGTTTATTTTCCCAGTCGTAAACTCTGCTTAAATTTCCATAAATGGTAATTTAATTTTTTCCCCTTCTCTGGACTGTAAATTTGTATAATTGAATTTTTATGGGCTTTTGCATGGCTGGTGATATTTGTAATGGATTTATTTTTCAAAGTTGTGATGTTCAATGAATCCAGTAATCTAGACATACCTCCCAAGGAAACCAGAGACCTCCCAGTTGGTCTTTCATATGACTAAAATCCTATTCACCAAATGTATGATATATCTCCTAGATCTGGGCTAGCACAGCTTTACAAACAGTGGGATTTAGAGCACAGTAGCATTGCCTACAAGTTCCAGCTACCAGACGTTTCAAGCCAAGTTCTTCTCAAGTTGATCCCCCTGAGGGGTGCGAGGGACGAGTCTCCTTGTTTGGAGACAGCTAGCTTCCCAAGCACCAAGTCCTATGTGCGACTGCAGCCCCAAAGTCCCCTTTTAATCAAAACGTCCTCCATATTGAACTAAGGCTCATGGCCTTATCTTCCTTTAACTTGGCTACCTCTTTAAACACCCTTTTATGTTTTTCAAGTAAGTTAGCGTTTCGGTGAAGTTTGGACTGACTCACAGAGTACAACCCTCACATTAACTTCTAAAGCCACAGCAGAGGATTGAGGTAGATCTGGTGCTGGACTGGAGTGTTCTGGCAGTAGGCTGATGGAAATCTCCCTTCTGCAGAATGCTGAGCAGGGCCAACAGTTCTGCTCAGGGACATCCTGCGTAACGTGGTAATTCTACTTAAGTGGAATTGATGACAACGCTCTTAGCAGAGTCTCTCAGTGAAGAAAACCCAAAGCTCCATAGAGGGATGGTTTGTCTTGCGTTCCCACATGTTTGTCACACTGTAAATGTCTACTCTGGACTTCTTTAAGAAGGACCAGTTTGTGAGGCCCAAGTGAAAGGAGACACTCAGCACCCTTCCTCTAACCTAGATTTGAAGATGCCTATTTGTCCTACACTCACAAAGACAAGACCACTGTTGTTCATCTTTCTCATGTCCCCCAAATATCCAGAGAGACTGTGTGCCTTAGGGAGCTGCTTGAAGGGCCTACAACACTCAGCCAGCCCCTTTGCTCACAAGTCAGTGTGCTGACTCTGGCTTCTGTAACCTCACTGGCACTGGCCAACAGCAAAGATTCCTGAGAAAGCACATGGCAATGCCTTAAGTTATCTGGCCTGCTTTCACAGTGCCCCTATGGTGGGCATCCTGTTGTTACCCTGGAGGAAACTATGTCTCATGGATGCACAGAAGCCTACAGGAAGCTGTGGGAGATGGGCCAGCTTTGTGCCTGAGAGTAGACCCCCTTTAGTCATTAAAGCACCCTGTTCCAGGTTGTAAGGTTCTGTGTTCCTCCTGGACCATTTGCCCAGGGTTTTAGCTCATCCTTGTGGCTTCCTGCTGAGAGAGTTGCAGGAAAGTTGCCATCTTGGGTTGGGGTGTAGTTCTGTGGTAAAGCCCTTGCCTAATGTGTACAATATCCGCCACCACATGAAGGGAAATAGAATAATAAAAGTTAAAAATGATATCTTTAACACAGATTAGCACAATTAATTACCAATATACTGTTTTGCGTGCATGTGTATGTCTGTGTGAATAGGTACACATGTGTGTGGGGTGGGTATTTGTGTATGAGTGTAAGTGTAGACTGGTGAACATGTGTGGAGGGCACAGGTCAACAGCTTTCTTTACTACTTTTCCACTTTTGGTGGGTGGTGAGGGGTGGAGAAGGGTGGGATCCCTTACTAAACCCAGAACTTAGGAATTCAGCTAGGCTGGCTGGCCAGAAATCTTTGTCTCTGCCTTGGCCTCCAGTACTGGGATGACAAGAGGACAACGCCACACTCAAATTTTATGTGGGTTCTGGAAATCCAAACTCATGCCTCATGCTAACATGGCAGGCACTTTTCGAATTGAGACATTCCTTCAGTTCACTGGTTTTTAAACTATGTGATCTGTTCTAAATACCTTAAGAACATCTTGCTTTACTCTGTGTTTTACTTAAAGGTTATGCAGGAAAGCATGCTGCTTTGAAGGACTTTTGTTGTTGTTTTTAAGTAGAAAAGGGCAAGAAGAGTGACCAGGGCAGTGAAAAATGACATAATTGCAATGGACATTTGTGGGTCAGTGGAACATAACCCCCTAAGGGGAAACAGAGCAGGCTGTGTGAACAGAGAGGAAGGAGGGGAGGCAGGGGGAAGGGGGGCAGGGAGGAAGGGACAGGAGAGGAGGGGACAGGGGAGGAGGGGGCAGGGCACAGGGTACAGAGGTTGGGGGCAGGGGACAGGGGACAGAGGTAGGGGGCACAGGGGCAGGGAGGAGGGGCCAGGACACAGGGGACAAGGATAGGGAACAGGGGGTGGCGGTAGCAGGCAGAGAAGTTGCCTCCCACTGGCTTCAGGAAGCAGGGAGAGTTTTGTACTTTACTTGTTCAGGATAACAGATGGTGTCTTAGTAACAGGACTGCACTTTTGTGTTTCCTTAGGGATGTCTAGGAGAACTACATCTACACACACTTTCCACCTACAAGTTTGTTTGTTTGTTTGTTTGTTTGTCTTTTGCCTTAGTGTGACTTGTTCCTTTTCTTCCTAGGATTATTCTTCCAGGAAGAACAGAAAAAAAAAAAAAAAAAAAAAAGAAGCGTCCTTAGCTGGGCGCAGTGGCACACACCTGCAATCCCAGTACTCAGGATGCAGAGGCAGGTGGATCTCTGTGAGTTCAAGTCCAGCCTGGTCTACAAAGTGAGTCCAGCGCAGCCAAGGCTACACAGAGAGACACTTGTCTTGAAAAACCAAAGGGGTAAGGGGGAAGAATCTGCGTATGTGTGTCTGTATGTGTCTCTGTGTGTGTCTGTGTATCTGTGTACCTGTCTGTTTCTATACGTGTGTGTCTGGAAGCGTGGGCGGCCACCCCACACTGGCAGACACCCTAAGATCTATATAGCCCTCTGCATAGCACAGAGTCAGTCGCTCATGTTCTGAGATTCATGATGGCCCCCTGGGGTGGGGATTAAATTTAAATGAAATTAAACAATAAAGAAACATTTTACATGTTGGGTTGTTCTCCATCCCCACTGCTTAGCCTCTGAACCCTTATGAAAGAGAGAGGGGGCTGGTCTTGAAATATCCTTGCTAACTAGACAGATGTTAACTGGAAGACATAGATCCTCCATCCCTTGAAGCGAAATGGACAGGTCCTGTGGTTAAGTATGGGCCTAGAACTTCCCTCAGCCATGAATGGTATTAGGTCATGAGCCATCGTGAATGAATCGTCACTCCTTAAAAGGCCAGATGTCCCTGCTCAGCTGTGCTGACTGCTGGCCCAAGTCCATACGACTGGGAACATGTTTGAGTTCTTTCCGTTGGACATTTGTCACTGCTGGTGAGCGCTATGGTACTGAGTCCTAAGCCTTTCCCTAATAACTTCAACAAAGACAAGTCTCAGGTTACATTCTGGTTCATAGAAGGAGTGTTATCAAGCAACCATGGACATAGATCATAAAGACCAGTTATGTCCATTGTTGGGGGGTGGGCGGGGTGGAGGGGGTGTGGGGGTGGCTGCCATTTGAAGTTTCAATTAAGGAAAAGCATCTGCGTCAATATCTTATCATTTACTCTGGCAAAAGTTTCCAATATTCGGTGCCCGACTTAGGATAGGACTAAAGTAGTGCTTCCTGTGAAAGCCGCGCTGCCTCTGAGTTCACCTTTTCCATAGAACCCTCTGTACCTGCAGGGTTGACCAGGGAACCTCAGAATGCCCCCCACCCCCCACCCCCACATCCTCCCATTGTGTCATCCCACACCTGCCAGCAGCCACCTGGTGGACTCGTTTGCTGTTCTGTTTGCTCCTTGTTGCCAGCATCGCTCTGCTCTTTCCTGGAAAACCGGCACCCTCCTGTCTTCCGCGGCTCTGTAAATGCAATGGCCGTTCTTTCTGCTTGAAAAAAGTCACCTCCTTCAATTCTAGGCTCAAGTTCAAATTCGGGTTAATCCATACCCTTCCCCAGTTTCTTCATGCTGGCTCCTTAGGCCTCCGCCACCGGCAGCCAGAGCCACATCATTGCATGGCAGTCACCCTCCTGCTTTGTCTTCCTTGTCCAATCGTTTAGCATGTTGCCGAAAAACACTGACCTACAACTACCTGGATCGGTTCCCTCCAATACAAACACCCCCACGGCACTCCTTCCCACGCCTGTTCAGTTCCCACTCCCTCTTTCGGCTTGCTATGCTCATCCAGCTATACAAATCTCTATGCCATGTGGCCTTTCTGTTCACAGCCCACAAATACGTCACACACACACTTCTCCTTTTATTAGGTGCTAATTTGTCCTGATGGAAAAGAGGCATGTATGTGCCCTGTGAATGTCCATGGCCGTGGTTTGATTAGTAATTGTTTGTAACTGCTTCACTATGACATTTTTATATATGTATATAGTTGATTTTTTGTTACATTGGCTCTCTATTATACTTGCTCACCCACCCCCCACTACTACCTATTTCTTTCCTTTCCTCTTCCCTATTTCCAATAATGCCACAGAACACTTGACCAGTGTTTCAAATACATGGAGTTATAATTAATAAAAACAAACAAACAAACAAACTGATTTTATCTTATTTTATTCCTGGCTTTTGAGACAGGATTACACCGTGTAGCCCAGGCTACCCACAAACTTGCAGTCCTCCCATATCAGCACTGTAAGACAGCTGTCATCTATTGGGGTGGCCTCTGACTTCTCAAGTAGCATGTCTGAACCTCAGCTGTCACATCAGTTAATGGGAACACCAATCACTAGCCTACGGTCCATCCTTCACCAACTTGAGCAAGTTAGCAGTGTTTCTGTCTCTCTTCTTCCCCGGTATACTCCTCGGAGTCTTCACTAGTCTATATGAAGCAGATTTCATATATTGAACATTGTGTCTTGACACTATCATACCTTAATACACTGCTGTATGGAAATACTTTGGCTATGGATCTGTGTTTTCCCCATACGCATATTCCAGGGCATTTTCTTACAAGTTCTCTGAATTATCTGCATACCACGTGGGAAGGAAGTGTAAGGGTCCAGGAGTTGCTGAAGAAAGACCTTAGACTCAAATAGTATAAAAAAGCAAAAAGCATTTATTCTGCAGAAACAGCCAGCATGCAGGGCTCAACCACTCATACAAAATGGCGACCCTGGTGGAACTTGAAGGCTTCTTTTAAAACAAGTTAGAGAATTTCTAGCTGTGGTCGTCTGACCTTTGTTAGGATTAATTGGGTTTATGGTAAGTGGTACTTGTATGTTCTTGATTAGTTCTGGTCTTGGGGAAGGGGCAGTCGCTTCATATCTAGTTTGGCCCCAGGCCACATGTCAGGGCAGTTGCTGATTGGTTGCCCTTTTTCTGTGGCTTTTTTTGATAAGTCTTATGAGCCTTTCTGGGAATCAGAAACTTTAGCCCTAACATGGAGGCCTGATTAAAGTGGAGCAAGTTTGGACCTCTCAGAAGCAGATATAATCCTTTGCATTAGTCTGTTTTCTGTTGTAAGATAATATAACAGATAAATTATAAAGAAAAGGGGGTGTATTTTGGCTCAAGTTTGTACTTCAAGAGCAAGAAACACTGTTCAACAATGACCTACTTGTGGGCAGAGTCCCAAGGTGGCCAGGGCAGCACACAGCCAAAGATAAAAATCAACATCTGTGTGGACATTGTCAGTAGATTCTCACTCCACTTATAAATCCACCAGGACTCAGCCATGGGCACTCCACCCTAACGACGTTATTCCTAATCACTTTTACACTGGACCCTGGCAGCACACTCAAACCATAGCCAAAAGGTACTATTACTGTTCTGTGGGAAGGGAATGTTGGGAGATGGTCTGATGTATTTTGAAGCTAATTATTGATTGTTGTCTCTGTGACCCTTTTGCTTAATAAAAAGCCATCCCACCTGGGCAAGGCAAAGGATATAGGTGGGGCTAGGAGAGAAAGGAATCCTGGGTGGGAGGCGGGGGGCGGGGGAGAAAGACTGCCATGAGGAAAAAGGAGAGAGACCCTGAAGGGAAGAGAGGAAGGCCGCCATGGCTGGTGTGGATGGAAGTTCCAGCCCAGTGAAAAATGTTGACAAGTGTTTAGGATTATGGATGGGAGGCAACTTGATAAAAGCTATTAAAGACAGATGTCATGGGATTGAGACAAAGATCCCATGCCTGCCCCACTATGGGCGATAGTTTAGAGGATTGTTATCTGCCCTGCCTCAGGTTAATGAAAGCTATTTTAAAACATAACAAGTGTCTGTGTCTTGACTGATTGCTAGCCGGGCCTATAGATAATACATGTAATTTACAAAACAATAAGGGAATATAAGAGTTGAGGCTTAGGGTCCAAGTGGGTTGCCTTGGGTTCCCTAAAGAGCAAGTGGCAGAGAAAGAGCTTGAATTCCAGTAGTATGATTTTCAGTCCAGGGCTGACCCCTCCCTCCCGAAGCTTTATACTGGGGGTGAGGCGGGGGGGGGTGTTGGGCAGCAGGAACTTGTCTTTTTATTGTTTATATTTGAACATTTGATTTTATAACTTGTGGAGACCGGCCTATGACTGACCACAATTGAGAAGGGACTCTTAAAAACTTATTACTGGAATGAATAAAGCAAATACTACAATGTTAATAATATAAAAGAGTATTTTGAGGAATAACTCTATATTTATGGGGAGGGGCCTTGTGCTTGGCCTTGCCACCAGCTACTCAGTTTCTATGAAGCTTAGCAATACAATGTCTGCATTCTGAAACACAGAGTCCTAAGGCGAAGGGAAGCCTTCAATGCCATCTGCTGAGAGGAGCCAGGATTTACCATGCAGATTCTCCAAGGTGGTTTTGTGCTCTGTGAACACTGTGAACTCCCGTCCCACTATTATAATCACTGCTTTTTAGCCTTTGGCTAAGATCAAGTAGAGCGCTTGTTCTTGTGGCTTTTAATAATTGATGTGTTCTCCATCCAAGGACAACATATTTAGACCGTGTGTGCATTACAAAGAACTAAGCGCCATTTAACGGAAATTTTTAAAATAAGAAGCGTGCTTGAATTCTCTCGGATCCTATTCTTCTTTTGACATTTTTTTTTCTCTTTAAAATACCACAGTGGATCGCTCTTTGATGTACAAGATGAGGTGCCCCATTCTGAGCCTGCATTCCAGAAGTATTCTTGCCATAGGAGCTGGGGGACTAGTGTTTTGTGTGTGTGTGTGTGTGTGTGTGTGTGTGTTTGTTTGTTTTTGGTGTTTTTTGTTTTTTTTTTGGGTTGCTGTTGTTTTGTTTTTTCAGAATATTGATAATGTATACTGGTTCCCTACCCACCCCCATACGTATTGTATTCAGGGTTAGCTGGAAGGACTATGATGGCATACAATGAAAATAAAATTAACAGAAGAAATGGTTGATTATACCTGCCTGGGGTTAACGCGAAGTGGAGTCTTTCATGATAAATGATGAATTTCCCTATCACCTTCCTTAGCTTCCTACCATGAATTTCATATTAGGTTCAGTTAAAAAACAAATATTGAGGACAGGAGAAAGCAGAGGGTGAAAAGGAAAAAAAAAAAAAAAAAAGGACAAAGAGCGGAAGAGGAAAGAGAAAAAGTAACGTCAGTGGCTCCGTAGGCTCTGAGGTGAGTGAGCTGCTTTCAGCTCAGCAGCTTTAGTCACACATCCTGTTATTCTCTTTAGGCATCAGAATCCATTTCGCCACCCTTTGAGATTTCCATACACACTACAATGATTTTGCAGTAATCTTTCTTTACTGGGAAATGGCTTATCCATGTTTTTTTTCAACTCTCGAGGTCATTTTCGTGTTAAAGGTTTTACTTTCACACGCAGTCCTGAAGACTTTGAAATGGGTAAAAAGTGCAGCTTCTTCCCCCCCCCACACCCCACCAAACTAAAATGTGACATTTCTGTATGTTCCTATCAGTATTTTGTGAGTATTTGGGTGTGTACATTTATAAGCATTATTTTCCCAGGACTCTGTTTTATTCAGGCTCTCTGTGAAAGCCTACTGACTGTCCCCTGGAAGTTGTTGTGTCTTTGTCTTTGAAGAGCATTGAGATTTTAAAACTCTGTGTGGCTTCACGTGTCTGTGTCAGCGGCCTGGAGCAGACAGGAATAGCATCACTTCCTCTGCCCACCCAACCCCCACCTCCCTACTCCTACCGAAGAGCACTTCCTGCTGCTTCCCTTCAACTGACCATCCTGCCTGGATGTCACTTTAGCTCAGGACACACACTTTTTTTTTTTTTTAAATTTCAGTGAGAGGTTCAGTTCTCAGTATGCAGAGCTCAGAGGCCCACACCCAATTCTTGTTGAAGTTAAGCCTGGATCTAGCTCTATTCCTACAATAAAACTGATCCCAAACCCCAAACTCCTGCCTTGCAGAGGTAGCCAGTAAACAGAAAATCTTCCACAGAGCTAAGCCTAACAGAATTAAATTAAGGATTCATTTTTATCCTAGAATAAAATGACATATATAGAGGTATGATTTTTATTCATGTTGAAAATGAATTTTCACCAGTATAAAAGTTAAAATATAATGACTAATTAAGTACCCTATATGTCTTCAAGAAAACCAATAAAACTGCAATAATTCCAACTAACATTTATTTTCATCCGGAAGAAGCCATAACATCTTGAATCTTAGCATGACAAAAAACATAGATGCCATAAAACCTATTGCTTACAGAATAGAATACAGACTTCACCCTGACCCTGTGACCTGATGGCATCCACCGGGGAACACAGAACAGCCCACCATGTACACCAACCTGCCAGGCAGCTTAACCTCCCATGCTGTGGCTCTGGTGGACACTGGCAGTCACAAATGAGCTGCTTACTTACTGGCTCCCTTGGGCTATTCACCATTGGCTCTTCTTCCTGAACATAAGATTTCTGCTCATTTTCTCCCTGGAAATGATTGTCACTACAGGCAATAAATGCCTTCCCATCCCTGGTACAGTCTTTGAGTGAAGATTCTCAGTTTGGCATCCTTTCTCCCATCCACACCTCTGTTCCCGTCAAGAAAACTGTTAGATGAATCAGGCAAATCCTGATTTCAGAGCACGCTGACTGTTTTCTATGAAATAGGATTTTTAAAAGAAGTTATATACATATATATATGCATGTATACATGTGCAATATACACATATGCATATATGTGCATGCATATATATGTGTGTACATGTGTATATTGCATATGTATACACACATATTTATGTTGTATTTTAGATTTTTTCTTTTTTTCTCTTTATAAAGCTCATTTTATCATGTGTAAGAAGTTTCAAATAAATGAAATTCCTAACCTTACCTCTCCTTTACCTTTCTAATAAATTATTAAAAGTAAATATTCATCTTAACCTCTCCATCCCTAAAGCAATAAAGAATACAAAATCTACTCCGACATTTTAAGCTTCCTTGGCTTTTCCCCCATACTGCCCAAACAGTTCTGACACTGTCCATCTAACTGTTCCTGGGAGCTCCCAAGGACAGCTCAAAGTGCCCAATTCAGCTTCCTAGGGACATTTGCTCTCTCACCAGACCCAACAGCTAGCCAGATTCCCCAAGGCTTAGTCAGTCATGGTGCTACCCAGAAGCTACCATCCCCCACCCCACCCCAGCACAACACTGGGTTTGCATTGTGTGTCTGCTCCAATAAGCATAGGCATTTCTCTTCTTGTCGCTGGACCTTCTCCCTCCCTGTCGCTTCATTTTAAGCTCCATTCTCCCACCATGCCCTCCTGTAGGGTTATCCCCCAGCAAGTGTTCAAATTGCGGCTGCTGTGTTCTAAGCAGGCAGGCCTTTTCCTTCACACAGCTAAGACTTTGTTACTGGGCTAAGCTCCTGTTGCCTGGTTCATTTCTTTGCACAAGGAGTGTTTTCTAGAAAGGAACACTAAACCTGAAAATGACCAGTCACTGGACCTTTTCAAAGTCCATTCTTCAAACATGCTGGTAGTTTTTTGTTGTTGTTGTTGTTTTGCATTAAATCATGAAGCATTTTTAAAGCAATTTTAAAATCCTCAAATCCTTCTCAGGGAGCTTTCATTTGCTCCTTTTTCTATTGCTGTAAATGTAGCTAGTTGTTACAGGCGAATGCTAGACTGTAATTCCAATTGCTAGACATTTGACTCAGCCTATATTTCTTTTAGCAGTTATGACCAATCTGTTAGTATCATTCCAAGCTTTTGGCTTGACATGATGCATTTGAAGACACATCTTAGTATTTTTAGTGGAAAGTCATCCTGCCTATACACACAGCTTTTTTATATCAGGCTTCTGTGGTCTTTGAATGAGAACTCGGCTAAAGGAGGTGTATATATATCAGGCATGAATTAAAACTGGACTTGTAATTAATATGTCACTGAATATGAATTTTTAGCCGCTAACTGATATATTTCATTCTGATTACCTCAAACCCATCATTAAGGAACCCATAGTTATAATCTAGTTCAGTGAACTGGTCATATCCACTAACTGATCCGCTTGACCATTTCTATGTGGGCCCTTCATTATTTCATTCTATAGATTATAAGGCTATTATAAACATTAAGCATAAAAAGGTAACATAAACCTATGCTTGGGATACGAATGACAAAAGAGTTAGTCAAAGGGATAGAGAGAGTGTGGTCCTATGTTCAAGAGGTAAATAATTCTGAGTGCACGTGACGTTGAAGCACTGTCTTAAGAATGAACAAAAAAACTCAACAGAGAGAAAGAGAGAGAGAGAGAGAGAGAGGTGAGTGATGAGGTGAAGGCCTTCAAAGGCTCATTGGGAAGATTTCTACAGCTAGAATGCTCTGAGTACAAACTATTTGGTCTGCTAGCCTAGGATGAATAATTTATACAGATGTGCATTTGGTAGTGATTGCTGTGGCAGTAGAAGCATTTAAAAATGTATATTATCTTCCATGAAACAAGGAAAAAAATCAAGTCTATTGAAGTAAAAAGTGGTACGTTGTAGAAAGACATCCTTCATAAGATCATGGAAGACAGAATTTTTTTAAGCCAGGGGCATGAAAAAACACTTTTCTGTGTGTGGTAAATGATTTTATTATTAAAATACAAGTCTATGTAAGACCAGGCCAGTTCACTTCAACCTGTCCAATTTTTTTTTAACAAGTAAGTTTGATTATATTTTTGCTTAAGTAGAGGAAATGTTGGAAAAGGAGATCAATACCGCTTTACTCGGGTTTTGTTTGCCCGTTGGAAAACTGATTCAAAGCTAATTCACCCCCTCACCAAGCCTGTGTTTCACTGGACAGTGTGTCAAGGGATTGCCGCAGGCTCCAGCCCGCTCACAGGCCAGTTGTGACTCACAGTCTGAACATGAGGAAATGTTCATTTACTTTTTCATAGCCATAGCAATGAGACCTTTTTTTGTTGTTGTTGAAGAGGACTGTTCTCACCTAAAGTGCCCGTTGAGAAGGTTATTTTCTGCCACAGGCAAGGAGCAGGATGTCACAACACAACTCCAGGCACTCTGCTCCCTTACTGTTTCTGCCAGCCTGGGGAAGCTGAGGTTTTACAGCGGCCTGGAACACTCAGGCTCCATACAACGAGGATCAGCTCTGTTAATTAGCTGTTTCAGGAGCCTTAATGCCCCGCGGCTTTGGAAACACTGGTTAACCCACAGAGGGAGGAGACAAGCTGGAAGCAATTGGATTCCAGCCTGAATATCTTATAACTCCTTTCAATAACACCTGATCTTTCCAAATCCATGTTCAGGATCTGTTGAAAATTACAGTTGACTTAAGTTGTTCTCAGTGACGCATCCAGGAGATTGCAGTTCAAGGCTTCTTGAAGCCACAGAAACAGAAGAACAGCAGAAAGGAACTGATTTTCCAGTGGCTGGAAGATGGGTGTTAGAGTAAGGGCCGAGAGAAGCCAGCTCATGTGCAATGGTCACACAGGGTACCCAGGAGTCTGCATTTCTGTCTTGACAAAACTGAGCGGCACCCCCCCCCCCCCAGCACACACTGCAGTCTGTGCACACAGCTGGCATTCAACAGACTCATAATTCATCTGAGTACAATTCTTGTGACATAACCTGACCAACCACACAAAACCTAGTGAAGACAACAGCCGTTGTCATTGGCAACAAGGGCAGGCATTGCATCACAAGTAAACCACATACTTTACTCCACAGAGAAGGCTGGAGTACTTCAAAAGCAGTGTCCTTTGCCTGTGAATACGGTTGAAACATTTTAAAGGCATTTATAAAAGATACAGTGAAGCTCACAATTTTGTATCTGGTATTGAAATATAATTACTATACCCTAACCCCCTCCCCAAATATAAAAGAACTATAGAAGAATGCTTGCATCAAATTTAAGAAAAGATGCAAAATCTAATTGTGCTCCCATTTTCTCATAAAAGCCACTGCTTTTATGAAACTAATTTGTCTCAGTTTAACACTTCAAACATCCACCTGTCTGCTGACTGAATAGAAACAGTGATTCTTCTTTTCCATATTCATCTTCTGAAATAACATCAATGAGCGCCAGTAGCTGACCACTCTAGACTGCTGTATAACAGGTCACTTTCTACATACTCCAGATGTGAGTGACCCAGTGCCCTGTGTGTGGTTTTTTTTGTTTTTTTTTTTAACATTTGCACACATACATTCTTGGAGGAGACTGGGTTCAGTGAATGCTTGTTGGCTGAATCACTAGATCAGTGACTACAGTGCCCGTTTTTTAGAAATCGTCTAGTCAGACTTTTACTATAGAGAACTATCTGGGGGTCACATATGAAGGCTACATTTATTTAAACTTGAGGGTAGCAGTTGCTCCCTGCCATACTATCGTTGGAATATGGGCCGCAAATAATTTGTATTCCATTCAGAGACCAGAAAGCTTTGATAATAAATAAAAAGTTTCAGAATAGTGTGTCCTTTTTAATGCAGTCTTTTTTTTTAAATAATACATTTTTTTATTAATTTATTCTTGTTACATCTCAATGTTTATCCCATCCCTTGTATCTTCCCATTCTTCCCTCCCTCCCCCTTTCCCCTTATTCCCCTCCCCTATGACTGTTCCTGAGGGGGATTACCTACCCCTGTATATGCTCATAGGGTATCAAGTCTCTTCTTGGTAACCTGCTGTCCTTTCTCTGAGTGCCACCAGGTCTCCCCATCCAGGGGACATGGTCAAATGTGAGGCACCAGAGTACGTGAGAAAGTCATATCCCACTCTCCACTCAACTGTGGAGAATGTTCTGTCCGTTGGCTAGATCTGGGTAGGGGTTTAAAGTTTACCTCCTGTATTGTCCTTGGCTGGTGCCTTAGTTTGAGCGGGACCCCTGGGCCCAAATCTGCCTATCATAATGTTCTACTTGTAGGTTTCTAGGACGCTCTGGATCCTTTCATTTTGCTATTCTCCCATGCGTCTCTCATTTAGAGTCCCAATAAAAAGACTGCTCTGGGTGCCATAAAAATTAATTCACGTATTTTAAAATTCTTTCTCCCTCACTTTATTTATTTATTTATTTATTGACAATTACACACATATATAGTGTGTTATGGCTTCATTCACCCTGTCTGCCTTCTCTTGCCTACCCCTCCATGGACCCTTTCATCTTCCCAATTATTCTCTCTCGCTCTTATTTTCAGTGCTTTTTTTTTTTTTTTTTTTTTTTTTTTGATGACACACTGAGTTTAGTAGTGAGGATTGGTGGTATAAGAGTGGGCGGAGCTATTTACTGGATCATTGCCAAGTCACCAGTGTTTAAAAAGAAGGATGCCCCTCCCCTGATGATTGGCAAAATATGTTTTTACCAAAAACAAAACAAAACAAAACAAAACAAAAAAAACAAAAAACCAAAAACCAAAAACAAAAACCCATAAACTTGGGTTGTTTGTTTGATTAGTTGATTCACTCATTTATAATAAAATCCCCCAAATACTGCGGCACCCTTGCATTAATAGCAACGCCAAAGATGTTTTAAACTACTAACAGGAAGGCTAATTAGTTAAGCTAGTTAAATGAACTTTCTGGTTGCTTCCATACTGATCTTTCGGTGCGTGTTCCAGCCTGCTCCGTGCCTTTCCCTTCCTTACAGCCTACTGTCAATTCGCCTTTTGGCTGTTTTTTTGTTTTGTTTTGTTTTGTTCTCAACGAGTAGGAACGGAGCGGAAGTTGAACCTCTTGCATACTTCGGATGATGTCATCTGTGTGATTTCCCTTCCGCTGGTGCTTCCTCCACAAGCACCTAAAGACGTTTGACTTTACCAGTGCAGATGTCAAAACTGCACAACCTCTGATTGGTGGTCTGATTTTTAATTTCAAAGTTGCTTTTGGAAATCTTAGACATGTGCTTCTTCATTCTCTGGAGTGATGTACGTTTCTCAATTTGGAGACTGCGACTCTTACTTTTCAAATCCCGTAACTGTAGAAAGACACTCCTTCTCTGCATCATTTTCATGTAAAACAAAACATGGCTCCGGAGTCTAAAAACTTACTATAATCTTCATACGCCTGTGTCTAGTCAGGAGGCTTCTTAGTTAACCATATATGTATTAAATACTCAATAAGCCCTGCAATGCAATCTTAGACCTGCCCATTCCCTCTTCAGAAGTGGAACAGAGCCCCGAGAAATGAGTTAGCAATACACATATGATTTTTTAAAAGGAGAAACCACAAAGTAACATCTAAAAGTCAATCAAACCAACAGCTTTAGGGAAACCCCAGAAGACCAACTCCTCACATTAGAGGCTCTCCCAACACCCAATAAGCAGCGAGGTTTTAGAACTGACCCCTCTTGACCAATAAGCAGTGATGTTTTAAAACTGAGCCCTCTTGACCTAGCAGGCACCTGTTTTCAAATGTTCTGGCATTGAACAACCAATTGTTTTGAAATTAAATTAATAAACATTCACTTAAGCAAACTCTTTTCAATAGAGAGCACACAAAATTACTCAGAACATGTCGCTTTTTTATTATTTACTATTTTCTCATTGCCACTTGCTAGTTGTACTTATTCGTGAAGGTGCCATATAGGATAGGGATGAATAGTATAGTCAGGTATCACTCCCCACCTTGGCATCACCAACGCCATGTTGCCATCTTTAAATTGTGTGGGTGGTGTTATACCGTAGATACCCACAGGCACAGTAAGCCAGGGAGTGCATTTTGTTTTGTTGATTGTGCAGACTTAGAAAAGTGACAAAAACATGTTTATTATGAAAATTGCCATCTATTTAATCTCGGTAGCGATTAAGCTGTAAAAAAGTACAAAAACCGAGGAAATGGGTTTCTTGGGTTTTAAGGATTACCACAAAGAATTTCCCTGGCCAATGACAAAAGAGTGCAGTGACAACCTATTTATTTTGTCGTCTCAGTTTTTCCTTGTGAACACAAACCCAAATGGCAAGCAGCAGTCATGGGGAACCTCTTTCCCTTCAATGGCAACTTTGGCTCATGGCCCTTTGCGGCCACCTTCCTGCCCTGCTGTTTCAGAGAACAAAGCTGTGTCCCAGAGAGTTTTTGGCTCGTCTCAGGCTCTGGGAAGAATAAGGCAGTTAGGAGTAGATTCCTGGCCAACTGGTCTTTAAACATGTAAAATGATTACTGAGAATAAAGGAAAAGTAAGTATGCCTTCACTCAGGCTGCTGTCGTGAGCCTCCGATTTCAGGGCTCATCTAGAAAGAATTTCACACACACACACACACACACACACACACACACACACACACACACGTGGTAGTTCTGGTGAGGCACAAGGACTTGTGTACCTCCATGTAAACGGATGTGTAGGCCAGGAGGGAGCCTGCTCACAGGACAGCCTATCTTTATTACATACAGCAAGAGCGGTTTAAAACATAGTTTACCGAATTGTCCCAGAACATTACAGAAAAAAAAAAGGAAGTCAAGCTTTTGCTTTCTCCAGTGCCTTTTGTAATGTGCAGGTCCTGTCACGCTAGAGACACTGCAGGGAAACGCTTGGTCAAGTGAGACAGGTAAAGAGCCAAAACTGAACACAGCCCTGGAAGCCCAGAGAAATGCAGCTTGAGTTGTAACTGTAGCTGCTGATGTTTTGCTCTGTTCTTTCTACCCTAATAAAAATACAGGGTATTCTCACAGGATAAAAAGGGGTGTGACGCTGAGTACAGGAAGATGGGTCAGGCTAGGGAGGAGGAAAGAACTCTGGGAGCTGGAGCACTGTTGTTGGAGGCATCTGCAGAGTCATCAAAAAAAAAAAAAAAAAAAAAGATTGGCAACTTTTTTGGAAAAAAAAAAAAAAAAAAAAAAAACAATGATATACTGGCATTTAACAACCTGGCTTCAAACTGCGTTTTCTTTTAAAAAATTAAATTACCTACAATATATGACCAATGATTTACAAGGCTGTGTGTTGTGCTAGAGTGAAAACTAGGAAATGAGAATGCCCTTCCAATGGCTGATGGACAACCACGCATTAGCTAAAAATAGTGAAAGGAGATCAAAATGAAGAACAAATTGCAGAACAAAATGAAGCTGCCAAAGGGTCACAACATATGACACCATGGCTTTTACAGAAGACTCCAGAAACATTTCTTTATGAGCACATAATCATTTCTGACAGCACCGGGCCTGGTATTCACTGTTAACTAACGTAGCTGCTAGCCACATAAGCCCGTTTGCATTTAAACCAATATAATCAGATAAAATTTAACACTCAGTTCGTTAGCATAATAGCTCCATTTTTATGGTAATTTGAGTTTCCCTACGATGGAAGTGAAAATAAGTTCTGAAAGGTACCCATAACCAGGCTACCTATGTGCAAGGCCACGTTTGGGACTGAGGAGCCATGGGAACTTTTGATTTCTCTGGAAATCTAAAGTTCTTCACAGTGGCGATAAAGCGTATGTTAAGGATGAGTACATTGGTAGGATCTGACACACATCATGCTCTCGTCATTGATGGATTAGTGTTAGTTGATTTGGGCACACTGCCTTCATGTTGCAAGCTGAAGTAAGCACATAGAATACAAACACAAAATGTACACAGCCATTTCCCCAAGACCCCCTACTGAGCGCTTACTATCTTCCAGACTCTTGTAGTCACCTGGGCTGATATAGAGATGGTCCACTGTGGGTGGAGTGAGCGCATTTGTCTGCCATACATTGCTTTTCCCTGGTAACTGATTAAATAATTACTGGTTGGCTTTATATACTTAACGATTATAAATCATAGTTACCAGGCTTAGTGAAATATATATCCTTGCAGGACTAGTATAGAACTATTTACGTTTGTTTTGTTAGAATTGACAATGTGAATTTCAAAAGGGCACTGGTGTCTATAGCTTTGTGGCACAGCATTTTTCCTGGTGTATGTGAGACCTCTGTTCAGTCGCCAATGCTACAAAAACATAACAATAATTTCAGAAGAAGGTCAGATTGCTACACATAATTTAGCAATCATTTGGGCAATTCCAGGTCAGAATAACTTCTTTTAAAGCACTAGATAGAAAAATACATGCCCATTTTTTACAGTTTCCCAGAGACTGACTCTTAGACAAGTATTGGGAACTTGATGGGAGTTTTTTTTTTTTTTTTCCCTTTTTTTTTTATTAATTTATTCTTGTTACATCTCAATGTTTATCCCATCCCTTGTATCCTCCCATTCCTCCCCCCCCCCCATTTTCCCATTATTCCCCTCCCCTATGACTGTTCCTGAGGGGGATTACGTCCCCCTATATATTCTCATAGGGTATCAAGTCTCTTCTTGGCTACTTGCTGTCCTTCCTCTGAGTGCCACCAGGTCTCCCCCTCCAGGGGACATGGTCAAATGTGAGGCACCATAGTACGTGAGAAAGTCGTATCACACTCTCCACTCAACTGTGGAGAATATTCTGACCATTGGCTAGATCTGGGAAGGGGTTTAAAGTTTACCTCCTGTATGGTCCTTGGCTGGTGCTTTAGTTTGAGCGGGACCCCTGGGCCCAAATCTGCCTATCATATTGTTCTTTCTTTCTTTTTTTCTTTTTTCTTTTTTCTTTTCCTTTTTTTTTTTTTTAAATTAATTTGTAGAGATTTAATGACTGGTGAATTTTATGGTAACTGCCATCATTACCTTAATACTACAAAGGAAGAATGTACATGCAGCTGACTATGAGGTTGAATGCTGCCTCTTATAGAATGGAATTATTTTTTTTTTTAAGACTATATGTGCTTTTTATGAGCCACCATCTGGTTGCTGTTAATTGAACTTAGGACCTTTGGAAGGACAGCCAGTGCTCTTAACACCTGAGCCATCTCTCCAGCCCTATATGTGCTTTAAAAAAAAAAAAAAATCCAAAGGGTTTGTGTGGTGTGTGTTTTTTTTATGTAATTATACTTTTTCCTAATTATTCTTGCTGCAGTGATAAAATACCCTGACCAGTGCAATTAAAGGGAGAAAGGACTTACTTTGGCTCTTAAATCAAGATTATAATCCATCGTGGCAAGGGAATCATAGCATCAAGATCTTGAGACAGCAGCTCATTTGTGTCTTTGCGTCCACAGTCAAGAAGCTGAGAGCAGTGAATGTCGGTGCTCGGTGCACCTCCCATTTCTATGGTCTGTGGTTCCAGCAACAGTGCTATGTAGGATGAGCCTTTTCACTTCAAATTAACCTAATCCAGAAACGTTCTCAGTGACATGCCCTAAACCAAATAACCCCTCACAGGCTTACCTGGAGACTTGTTTCAAATCCTGTCAAGTTGACAACCGATATTAATATCAGAGATAAGATAAGATGTATTTAGTAGTTGGAATACTAGAGGATAATCAAACATGATACAAATAGCTGAATGCAAAGAAATAGCATCCACCTCGATCCGAGTCGTTGCTCTCATTGTATAGACCTCACTGGCTATTTATCTTGACTTATTCTGGTGCACAGATACAGGGAAATTTTGTGGTCCATGGGTAATCCATGAACCACCTGAAAGATCTGGAAACTCGGAATCTTGTGTCTCCCTCCTGACCCACTAAATCAGACTCTGCATCTTATCATGGTGTTCGAGTGATTCTCGGCTACAGGGAAGTTCAAAATCCAGCATAATTATTATGCCCTTAAGTTACACATGCCTTCTATCCAGCAGCGTCTTCTTATATAACACTTCTCTAGTCTTTCATTGCTTAATGTATGGCATAGCAAGCTAGCCACACTGTTGTCCTAACCCTAACCCCCTCCCACACACACACACACAACCTCTATGATGGTTATAGTTTTTACCTGTAGATATAAATTGAAGAGGAGGGTAGAATTATCTTGGAGAATGAACATAGGAACAACCAAATCCAAAGGAAATTAACATAAAGGAAGTGTCCGGACCACATCTGATGTATAGTTCAATTACCTTTCCAGTCAGAAAAGAAAGCTGTTTGTGTGCGTACGCTGTAGGTTGGACACAGCTAGCCTACGGTGGGACAGACATGAGGAACTGTAACTTCAGTGTTTCCTTTATAGCCTAAAAGGCCAATTAAGCCCTGATGTTCTGAAACTTGGTTATTATGTAACAGTGAAGGTACCTCTCTCTGCAGCTTTACTATTTTAGAAGTAAAACAATACTTTTATTCCAAATATTAAATTAACTCAGGCATTGCTCTCCCACTCTGTCTCCTAAGCTGTGACTCAGATGTCAGAACAAATTTTTTAACTAGTTTAGGGAAGGAATTTTCACAGGTTTCAGGGCCATATTAGCATTGATAAGGCACTTGTATAGAGGGACATTGTCTTTCTGTCCATCTTGTGTTTCGTAAACACTGAACATAGCGCTTAAAGTAGAGTCTGTGCTGTATAGTAACCCCAGGTACTAGTGGAAGAGTCCATATTGCTACTTGGTAATAGGTTTTGAATCCCACATCCTAGAAGCACAACCAAGTGCAAAGACCTAATATTTAAGTTTTTGTCTTTGTATATCAAAGCACCATTTTTGGTAAATTTTTAAAAAATACTTCTTTATTGAGATGTAATCCACACATCATTCAGTTGACCCACTGAACTCATACATTGAGCACTAGACTGTATTTTGTTTTGTTTGCTTGCTTTATTTTGTTTTTGTTTTTTTGAGACAGGGTTTCCTCTGTGTAGCCCCCACTGTCCTGGAACTCACTTTATAGATCAGGCTGGCCTCACTCAGAGGTCTGCCTGCCTCTGCCTCCTGAGTGCAGGGACTAAAGATGTGCACTACCATGCCCTATTAAACTGTCTATTTACGGGGGGAGGGGGTGCTTAGGTTTAAGTAAAGTTATAGGATTTTAGATTGCTAAATGCAGGTTGAGAGAAGTTAAATAACCAAATGGTGTTCATGGTGCATTAGCCTATGGGACTGGGAATAATTTCCTGTTTTTTTACAATGCCTTATTTCATCATCCCTTGTAAACAATAGTTTCCAGAGGGCTTTCCCTATCTTAAGTATGGAAATGTTAACTTTGTAAATGTGCTTGTCTTTCCAGGATTATTATTTACACATGTTGAATAGTTCCAACCGCAACAATACATCACTAAATATAGGTGCTTGTAGTGAAATATTTTATCCCTTAAGAACCAGACCCAAAAAGCAGAACGACTGTGGCAAATGTTACTTGTACGGATCATAGGAAGTTTACAAATTATGTTACACTAATTTAAAAGACTCTAAAATCTATTTCCTTGGCAGGTGGATGTGTGGTAGGTGAACAGAGATGGAGAGATGAGCTGGTTGGTGTTGGGTTTGCAGTGGGCTTCAATATGATTGTATGATATTTCTCCGGCCTTAGGATACACATTAGAGTATGTTCATTTTCATAATGAACTGTTGTTGTATGAGTGAATTCAATGAATACTTCCTTATTCTTACATACTGTCATAAAGATTCTAAAGGTAGACCCAAGATTTTCTATGTTATGATACAAAGAACCATTAGGGGGAATTTGTAGATCTCTTAAGTTTGACTTTAAGAAACTTTGGAGATGTTTTGATGTGCGGGACCTTGAGGAAGCTATACAAGTTTTTCTTCTATAGTTGACTTTATTGGCTTCAGAGGGTAAGCCATACTGTGTACCACCTTGGAGTTCTTAGCATGGTCAAGCTGAGTGATAAAGGATGAAGTGCTGATGCTGATGGCATACACGTTTCTTGCACTTCTGCCTAGTGGTCTTTTCAGTGATTCAGTGGGCTAGGGATGATACGCTTCAAATACAGTGGGATATTGGATGCTTGGGATTAGCAAATTGAAGTCAAAGTGCTTGATTACTGCTTATTCCACTGGCAAAAGCCAAAACCCAAACCAAACAAAAAGCCCTTAGATATAATAAAATGTGATAATGTGTTATACTTTTTGGAGCCATCAAAACCCATGGTCTTTTTGTTTTGTTTTGTTTTGTTTTTCAAGACAGATTTTTTTTCTTGTGTAGCTGTCCTGGACTTGTTTTTTAGATCAGGTTGGCCTCCAGCTCACAGTAATCTACCTGCTTCTACCTCCCTGAGTGCTGAGATTAGAGGTGTGCACCACCATGCCCAGCTCCCATGGTCAGTTTTGATGTCTGATCATTCTGGAGTTTGTTTTAGCAGCTAGGAATCATTGCTCCTAGAAGTCCTGTTTATGTGGATGTTTCAGGAGCAAAAGAAGAAATGCCAGTTTAGGTTATAATGTTGCCGTCCCTCCAGACATACAGAAGCATGTTACTTTGATGTTATTGATAGAGTCTTCTATATTGTGTTAACTTTTCTTTTAAGCAAAGTGATAAAATAATGCCTAATACTTAGATTACCCTGGGAACATTCAACAGGCTTGATTTTTTTCATTAAAGTGAACCAAGACTGTACTGTGCAGTAAAACTGTAATTGGAACCTAAAGGACTGCATGCATTCATCTAACTCAGTGGCTTCTGAATACCCTTAAAATGGTAGCAGGTCTCTGATGATTAACTAGGTGGACCTCAATTAGTGGTATGTATAATTGATTATGCTAAGAAATACCCAATCAATTTTGACTTCATTATTTCGCTTTTGCTCACATGAAGCCAATGAGCAGATCTGAAAAGCCAGTGCCTCCTTAATTCCTTTCCACTTTACAAATTCAGATTGGGTGGGAACAGACTTGAGAACCGCCCGTTTCTATGTTATAAAACATGTTGCCATCAGATTAGTCACAGTTAAACCTCACTATATGATACCTACCAAACTAACAAGTGTACTTTATTTATTTAGTTATTTTAATTCAGTGAAGACTCTAAAAACCTAACATCTTCTCCCTACTTAAACCACTCCCTTTGTCCATGCTGTTGTTACTTTGTGTATGCACAATACTTTAAGCTTTAGCTCATGCCCTGCTTCATATTCATAGTTCTATCTGTTTAGCTTTTGGGTAGTCATTTTAATCCCTGTTAAACTAATTGATCTGATCATGAATTTCATATTTCAGATTTAGTCCCTTGGTTGGAAGGATTGAATATATTATTCATTTTCAAATGGATATTTTTGGTGTCATGATGGTACAGCCACTGGGGAAATGGCTGGGAAGGAGGAGGGGTTCAGAGGGAAAGGGATGAGATGGCAGAGGGTATTAGGGGAACATAACCACAGTGCATTGAAGATAGGTATGAAACTGTCAAGAAAGAAGAGCTAGAGAGGTGACTGGGCTCTTAAGAGCATAGCTGCTCTTCTGGAGAACTTGGGTTTATTCCCAGCACTCAAATGGTAGCTCACAATTGCCTGCAACTCCAGTTCCTTGAGATCTTATGTTCTCTTCTGGCCTCCAAAGGCACAGACATACATGCTGCCAAAATATCCATAGAAATAAAATAAACAAGAACAAAAGGAAGAATGGAAGGAAGGAGGAAGGAAGGAAGGAAGGGAGGGTGGGAGGGAAAGAGGAAGGAAGGGAGGGAGGAAGGAAGAAAGGAAGGGAGGGAGGGAGAGGGAGGGAGAGGGAGGAAGGAAGGGAGGGAGGGAGGAAGACGGGGAAGAAGGAAGACAGGGAGGAAGGAAGACAGGGAGGGACGGAAGAAGCCATGAAAGAGATCTGGGCCAGCTAGCTGCGATTATGAAAAAATTTAAAAGCTCCATTCAAGATTGTTCTAATGGGCTATAGATAGAGAGATGTTAATTGTGTCATCATATTTTGTAATGATATGAACTCTGAATGTGATAAAATGTAGTGGGAGTTTAAGAATATATTGTTTGGCAAATTGGAACACTACTATGGACTTTAATTAAAATGCCACACATTAAAGGAGTACAGGCATATAGATAGATGGGGGAAAGCCACTCAGGAATCCCCCTCTGCTGCCCTGCCTCCATAGGAACTCCATGACTTGGCAGAATTCACAGATCGTCATAAGTATGTTCTGAGTGCAGCCCAGGGCAGATTTTCTGTTAACTAGAACAAGAACTGTTTTTCCATAGTAGTACTCATAATTAAGTTAACTATCAGATCAGCTTTTCTTTGAAAACCATGTGGCATAAAGTCAAAACAGGGGACTCTGGTATCTCGTAGGCACAGAATAAAATCCCAAGAATACCACTGTTGGATGGTAATGACCTTTGGCCCTTATGGTCCTAGTTACAGTGTGTCTCTTAGGATGATTGCAAGAAATAAAATAAAATGCAAAAATCCTAGCACATAACTTATATCTACTAAATGTGAATCTTTGTCATAGGGACTATTTACAGAGTGGTCATTCTGTACTAGGTACTCCGTGTGTGTGTGTGTGTGTGTGTGTGTGTGTGTGTGTGTGTGTGTGTGTGTGTGTGTCATGTGCCTGTGTTCATGAGTGTGTGTGTGTGTATGTCATATGCCTGTGTTCATGAGTGTGTATGTGTGTGTGTGTCATATGCCTGTGTTTATGTGTGTGTGTGAGTGTGTGTGTGTGTGTGTGTGTATAGCATATGCCTGTGTTCATGTGTGTGTTTATAAGGATTCAAGAGATTGGTGTTTGCTGTGCTCTTCTTTCTCTACTTTAGTTTTTACAGCAAGGTCTCTCTCTCTCTCCCTCTCCCTCCATCCCCCCCCCCTCTCTCTCTCTCTCTCTCTCTCTCTCTCTCTCTCTCTCTCTGTGTCTCTCTCTGTCTCTCTGTCTCTCTCTCTCTCTCTCTCTGCCTTAACCTGGAGCTCCCTGATGCAACAAGAGTAGCAAGCTAGTGAGCACCAGGGACTTCTCTTGTCTCCACCTCCTCAGTGCTAGGATTTCATGTACACCACCACACATGACTTTTATTTACCCCCCCCCCTTCTTAATGTGAGCACTAGACATCTGATCACAGGTCCTCATACTTGTAAGGCCAGCACTTACCAACCAGGTCATCTCCCCAGGCTCCTTGCTGTGGTTTTATGCAAATGTTATTATGTAGAATTTATCACTCTACTATTTCACAAATAAGGGACTAAATCACTAAAATAATACAGAAAACATAGAAGCTCAGCTGGGGTTCAAATCAGAGCCCACACCTTCTTAACTAGTGTGCTGCTCAGCCTCACCTGTTCTGGCCATTTCCACTGAGTACATCCCAGGGGCGATTTGAATGTCGTCTCACTTCAATGCATGTTTACCTAATCCAAACAAACATGGGAGAAGCAAACAATGCTGTCTAGTCAAGTATAAGTTATTTTAATTTGTCCATTCTTTTGAATGAGCCCCAACATTGTTTCTTTTCAATTGTAGGAAACCCAGCGCTCACCTGAATATAGACAGTACGCTTAATTTGTCCCAGGACCTTCATAACTCTTGTCTTCTTTGTTTTACAGTTTATGAATAACTAAAAACAACAACACATTTCAGAGTTATTTGGAAAGGATCCCAAATGTTCTAATATGATATATATGTACACACACACACACACACACACACACACACACACACACACACACACACATATATATAATTTTTTTGAAAACCCACCAAGAGGTGATTACGAAAGGTAAATGTTATCTGCTGTTCCCAAGCGTCGTGGTGGTGATGTTCTCCAAGCATTCACCTATGCCCAAATTTCCACTTGTGCAAAACCTAAGGCCCTATTTAGCTGCCGCTTCTAGTAAGTACAGCATTTTCAGACATATTCCTTAGAGCCAGTTGTTAAGAGATTGTGTGTACAAGGTAGGCTGCAGAGTGCATTTGCTGGAAGAGCGCCCTTTGGCCCTGGCATTATTCTAGAGATCATCACCAGTTTATCCAAATGTTACCCATTTCTAGTTATCGTCAACACTTGAAAATTTGTTTTTCCAGCCGGGCAGTGGTGGGCACACACCTTTAATCCCAGCACTCGGGAGGCAGAGGCAGGTGGATTGCTGTGAGTTTGAGGCCCCTGGTCTACAAAGCGAGTCCAGGACAGCCAAGGCTACACAGAGAAACCCTGTCTCAAAAACCAAAACCAACCAAACAAACAAATTGTTTTTCCTAAGGCAGCAATTTTTAAGTGTGACTTCACCACACAGCAGGGTTTTCTACTAGTTCCAAGGAGGTGGCAGAGAAGTCTCAAAACAAAATTAATTTTTTTACTTCTAGAAAGCAGTATACAGTAGCACATCATTTGGGGGAACTCAGGGGAGTACCAGTAACCAGGATGTGGAACCATCATAGCTATCGATGGGGGAGCCTTGAAGAGACCTTCAATCCTGCATCTCTACACAAGACCCCCACCCCCACTCCACCCCAGGGCTGTAGGAGGTTGTCCAAACACCTCCACCAGGCTTGATCCATGTCTAACTACAAGGCTTGGTGAGGTCCCAATAGATAATTGCTTTCTAGGTCAGCTTAATCATAGTCATCTCCAGGGAGCCTTGACCCTGTGCGCCTTGGCATAAAGGATCATTTAGGAGAAGACCACAGTTTGAATTATTTGCTTTTCTTCACAGTCTCATTCTGGGTCACTGAACGACACCCTAAACCTAAGGATTCCCCAACTGAGCCCATTTGCCTGCCGGTCATAGATCTTTGTTTGGTCACTCAGCCTCAATCTGTCTACTTGGAACTAGGCTTTAAGTATGTCCTACCCTAAGTATTTTGTCTAGTCCTTTTTCTGTCAAATGCATTGCCCTTGCTCTCTCCCTGAAGAGGAGAGGACAAGGCCAGTATCAAGCTATTCTTTACTTCACAGGGTGTGCATGGATGTGGGGCCATCTACTGGGGTATGGGCCATGGTAGTTTTCATATTAATTTTGGGATGTAATCCTTTTGTGTCTTTAAGGTTTTCTTCATCATATGTGTCCGTGATTCGCAGCATATTTTTCTGTACCTGATTAGATGGTTTTCTGAGTATTTTGGTGTATTTTTTTTTGTAAACATCTTTTTTAAAATTTTAAATTAAAATAAATTCATTGAGGATAAACAGTATGCAGCTTTACAGACCATTTTATGCGACTCCTAATGTGGTCTTTTAGCTTCTCCTCTTACTTTATGTTTGTGTGTACCTATAATTTCAAAATATTTATTATAGTCATCTGCAGCATATATAAGTAGAATTAATATACATAGATGTATGCCTTTTATTTCACCAAAGAATGTTGTCCTTTAATGTCCACAGGTTGTGGAAGCCTTTTGTATTGATAGCAGTTCTTTGGAAATAGAAACAATCACACCTTAATTCTTCAAATTCCAATCTTTGCGTGAAGTATTCAAATTAAACCATGGCATGGGTGTCCCAATGAATTGTTATAGGCATATTGTCAGGAGAGATGGATGAAATGGCCGTTCTTAAGTTTTGGTGAACAGAACTTCTGAGTATCTCTTCTATATCTATAATACTTGACAGGCAAAGACTTAAATCGCAAGGCACAGCAGCGCAGTGGGTGGAGAGAAATATAGACACTTACGGTAAACCATGACCATAGAGACTGTCCACTTCACACCAATTCAGAGTCCCCCACTTCCAGACTCCTTTTTTGTTGTTGTTGTTGTTGTTGTTTTGTTGGGAGTGGGGGGGGGTGGGAGGCTGGATGCATTCTGTAGCTCCTCAAAAAAAGTTTGTTTTTTTTTTTTTAAAACAATTGTAAAATAATCTGAGATTTCCCCCAAAAGTCACAAGGTTGTTGGAGACACCGCTGTGCCAGAGGCCTGTTCTTTCACATTTGTTGCAGGATCCACACAATGCAATTAAACAGGTTTTATTGCTTATTAATTTGTTTTAACATTTGCTTCATTTTCTTTTACTCCTTGCCGGTAAGAAAACACTTTCTCCTCTTTATTTTCAACTTTCTCTAAATAAGTTGATTGAAGCTACATTTTTTTTTTCACAAATTAAAATCTTTTAAGAGACAACACAAGAAATTATGAAAAGCTTGGTATATTTTACCCTCTTGTGTCTGACTACATCAATTATATATAACAAATAGAACAATTGAAACCTTAACCATCTTTTTTTTTTTTTTTTTTTAACTATTCCTACGAAAACAACCGTTTCCCTTGTGGGAGGAGGCCAGTTTAACTACAAAGAGATTACAAACACCATTTGTGGGTCTAAATAGTGTTGCTTGGTGCTTTTGAAAGAACCATAATTAACAAGGTTGTAAAACCCAACAGTCACCCATCTCGTCCTTCCTGTGTAGCTTTTTGAAACCTTTGGTTTGTAAGGGGCACAGAGGGAGGTGTGTGTGTGTGTGTGTGTGTGTGTGTGTGTGTGTGTGTGTGTGTCTGAGTTACTCGCTAGTGATTTGTGCCATAGTACATCAGACTGACTTTAGAAGCAGGGAAATATTTCTCCTTGTCTTAGCTACTGGTTGTTTATTCTTCCTTTATTGAGAGAGAGAGAGAGAGAGAGAGAGAGAGAGAGAGAGAGAGAGAGAGAGAGAGAGAGAGAGAGAGAGAGAGAGAGAGAAAGGGGGAAAAAGAAACAAAGCACTAGTGATTTTCTTTTATGAATGTAGACCATAGAGGGATAAATAGCCCCTGCCGAAGAGGAAGGTCAAGTTCCAAGTTTTTCTTTTCCTTCGCACTCAGGAATACGCAAATGGAAGGCTGGCCAAACATAGGAGTAGCAGGCATCTGATGGTTAATCCCTCCCCCCAGGACTTTTTATGTACATAAGCAGAAGTCACTGGAGCAGCTGCGCCGCATTAGTTCCAATAGTTTAGCAGGCTGCTTTGCAGGCAGGGCTGACAAAAGCCGAGCTGGTGCGGTGGCTCCCCTCCATGTTCCCCAGCCTCCCGGAGCTCGTCAAGTGATCTTTGGCTGGGGCTGGGGGAGGAGGGTGACGTTGATCAGGCTTCGGCGGCGGGGGAGTGCGCTCGTCTGGTCTACACCCAGCAGCCTCCACCGAGACACTGAGGCAGGGCGGAATGAACTGACAGCAGCTGGAACCGACCTGTTTCCCTGGATATTCCCCAGACTTGGATCAAGGGACTGGACTCACTGGAAACAGGCCAGGCAACCACGTTGCCCTGGATTGTGGCCAACTGTACAAAGTTGACCAGGAAAATGGCTCAGCAGACGACAAGCCCGGACACCCTAACCGTCCCCGAAGTGGATAATCCGCATGTTCCAAACCCATGGCTCAACGAGGATCTTGTGAAATCCTTGCGGGAAAACCTGTTGCAGCACGAAAAGTCCAAGACAGCGAGGAAATCCGTTTCTCCTAAGCTCTCCCCGGTGATTTCTCCCAGGAATTCCCCCAGGCTCCTGCGCAGGATGCTTCTCAGTAGCAACATCCCCAAGCAGCGGCGCTTCACAGTGGCACATACGTGGTAAGGTCTGCGCTGATTCCCTGAAACGTTAGCCATACCGGTTCAGGGATTTTGCTCCTCCTGCGGCTCTGGGGGTGGGGAGAAAGATCATCATTCCGTTCCCGTGATTTATCGGAAGTAATCTACCTTCATAGTATGTACCACCAATGCCCAAGTCAGGGCAGGAGTCCTAGAGATAGCTAACAGGAGTGGTTGAAGTGGGTGGTTCTCAGAGCTCTGCTATTGCAAGTTCCTACAAGAAAATTGGATTCCAGGTGCCACAAAAGAATGTAGGTTTACTCCTATACCTTCCCAAGTGGTGGCGTTTCTTTGATTTCTTAAGCTAATGTCCCTGCCAGATTCTTACCAGAGAGGACCAGAACGGAGGGGAGGGTCATCAGACTTAGCTGTCTCCTGAGTGATACCTATTTGAACAGGATGCTCACAATAGTGTGTAAAGACGTCCCCCCTAAAACTGCTTCCTACTTGATTGTGTTTATAATTTTCATCATGCAATTTCAGAGAGCTGGAAAGGGGTTAGCAAGCCCACAGGAAATGACAGGCACTACTTGATACTCTGATCATGTCCTTTGAATTAGGATGTTTTGAATGTTGTATATTTATATTTTCCTTATGAATATTTTATCATTATAATAGGTGAAGTTATTTTATGCATTTTCTTCCAGTGTACTTTTTTTTTCTCCTGGAGGACTTTTGATATTTTCTTGCTCTTGAAAATAACAAATATTTAAGTAAAGCCGTCAAGCTGCTTCCTTGGAATTTCTGCCTAAGAATAGAAAATTTAAGTCTTGCTTATATCAGGAGGTCCCTGTTCTGATGTCTGCAATGGATATAGGATTAGTTAACTTTAGCCACTCCTAGGTGCTACGCATATATGACCTCTACATTTTGATGAAATGAATATAAAGTATAATGAAGCAAACATCATAACAAAGAGAAAGCATGGGTGTGAGACGGGAAACTGGCTAAATAATTTTTATAGAGTTTTCTCAAGCAAGTCAGTGTGTCTGAGATGAAAAAAAAAAAACCCAACAAAATAAAATGGGTGGGGGTGGGGCAGGGAGACTCAAGGAAGAATGCAGTAAGAAATAGAGGGAGCCCAGATATAAGTGGCATGGTTGTGCCCAGAAATACATTAATATGACACCACAAATAAAAGGTATGTCACACTCAAAGACACATCCAACTCCAGAATGTCTGACTAAGGACGTGTTTCTATTGTCTTCTAGAGTTTAACTAGATGGCAAAGACTCTACGTTCCATTGCAGATGGTGGCCATGCGAGGGATAAGGCAAATGCTGGCTTTTTTTTTTTTTTTTTCAGTGTTTAAAAAACTGTATCTGGGAAGTGATGAGTTTCTCTGAGGAAGATGTTGGAAACTTTGTCAACAACAAATGGAGGATAAGAGGGATGGCAGGGCAAACACTGGGTGATGCTCACAGGAAGGGATTGGCTCAAGACCAGGCGCTGAGGGCCAGGCAGGAAAGCTGGCTTCAGGCGACAAAGAAACAGGACCAGCCTTTTGGTGCCCTCTATCTTTTATTATCATAGTCCCTGAGACTGTGTATTGCTGACAGGGTAAGCATCACTCGGCGTTTGATTTCAGTCCACGTGAAGCGGCCTAGAGTTCAGCTGAAGGTTATCCGAGCTATTTGGACATGTTGAGTATAAGAGAAGTCAGGAAATCTCATGAAAACAGGCTTTCTTCTGAGCTCCGTGGCACTTCCTTTTCTGGGGCTGTCTGGAAAAACTCCAAACACAGCGTTGCTACTACTGTTCCTTTCTGGGCTATCCAGTCTCAGCCAGATCAGGTGGCATAAAGAAGGGCACGGAAATGGAAAAGATACACGTGCCATCGATCCTTAATTAACTCAGGAGGAAAGGGTTTCCCTCAGCAGCCGAAAACCACCCCAGAGGGAGTTGGAAATAGCATCTCGGTGTTTTCATTTTGTCTCAACGAGCCCAAGGCTTTGATTCATGCCACAGGTTGTCCTCCGACAGCCATGCCATCTGTGCTTCTGCTTTGCACTAGGCACGAGGCTGAATTTCTCCTCTACTATTCATTCATAATTTTAATTTACGAGCACAATGTGCTTCAGTCTACTCTTCAGCTTTTTAATGGCAAAATTCAAAGTACACAATGCACACACAGACACAATTGGTGTCTAACTATATTCACATCTCCTACTTCCTAAATCATCAGCTGCTTAAACGCATGCTTCATAGGAGCCTGCCTCAGCATCTTGGCTTCTGCTCGTTGCATCCCTTCCACTTAATGCATGCATAAATAGTATGCTCTTAGCTTGAATGTTTAGATCTCATGTGTAACGGTTATAAAGTTGAACAAGGGTTATTTCTTGGCTTTAAGTACTTTACACTGTAGTTCAAAAGAGTAATGTTGGAAGGCATCTGTTTCTGTTACAGAGCTTGTCATTCTATAAAAACAGCCTCCCAATCTCAGTGAATTGACACAGTGAATGGCATTTATTTGCTTCTTTTTTTTTTTTTTTTTCCAGGAGACAGGCATGGGGTCCTACCATCTTGTGGGGTCTCTTGTTCAAAGCAGAATCCCCAATGTTGATAGCCAATGCTGTATACGGATAAAGAACATGAAAGATGGTAGGGGTGAGTGCTTATGAGGCAAGTCTAGAAGCTCATGGACCACTAAGGCTTGTTTGCCTCTAGAGCTCAGCCCTGCACCACATCTAACTTCAGAAGAGGCTGGGCCACATGCCTCAGCTCGGCTCCATGAAACAAGGTCAGACAGGTCTGGTCAACAGCTGTGGTTATTGTGTGTTAGGGATGGCCTGGTTCACTCTCTGTGCCATAGTTGAACTTTGAAGGTTCTTTGGCCTCTGTAAACTTCTGAGGTGAGGACCATCCCTATCAATACTTTTGTTTGTTAGGTATAATGAATGAAAAGACCTTGACTGTAAGTAGACCTTCCTTGCACTTGTCACTCATCAGTGTAGGATGCCCTCAGCCTGAATGTTGGTTTTTTTTCCTACTGTTTTTCTTCTTCTTCTTCTTCTTCTTCTTCTTCTTCTTCTTCTTCTTCTTCTTCTTCTTCTTCTTCTTCTTCTCCTCCTCCTTCTCCTTCTCCTTCTCCTTCTCCTTCTCCTTCTCCTTCTCCTTCTCCTTCTTCTTCTTCTTCTTCTTCTTCTTCTTCTTCTTCTTCTTCTCCTCCTTCTCCTTCTCCTTCTCCTTCTCCTTCTCCTTCTCCTTCTCCTTCTCCTTCTTCTTCTTCTTCTTCTTCTTCTTCTTCTTCTTCTTCTTCTTCTTCTCCTTCTTCTTCTTCTTTTTCTTCTCCTCCTCCTTCTCCTTCTTCTTTTGCCTTATACAGAGCTTTGGATTAACCCACTAAAAGGCCAGAGTCCTATTCTGCTCATCTTCGAACATCCATGCTTCACATCATGGCCGGCCAATGGTGAATACTTAATACATGTCACATAACTAGAGACACTGATCAATATTTTAGTTCTCTTTAGTTTCAGTTTTTCACCCACTTGCGTCCTTGGTTTGCCAAGCGTATCTTCAGTCTGGATACTTCATTTGCTTTTCCTGGTCCACTTAAAGTGTGGCTTATGCAGTTGACCCAATGCTGAGGAACTGTGGGGCCTAATGCAGAGAGCAGCTAAGCTGTCAGAAACCAGACTGCTGAAGCTGCGGGTCTGAATGTAACAGCTGTGTGGTTTTTGATAACTTGCTGAACATATACTTCCATTTCCCTGGTACCCAATTTCCCAAGAATGGCAGGTACAATTTTGGGATTTCTGTGCTGAGGATCTTAAAGTCAGTGTTTAGTCATGACTAAATCACAAAACCTTTGCTCATTTATATGTAAATTAGAGTGTGTTTCATGGAGATAAATGCTTAGCAAGCATCCTTACTGATATTTTTATTTTTTTGTACTAAATCCTACTCCTAGCTTTGGTCCACATGGACATTTAGGACGGTGTTTACATTTCCAGGTGGCTAACTTGTCAGTTGTTTCTGAGTAGATTGGATTTAATGTGTTTTATGATTCTATGAGCCCAACAGAGTGAGCGGGGTTTTTTTTTTTTTGTTGTTGTTGTTGTCGTTTGTTTTTTTGTTTTGCTTTTTTAACTATGGGAGAGAAGACAATAAAAAAAGGTTTTGCTGATGGTGGGTACGTCTCTCTGCCCCATCCCCCTTTCACACATCTCTCAAGTCTTTGCTCTCTTGGAGAACGAGCCAACCAGGAATAACCTTGTCCTTTTTAGATTTCTGTAGCATGATTTGCTTCTGCCACTCTCTCAATGGTCACTGTTACTAATTGTGTCACTAAACACTAGTGGCTATTTCCTGAACTGCCTCCATGTCAGGGTTAGACCATTCACACATCCGTGTTTGTCACTACTGTTTTATGGATTGTACTTAATACGTAACACAGTGCCATCCATGACTGTAGCCAGGATTCTGACTTAATCTTAGTAGGGAGTTCCCTATGACACCATCAGGAATTCCAAGTCTATAGAATCCCTCATTTAACCTTCAATTTCAGTTGACTTCAGAGAAACCAGTCAGAAAATAGTTTTTTTGTTGTTGTTTTTTGTTGTTGTCTAGTTGGGTGTTTGTTTTTTTTTGGATTGTGTGTGTGTGTTTTTTTTTTCTTTCACTCAATTTTAGCACATTTGCCTTGTATTAGGCCCAAGAGGAGTCATGAAGTAAAAATAAAGCCTACAGATTTCTGTACTGGGGATCGTAACGTCAGTGTGTAGTCATGATTAAATCACAAAACCTTTGCTCCTTTTTTTCACAATCTGTGTTGTGTTGTGTTGTGTTTTGTTTTTGAGACAGGGCTACACTGTGTAATCACGTCTGGCCTAGAACTCATTACAGTAGCTCTGATTGGCCTACAACTCATGTTCTTTCCTTTTCTTCTAGCCATGGCATGACTGGAGTTAGAGGTCCATGCAACCACGTCCTGCTTGTTTCCCATTCTGCTACGATGAAGCTTAGGAGCAATTATGGCCACTTTTTAAGTTACAGCACTGTCCTAGGCATGCACAATAAACTCAAATAGTTACCACTCAGATTTTTTAAATATCATCGTCTTATCACTAGATGCATAAGGTCTCCCTGCCTCATGGTGCTAGAGACCAAACCCAGAGTCGCCCTTATATGTAGCTCTCAAAGCTATTTTTAAATTTTTTCTACATGTTAAAACCAAATCAAGTCTTTCTAAGACATAACCTGATGGGGATTTTTTCTTCCCATTTGAGGACTGGATGAGAAAATTCTCAGTGACTCCAAACACATCACTGTGTCCTGTGCTCCTCTGCCACCCTGAGCGAAAGGAAAAGTCACAGAGTGCACAGCGGTGACATTGTAGCAAGCACCTTATCTTCTTAAGTGCCCTGTGTACCCATGTGCTTTCCACTGAAACACGTTCAACGGTGTAACTACTTGTTGCATCTTTAAATAAGAAAACCCCGTCTTTAGGATTACGATTCGGAGGATCACTATGCCTCCTTCAAAGGCTTTTGTGAAACAATTAAGGCAGAATTTTGTATCTCCTTTGATAAAAGTGTGAATAATGTAATGTAGCTTTGCATATTCTTGTGCTGCACATGGGCTGGATTTTTAGAATTTTTTAAAAGACTTTAAGCAGAACCTTGTAATTTGTGTAAATGACAAGTGTAAAATCCTTCCATAAAATGCTTAAAAATATGCGCTGTTTCAAATAAAACCAAGAATTGCAGCATTCAAAAAAATCTTGTTAAGGAGTTACATGGTGTTGCCGTATGTATGTATGTATGTATGTATGTATGTATGTGTGTGTATGTATGTATATATGTATGTATGTGTGTATGTATTTTCTTAACTAGGCCTAGAATTACTCATGATTAAAAGTGACTACTTACTCCTCGGTCCTCCTTTCTTCAGCAACTGAACTTGCTTTCAGAGTGAGATATGTATTATGAGTTATATTCATGTTATTATGCATATAATGAATATATTATGAATTATGAATATAAGTCACAAGGCAGGGAAGAAATGGTCACCTATAAAGGAAATGCCCTTCCTTTGAGAGTGTGGAGGCTAGCCCTGCATAAGTAGCCTTTTGAAAGCGGCTGCTTGATGGCTATTTGAGGACTCTGCACTCCTTCTCCTTCCACCTCCGTAGTTAGCTTCCAGGCTCTTGCTCTCTGCTCTCTTCCTTGCCTCTCTTTTCTCTCCTCTCCCTTCTCACTCGCCCTCTGAAGACATTCAGAGACAAGTGTTACTGTTGCTCTCCTTGCAAACAGAACTCAGGTGAAGAGTGATGTTGCTGGGAGCGTCCCAGGGTAATCACTGAGGGACTAGATTAAACACTGCAGCCATGCTTGAAGAGGCAGACAGCTCAGGCATCGGCTGTGGTGTTTTCTTTAGCGTCTGTCTTTTAGCTTTTGAAGTGAACATGAAAGACATTATTAGTGGTTCTTTAGAACCAGAGCCTTCAGGAGCTCACTTCTCTTATAGAATACATTAAGTGACCCGGAATAGTCGCTACGTTACAAAAATCAAACTCTGACAATCACTTACTGAGGAGGAAAGTAAGGACCGCTGGACCCAGCTCTTATGACTCCAGTGTACTTCCTGTGACCACTGACATTTATTTTAATGAAGATAAGAATCCTATTTTTACCTGCTGAAGCTGTTGCTGGTGAATGGGCTTTCAAACAAAAGGATGTTCTTGAAAGCACAAAAGAGATTGGATAAGAAGAAATATTGTTTTAATGTTGAACCTAAAATGTCATTTAAATAATATAAATTGTATCTTTTATTTTTTAATTTACTATTTGCAACTAAAAAGTCTTACTTCCCCGTGACTTTAGGTAACTAGGAAAGTGTCAACATTCTGTAACCTATTTTTCCTAAGGCAAGGAGATGCCCCCCCCCCTTTTTTTTTTTTTGTCTTATAGTAGCCACCTCAGTAAGAAGCTAACCAATCATCAGGGAAGCAGAACTATGATTTGTACAAGTGGTTTTATGTTTGAAAAGAAAATCATGTTTTTAAAGCCGCGGCTGATTGGTACGGTGGAAGCCAGGCTTGCTCGCCACTTGATATTTGCCTTAGTCATGCAACTTCTTGAGTTACAGACGCCCTAACTCAAAAGTCATATGATTACAAAGATATTCAATATTTACAAGGTTTTTAAAAAAGCCCACTTAATCTACAAATTGATAACAAACTGCAGTTTAAAATAATTAAAAACAAGTCCCAGGGCCAGTGGGCTAAGTGCGAACCTGGTATCCTGAGTTTGTTTGCAGAAATCCTTGTAAAGATAATTGTCCTAGAACCTCCGTATTGGTGCTATGGCCTGTGCATCCACATTAAACACTGAGGCACAGAAAAAGATCACAAAGCCACAAACACTCACCAATACAGCAATGAAATGGTGTGTGTGTGTCTGTGTGTGTGTGTCTGTGTGTGTGTGTGTGTGTGTGTCTGTGTGTGTGTGTGTGTGTCTGTGTGTGTGTGTGTGTGTGTGTCTGTGTGTGTGTGTCTGTGTGTGTCTGTGTGTGTGTGTGTGTGTGTGTCTGTGTGTGTGTGTGTGTGTGTGTGTGTGTGTGTGTGTAGTGGTTTGTATCCAGGTCTTCCTGCCTCTTCACCATGTGTTATCTCTTCTAGTATCACTCTTCTTTGAACTCTCAAAAAACATTCACATTTATTTCTTTCCCCTACATGTGTACTGTGACTGTTACAAAAATAAAGCTTTTGTAGAATGGTACTGAGTTAATACAAAGGTATCTGATTTTATTTGTTATATATGTGGCTTGTAGGAAAGTCGCCAGCCTTTATTTCTGATAAATATTCGTGTAGCTGGAAAAGAAGGAAGGCTCCAGGATCCATGGAGAATATTCTGATTCAGGGGGGATTTTAAATAACGCCAGTTTAACCATCAGCCCAATCAGAATGATTTTAGTTTGAATGATTCAGAGGTAAAGGCACAAAAAAGCTTAAGATCCTAGGAGAAAGATCAAGCCAGAAAATCTATTATGGTTTTTGATTCCCTGGTTCCTTGGTTCCGTGGTTCAAGAAAAGCCAGCTGGAAAGGATGGTCCACAGACTCAAGTTACTAAGCAACAGAGTAGCAAACTGCTTGGTAACCAGATCTGGCCTGACTCACAGTCTGGCTGCCTGTGACTGGGTGGCCGGGTAAGAAGACCAAGGCCTATCTTACCTCAAAACAACCCCTTCTGTCTGCATGCCTGTCTTACTGCCAAATCCTACTGTGACATGGCATGCTTTGACATAAAATGTTGTCTGGTTTCAAAGTGAAAATACCTCTCAAATCATAAACAAATGTTATTGCTTTTTCTTTAAAATAGTTTCTTTTAAAATAAGAGTGTTGTTAATTGGTTTAATATAAGTCAAGTATAAGCTTTAGTGAGAAGAAAGTAAACAGATTCAGGCTAATGGCAGAACTTTGGGTTTTCATGAACAAACATAGACTGGGCCATAGCTCTCTTCTCTTACCTTCTGAGGATTTCCTAGAACTCTCAGACATAGTGCTTTTCATTTATCTTTCTATTTTCCCCATGTCTTCTGTTATACCTGTGAGTGTTGACTATTTAGCCGGAGGGATCCTATAAAGGCGGAACCTCAGCATGTGTCAGTCTTTACTTCCATTGTGAAAAGCAGGTGCCACCTGCATATGGTCTGTAAATGTTTGTGGTTTGATCAATTGAAGATCAGACAAAGCCATCACAGTACCTCTTACACTGAATATCTGGGGTGGCAGCATGCAGCAGGTGGGGGGAGGGAGCGGATTCCATACTCTTGTAGCCTGGAAGGCCTGGGTGATAATGTGTTGGATTTCCATGGTAGTAAAAAAGTTTCAGTCTCAATGATTAACCATTCATATGGACTTTGTCACTAAGAGTGTGCATGTATTCACAGTTTATACATAACTATATCGGTATAGTTTGACATTAGTATATGTGAACAAATCCACAAATAATTGGTCAAGTGTCTGCATGTTAATGTTGACTTCATCTTCTGAGGAGAATTTTTGCCTGTCATGTACCTAAGAAAAATAATGCTACATAAATATATTTGTGAATCTTGGGAAATTACTTAATAACTAGCTGGTTACACTCTGATGACTAATCCTTATCTCTCAAAATACATACCAGAGAAATTATACACCAAGACCCAAGCTTACAAAAGAAATGCCAAGCTTTTGAGAGGGAATTTGAAAAAGCAGCCTCCATAATTCCTTTTTTTAGGATGACAACTGGGAGACATTTGAACTGGCAGCTACTGAGCCCACTTCTAAAGCATATTTCATGATAACTAAAATTAAATAATGAAATATATTTTTGAAGAGGTTTATCATAGGAATATGACTTGAACATAAATATTTTACCCATTGTTCAATATATATTCATTTTAAGCCAACAAATTTCCTTTCTGCTGCCTTCCTGAGATAGCCCTGGGATCAAATTAGCTATTATCATAATAAAGTAGCTTCCTCTTTATGTAATTACTATCAGGGCACATTTTTTCATTTCCATACATACCTTATTTTATATTTATGTTTGCAGTGGTAGGCATATGTAGTTGACCTAAAGCCAGTTTCTTTCTGACTAGCAGGTTGTACAGTTTATCAGTTCTACTTTCTACCTTCTTTTGCTTACAGTATTTGTTTTACTTTGCTTTATTCTATTCAATGTCCTTTTTAATGGCCTTCTGTTGAGCGCGTGCCAAATAGAACAGCCTATAATTTATGAATTGTAATAACTAAAACATATGTGAATTAGAGGCTGGTGACGCACAAGGTGGGCATCTTATGGCTCTTTTCTGAATAGAGCCTAGCTTACTTTCAAAAACCCGCTTACTAATCACAATGACAATGCCACTGATAGCCATGAATCGTGGTTTAAGATTCATCTGCATCTGCATTTAATATTTTACCAGATTTACATTCTTACCTAAAGGTTCTTAGGTTTGAAAAGTAAAGATTTTTACATGATTGCTGCCAACCCAGAAACAAACAATGTAGAATGCATTGATATAACTGAAAATACATTATGAAAAACAAAATAGGTTCATGTTTATGAAGACAACAAGAAAGACTCAAGAGCCCGAGGTCTGTTCTCTATCCAAAGTGGCATTTAGTAAGTAATAGAGACATATGAAAACCCAGTTGGATCCTTCTCCTTAAGGCAACAAGTATAACTGAAAGGGATTTGGAAAGGAAATAACCTTCCTATTATTTAATTCTCTACCTTAAAATCCAATAATCCACATCAGCTATGTCTGATCCTATCTTGGTCTGACTCAAGTCCAACTAAGGCACAACTCTAATGGTTCCTGGACCAGTGATACTTTCAGTGTGAGAAGAGAAGTTTGGCAGGATCTCTTCAGGACTTAATCACTGCATTGCAATTAAACACATTGAGCTTGGACTGGGTGAATCTGAGTCCTCAGCTAAAACATAAGATTGGAAATTTATTTCTCACTGATTGCCATGGGGTTTGTGTACATGGTAAAGAGCATAGGCCAGTTCCGTGAAGACTGCTATGCTAACAGCAGCTTCCCTATTCTACAGGCAAAGGCACACATGGGTGTCTGTAAAGGTCAGGACTTCCGAGCAAATCAGTAAGAGATGAGGCGGAATAACCATTTTCTATTGCTCTATAATCTTGTGAAAGCCTTATTTCTAGAACACAGTATTCACAAGCTGGCTACAGTGACACAGCTTTCATGGCCAAGATAAAAAGAAAGCTCATGTCCCCTTATTAAAAAAAAAAATATAAAAAGAAATGTCTCTCTGGCAACAACAGAGCATCCACATGAGGATAGGCTCCTTCGCAACTCTGTTGGTCATGCCTCTGATGTATGCTTACACACACAGTGAGGCTGATGTGTGGCTCCAAAAGCCAAGTATTAAGATCTACATGGGCAGGCCAAAACCATCTGTTTAAAAGTTTGTCTTAGAACACAATCTAGACTCATTGCCTTCTTCCCCTTCACAGTGAGGACAGTGGATTGGAGTTAAGACAATCAGAGCTGCAAGGAAAGCCAACTGGCTGTCAACTATCCAAGATCAAGAAGAGATACAACTACCCAGCATTCTCCTGAAGGGTTTATATTTTTGTTTTGAAACAAACAATTGTGCACATGAGTAAATTAGAAAAAAGCATTGCCTTGACATTTAAAACCACTTATTGCGATGCCAGCATCAGCCTAGGCAATGGATTAGCAACATCTGGTGTCGGTACCATGCATCCTTCGTAAAGCCGTCTCATGTAACAGGTTATGTGTTTTTCACAGAGTGCTCTTCAACCTCTGTTGGCTTCACCTCCAGCACCTCAAACTGTAATGTCCCTGATTCTCTTTGACCATACTTAGCTATGCTTTCTGTACCACAGACATCTGACCTCTGACCCAGCAAACTTTCAGACAGTTTAACAAAATGCGATTCATAAACTTCAGGTGCCTCACTCCAGTCCCACGTGAATCCTCTGGGTATTTCCTTTTTGAAGATCCACGCTTGCCTTAACTTTAGTGAATGCAAAAGCAAGCTTGATGTTTTCCTTTTTCTTACTCTTCTATTCCAGTTTATAAAGCCACTCTCCACCCCACCCCCCCAAGAACATGTTAAACTCACAATGACTTGCACCTTGGCCTCTCTCCACCAAGGCCTATAGGACAGGCCTATAGTAGCACTTCCTGTTGCTTCCCATTTTCACTATTGCACTATGTAGCCTGACGTTTGAATGATTCATAGTATCCTATTAGTCATCCTAGTACCCTTGGCTACTTCCCTTTAAGATGTCCTGCTTACGTGATCTTATTAATTATACTAAAGCTCTGCCTTGGCTGTCCACCATTGACAGCAAGGCTGAGCAAACTTTCTTCTGTGAAGCACCAACGAGACCTTAGGCCAGGGGTTCTCAACCTTCTAAATGCTGAGAGCCTTTAATAAAGTTCCTCATGTTGTGGTGAGCCCTCCCCCCAACCACAAATTAGTTGGTTGTTACTTCATAACTGTAATTTTGCTACTGTTATGAATCTCAGTATAAATATGTGGTGTGCAGGATATGTGATCCACAGGTTGAGAACCACTGCTTTATCTGTAGGACCTATTCTGATCCTAAAGGCATTTCCCTTTTCTCTCCCATCTCAATGTCAAATGATCATGCAAACACTCCAATAAAACCCATCTTTAATTTAATCTGAATTTGGGTCCCCAGCCATAGCTTGCCAATCTGACCTATAGAATGGAGTTCATATATGTAAGCCTAGTATTCCAAGTCTTCCCTGTAAATTCCAGACCTCTCTCTCTGCAGATGACCAGTGGTCTTTCCTGTGGATCCTTTGCTGTGTGTTTTCATCCTGGAGACAGATCTCAAGCATGGTTAATGTAGACACCATTGATAACCAACGCACTGTCTCAGGGCCTCTCCTGTGTGCTGTAGGAGGTTCAGATCATACTGCTACAGAAATCCAATTATGTCTCCAAACATTGTCAGGTGTCCACAGTGATGCAAATTGCCCTCAGTGTGAATGCCCAGACTTGTAAAGAAAGAAACCAGTTCACCCCACTCACCTAACAAGGGCTTGTCCAGAAAGTGGCCTAGAACTCTATAGTCTAGACTGATGCTGATAGATTATTGTGAAATTATAGGGGTCTCATTTAAACCACACAGGATACAACTAATTCGACCTGTAAATAGGACTTCTTCTAATTCTCAAATGTTTCTTAGAATTACTTAAAAGTTCAAATGGGACATTTACCGACAAAAGGAGCTTAAAAAAATGAAGTGCTATTAAAATAATATAAAAATATTAGTGATGACATACTGAGTATATTTTAAGCCTGTTGAAATTTAGAGGTCAAGTTCCAGTCCCGTACCATGTTTGCTCTGTGCGTATTGCTTTTTGAGATGCTGTTGGCTCACAGTGTTTGCTGTCAAGGATCCTGATCTGATAGAGTATAGAATATGATGCTCAAAATGGCATAAAATGGCAGAACCACAAGACTAAATTAAAGGAGTGGCAGGAGTTGACAGCACTCTCTTGTAGGAGTTACTTAAGACTTCATGCGAAGGGTGGGGTTAGGGTTAAAGAGAAGTCATGCAGAGCTTTACCTGACCCACTCCAACTTCACATTTGTGCCAATCTAATTTGTTTGATATTTTACAAAGAAAACGATGGGACTTGGGAAGACATTTGGCAGTGGCCAGTTGTGAAGCTTAGAGGATCTCGGTAAGGAGAGCACTGAAATATGTAAGGAGCGGTGGCACTTGAGGGATAAGTGGGCAGGAGGGTCCCTTGGCATTTAGATGAGGTTGCCCAGCTGTGCTGCAAGCTGGTACTAGATTATAAGAGAAGTTCCTAGCCGGGCGTGGTGGCGCACGCCTTTAATCCCAGCACTCGGGAGGCAGAGGCAGGCGGATCGCTGTGAGTTCGAGGCCAGCCTGGTCTACAAAGTGAGTCCAGGACAGCCAAGGCTACACAGAGAAACCCTGTCTCAAAAAACCAAAAAAAGAAAAAAAAAAAAAAAAAAAAAAGAGAGAGAGAGAGAGAGAAGTTCCTGCTTCCCTTTCTCTCTCACCTTCTCTCCCTCTTATCTGCTGCCCCTCCCCCTTACCAGGAGGGATGTATGGGTGTAAATGAAACAGGGTCGATTTTATCTTCTTAATGCCTCACTCTACATGAAAGGAAGTGACATTCTGAGCTGTCTCCCACGCCCCCCCATCCCCCTGCCCGCCCCATGCTAAACTTGCTAAGCCACAGGTGCGTGAATTCAATACTTTCAGTAGTTTGATTGTGACACATAGTCCAAGTAAACCAACCCAAACCATCTTTCAACTAGCTAGTGCCCTGCTACCGCTTCCAAACCAATCCCTCTGAAATATTAGAACACCCAATTGCACTCCTGTCTAAATGAGATGGGTTAACCTCGCATGTCCATGCATGTGTCCTGTCACATGGAAAAAGGCTTCTTTGTGTGAAAACAGTGCCTTAAAAAAAAAAAAAAAAAAAAAAAAAAAAAAAAACTAAACTGCAAGTTTATTATTAGAAAATCCTTTTCACTGCTGAGAGAATGGCTTACTTGCTCTGGAGCCATCTCTCTTGTTTCAAGCCTAGCTCATCGTAATGAAAGTCAGGAAATAAATATTCTTAAGATATAATTGTTGAGTGTCTGGCACATGGCTGTTACTCTTCTAGGGCTGGAGCTTCAACAGGAGACCAAGCCTTGTCCCTATGGAGTATATACTGTAATGCCAAGCCTTGTCCCTATGGAGTATATACTGTAATGCTGAGGACACATACACAGAAGCATTCCGGTGGACCTGAGAGTCAAATGCAATCAGGAGAAGGAATTAGGATAAGTACATGCAGAATTTTATATAAGATGCTTTAGGAAAGTTTTCTAGGAGGTGACATTTGAGAAGAGATCCGAAGACGACATTATCTAAGAGAACGATATTTGAGTCAGGAAAAAGAACAAGTAAAAAGTCCCTGAGGGGAGATGTGATTTGCGTACTCGAGGGAGGAAGAGAGCTATGAAGATGGGGTCAGAGCCATAGAAATGAGTAAGCTCGCATAGTATTTTGAGGCTGTACTAAGACTTGGGATTTTCTAGTTGATAACTGTACTATATCAAGGTAAAGGGCTTAGTAGTGGGAGTGTCTGCTTCGAGGGAAATTAAAATATATCTTAAGTTTTGCAACAATCAGTTTTGTTCTTTTGTAGGAAATATAAATACAGAGAAAGGGAAGAAAAACCAAGACCCATTAGGGGACTACTGGAATAATGCCAATGGCATAGGGCCATTGTGGTGTCGACTAGAGCAGTAGAGGTAGAAGTGCGCAAGGTGGTGACGATTTTGTCTGCAATTTGAAAGAAAAGGCAACAGAATGTTCTGACTAGTTTAGTCTGAAAAGTGGGAAAGAATTAAGAATGGCCATATATTTGGGGCCCAAGTGATGGTCAAGCCATAGTTGACATTCAGGGAGCTTGGAAGGAATTGGAAGACACATATCAGGGGACATGGTCCAAGAGGTTAGTTTGAAGTGAGTATTGCATTTGGGATGACTACTGGATTTCAAAGCATATCATATATGTGTCCAAAGTGCATATCAAGCATTGTCACAATAGATCAAAATACAGAAGTTTTAGAAATGGTGAGACTGGAATACGTATGACTAGGAAGAAAGAGTGGTGACAATTGGGCACTTCAAACATTAGAAATCAGAAAGATCACAAAAACACACCTGAAGAATCCCCGTGTAGCCAGGGAGTAGAACAAAAAACAAGGTTTAAGCCTGGCGGTGGTGGTGCACGCCTTTAATCCCAGCACTCGGGAGACAGAGGCAGACAGATCTCTGTGAGTTCAAGGTCAACCTGGTCTAGAAAATTAGTACCGGACAGCCAAAGCTACACAGAGAAACCCTGTCTCAAAAAACAAAACAAAAACCAACCAAGCCAGCAAACAAACAAAAAAAACCCCAAGGGCTAGTAAGAGACCAAAATGTTTTGAGGAGAAATAAGTGATAAATATATCATGATACCTGTGGGCAGCTAAAGTAAAGATCAAGCATTGAACATCACACTGGGCCAGGGAGGGCCTTGATGGCCAAATGGCACTAGTGGGTGATCTAGCAGTGATGATGCAAGATTCCCTGCCCCCCCCCCCCCCCGCCCCTGGGATGACTGGTGATTTCACATCTTCTCACCTCTCTTTAAACCTCAAACATTTAGTTTCATTTTTAAGTTGGTGAGGTTACTCTTTCAGTACGGAAGAGGAGCAACCAGAACAGACTTTACGGCTATACCTACTACTACATCTACCAAGCTACTGACCTTTTAAACTTCCAGACTCTTCTACTCTGCCTTCTTGTTCATTATAATGATTGAAAAAAAAAATCAATATTCTCCTGGAGAGTAACATAAGAAATCACTCCAGAACTTAGCAACTGGCAACAATAACAATTTGTTATCTAATACAGTATATGGTAGTTAGTAGTCAGGCAAACAGCTTGTCAGATAACTGTAAGCTTTTGCAGTCACCTGCTGAGGAAGGCTGCTCTGGGTTATGTCACCAGTTCCCAAGATGGTGCTGTCTATAGGCTACATTGTTTTTCACTGGTTATTGACAGAAGACCTTGATTCCTTCCTTTGTGGGCTTCTTCAAAGGACTGAGTGTCTTAATCTAATGGACCAGGGTGAGTAACACCACAGAGCTCTCTGTTCAAGACCATTGACTTGGTAGATGTGGTTGTAGGCATGTCTGAATGGTCTCTTTCGGTTGTCCCTACTTTATAATAAAGTCAGAGGCTCATGGAATAGAAACAAATATTGGAAGTTTGAGGAGAGAGGACAGGACACAAATGACCAGTTATACCAGTACAGAAGCAGGGATATTTTCTAGAAATACGTGCAATTCCCAGATCACACTCGGGTACATACTCTACAGGAGTAGGAACAAACTTTAAGTTGCTGTAGTTGGTGTTTTGTTTTGTTTTTTTTTTCCTCACTAGTGTTGGCTTAAACAGAAGCCCAGGGTTGGGGAGGCATTGGATATAGAACCTACTTGTTGGTTACATTCATGATTTTATCACTCAGGTGATAGAAGGGAAAAAGCTATCAATCAAGCCCGGCCTGGGATACATGAGTGACAGCCTAGGCTAGGTTCCACAGGAAAATGGTCTCTGAAAAGTAATAGACAAAACACAAAACAATGACATTTCATTGAGCCAAAGCTGCTCTAGTCAAGTCTGAGCTGAAGTGTTTGCAGCAAAGCACTTGTGATGACTCCCATCCAAGTTTATTCTAAGCTGCTGAAGAAAGGAAGACAGAAGGTTGATAAGGATCAATATCACCCTGAAAAGTCACCCTTTTCAAGCATTTGATGGATCGGGGAAACGTTTAGAATCACAACACTGGAGAGAGTGAACCACAGAGAAGATGCATGGAAATTGCCACAAAACTGACTATGGTGTAAGCTATTGGTAACAGCTTTCAAAACGAGGTCACAGAGCATGATTGTGGGCAGGATCTTGGAAAGGGACAGCAAGGGAGGCTGTGAGAAAAAGCACTGATTAAATTATGTCAGGTTCGTGTTGGAGAGAGTGCCAGATCTCTCAGGAATGAGGAGGACGGCCCAGGAATTCCTGTGAAACTCTTGAGCCTAAATGCAATAGGCTAATAGTGAGAGTTTAAAGGGTATTTTAGGATAAAGCAGAGATAAATCACAGTCTGTACACTGCAGAGAAGTGTGAAAGCCATCTGTTTATCTTTCTCAGATAGGAGGACAAAAAACTGTGAATGGGAAAGCAGATACCATCATAGAGCGCTGAAAGTATACCAATGGTTCTGGTTTTTAATTTTTTAAAAATTATTATTATTTGTGGTAGTTGGTGGTGTGTGTACTCACTGGTGAGTGCTTGTAAGTGCAAATACCCATCGAGGTCAGGGGTGTTGGATGCCCTGGAGCTGGAGTCACAAGCATATGTACCCTCCGATTGGGTGCTGGAAACTGAAATCAAGTCTTACGCAAGAGCTCTAAGTAGCTGAGCCATCTCTCTAGTCCTCTAAACTGGGGTTCTTAATTAGCAGCCAGCAGTGTTAGAGCAAAGATGAGCAAGAAACAGCCAGAAGAGACATCAAGAACACAGAATCACACTGATGTTAGACTGTGACACTCAAAAGTCGTGGTGGAGTGTGTAGTGAACTCTGGAACTGACAGAGCCTTTGGGTGGTGAGGAACCACCCGGAAACCGTGGACTCCCTATAATGACAAGCATGGTGTGTGCACTGAAGGAGCACATCTTCCTTGTGTGGCAGTCAGTATCTTGGTTCTGTTTTCGTTCCTTTCAGGCAGTGAGAAAGGACAGGACTCAGGATGGCTAGCCATGCGAGGCAGTATGTGTGATCAGCATTTTTATGTGGTAAAGCCATGTTCCTCCCTGTTCTCTGCTATATATTTATGCTAGAGAGAGAGAGAGAGAGAGAGAGAGAGAGAGAGAGAGAGAGAGAGAGAGAGAGAGAGAGAGAGAGAGAGAGACAACAGAAGTTGCAGGAAAGTCACGTGAAAACTGCCAGTTTCCAGATGTGTGCCCACAGGGTAAATTTGCAAACATTGAAGATTCCTTTGGGTTTTTGTTTGTTTGGTTTTATTTTTGTTTTTTTCTGAACCAAACACACAGTCCTATTCTTGGGAGTCTAAGGCTACAAAGTGAAGAACTGAACACACATACATACACGTACACATGCATGCATGCACGCATACACACGCACAACACAGACGCACACACACGCAAACCGATGCACATTGATGTGCCATATATGTTGTACCTTCCACATACGTAGTTAAAATGCTGATACTGCTTTTACTACTAAATAAATAGATTTTATATGTTGACATACATATTTTCAGAAGAAAGTATAGCATGTCCATGACACATCTCAACCTACGTATAAATGCTTTTATTATCATAATAGTAGCCAAAAGACAATGTATGAAACATATAGGAGACAGTTTTCTCTTTGGAATCTGAATAGTTGCTTTGTACTGCCTGCATGTGGATTTGGGTTATGTGAGCTGGTTTGCTGTTAGAGACTGCACTCCTCTATGTCTCAGGAAAGTGTGCTCTACAAAGTAGCTTGCAGGGATCTCCCCCTCCCTAGTGGAAAGGGTGAGCCCTGGCACCTTTTAACCTGTAGGGATTATGTGGCTCTGGCTATGATTGATTCCTTGGCTTGCCTCAAGAAATTCTCCTGGTATGTGTTATGTGCTAACAGAGCCAAGCTTTGCTGATCAGCACGTCATTCCCGTGAAGACGTGGGCATGCTTTTGTGCATTTGTTCTTGTAGCCTGGGAGGCATATTTCAACACACTGTCCAGAATTGGCTAGAACATGCCTGTCACTCCCAGCTGACTCTGATGACGCTCTTGCCAACGTAGATTTACATCAACACAGTTCTTTACTGGAAAAAGATCACTTAGAATGTACAGGGTGGCCCATTTAAAACAGGCACAGCCTCTATTTGAAGAGGAATGCATTTTAGATGTGTTTTAAGAAATGTACCGACAGTTGAAAGCTGCACACAGCATAGAGTTATAATGAGCTTCACCCCAGAACATTCCCCTCAGAAACTGCCGTAAGCTCAGCTGCCAAAGAGGAACTCATTGTGACACAAAGGAAGCCCTTATTCCATTCTTTCTCTTTCATCACGCTGGACATGGAGGCATTTCTAGTCCTTTCCTTATTTATTTTCATTTCCCTAACATTGTGCTTATGAGAGGCCATAGCATGTGGTGTGCTGTGACTGTGCTGCTCTTTACCTGCCACAGGCTTGGTTTGAGAATGTAATGGAAACACACTTTTCTCGTTGCATGAATTCTTTTGGCACTCATTCACCTTACTTGTGACTCATCCTCAATATCTTAATGACTGTTTGGGATCGGCATATTATGCAGATGTCTATGGTCAGGAAACCAAGCACTCAAATAAAATCTGTTGCCATAGCTATCCACAAGTAATAATAATAAAATAATAGGCAAACCCCAAACCATCTTTGCTGTTCAAAAGGAAATTTCAGTATCCGTGGCACATGAACTGCAATTAACGCTACTGTGACCTTCGGTCACTCACCTTTCATTTTCGTCATCTCAGCCTGTTCCGAGTCATTATAGTAATAGACACAACTGAATGGGTTTGCAATTTAATGCCTTCTCTTATGACAACCAGTGAGATTTTCAATGACACATGCTTTGATCTGTCTGCTTTTGAATCTCTTAAGCTCCAAAGCTCTAAACACCATCCTCCCAGAAGATTTTATAGTCCTAATTGACCTCATCATGAGTTCTATATTTGTGCGTGTTTAAACACATCAAAGTCAGGCTTTATCCCAAGGGCCACCTTGAAAGGTCAAGGTCACCAGCTTCTTGCCGCAGCACTTGTGCTACTGCCACACCAAGCAGTAAAGAAGGATGCCCTTTCAAAGTGATGAAAAGTGGTAGGTGACATTATTGGAATATTATTAAATGGTCTATTGTTACATTTACTCTACTGTAATTTGTCTGCAATTACGAAACAGTAGTGAAGGCTAGAGAGAAGGCTCAGCCATTAAAGGCTAAGCTCACAACCCAAAATGTAAGAAACTGTGGTGCCTTGCCACTGGGTGCTGATAGTGCACACCTTTAAATCCCAGCACTGGGGAGGCAGAAGCAAGTGGATCTCTGTGTCTGAGACTATGCTTGGCTGCAGAGTGAATTTCAGGACAGCCAGAGCTATATAGAGAAACCCCACCTCAAAAAACAAAATGAAAGAAGCTGTGGTCCCAGTGAGCTGTAAAGGGTTCCATACTGCCTGCATCAAGTGTAGCTGGAAATAAAGTGAGCGAAATAAGCAAACATAAGATACTTCCCCTGTGAATTAAAACATTCCTGGTTAATGCACAGAAGCTAAAGCATAGCATGTTAAAGATGTGCGTTCACAGGTCTGTCTGACGGCAGGACTGCTTTGAATTTAAGCTGGTACAAGTGGGCTGCAGAAGCGTACTTGGAGGTGGGTGTGGCCAAGCATTGCCAGTGACTGGAGAGCTCTGGATAAATAAACTGACATTGGGCATCCACAATTCATCTCAGTCACTGCATCCTGTGTGTCTGCCTGTCTACTTCCTGTTGTGACTCCAGGCTTACAGAGAGATCCTCTGATTGTACTCTTACTGTTTTCTTCCTTTCTCTACTGAGTCCTGTATGCAGAGTCCTGGGTCAGGATGCAGGAAGCACGATGCTCTAAGCAATGATTGTAGTATTGAATAAAAAGTAAAGAAGTTGGCTCTTGGGGCTTGTTCCATCAATCCTCCTGCCAGCTCTTATAATGACTCTGCACCCAAGAGGCCCACCCCATGCCCTGGAGATGCCAGTTTCTGAGTATACATGTTTTAGTGCCAGCTACTGGTCTTTGAAATGTTTCTCAGCTACTGCCAACTTTCAAGGCCTTTGGGGGGAACCATTTGCCAGCTCTCCCAGGGAAAGCTGCCCCAACAGTATGCTATAAGCTTTTTCCAATCGGAGCCCTGCCAGCCTACAGTGTACATTTGGGTCCAGTAAGCACAGTAAGATGAGAAAAAGGTGAGTTCTCTCTGTTGATGGAAGTCGTCTGCTGAGACTGTGATGGCCACGTATAGAAAAGCATCCCCTGGAATGTCTAACCTTTAGCTCAGGATCTACTTGGCCTTCATTTATTTTTCGGATGACACGATAACTTTGGGAGTTTGGTAACCTCTTCTATGAAATATGTCCTGTACTTAGAGGCAGTGTTTGGAGTTCACGAAACTCTTGGTCTGATTTCTCATTCTTTCTCAGATCCAGTTAGTATTGAAGGTACTCTGAAACATTACAGGCCCCAACCTTAGGAAGGTCCATGTTTTAGGAAGCTTTGCATTTTGGGGTAGGCTTTTTGTAAGACTTTTCAATAAGACAGGAAAGTCATGAGGGCCAGAGGCTACCAATCTCAAGTTTTAGCTTTGAGGAGCGGAGGCATACTTCATATAACTACATTAATGATTATGGCTGTGTGTGTGTGTGTGTGTGTGTGTGTGTGTGTGTGTGTGTGTGTGTGTGTGTGTGTATGTGTGTGTGTACATGTACATATACATGTGTGCACATGTGTTGGTACATATATGATCTCACAGAGACTGTGATGGCATCCAGAAAACCTGTACAGGTTCATACCGGACAAAATCCCAGCTCAAAGAAGAGGAAGTGGGTACAAAGTCTGACCTCAGTCAAGAAACTTTCTGCAATCTGATAGGAAAGGGAGAATCCATTTTCTCCAAGGGAGCATCACTGGGTACATTAACCACACTCCAATGCACACCCCATTACTGGGTACGTTAACCACATTCCAATGCATGCCCCATCAGAAGTAGTTGACCAACACAAAATGGACTCCATAGTTTTGTTTTATATTTTGTTTTGGTCTTGTGAGTTTTGTTTTGCTTTGTTCTATTTGTTGTTGTTGTTGTTATGGTTTGTAGATTTTCTCATCGTTCTGGGTTTTTGTTTGTTTGTTTTGATTTGGTTTGGGGTTTTAGTTTTTGTTTTGTTTCATTTTGTTTTGTTTTGAGGGGGTAGAGGGAGAGATTGAGAACGTGACGACAGGTGAGTAGAGTGGAGTAGAAGGGACGGGAAAAGAAAATGATCAAAATATATTGTATGAAATAATGTTATAAATAGAGAAACTAAATCCTCTAAATGCCTAGCTGCCCCTTTCAACTTTGTATTTGTTGTCACCAGAACAACTCTGTCTGACATTGTCTGATGCAGTCTTCCAGGATATTTGTATGCAGATTTAATTAAATTTAAGAATATTTGTATCCTGAGAATGAAATGCACGAAGGACAATGCTGGCAATATCCAGCTATGAGTTCATTTGGTTCTCACTACAAATTAATAATTTCAGTAAACATGCTTCAGTCGGTGAAATCATTGCTTCAAAGTTTTACTCATTTTAAATACCAAAAAGCATCAGAAGCAGGACTCCAAACTTGCCTTACCATCCCTTTTAGGCCTTGCTTTCAACTGTTTTGAAGATGTGTCTCCAAGTCTTATTTCTATGTGTTATAATAGTATTGCTGATTTCTCAAGAGCCTCCATAAAAGTGCCCACAGGAGTCTAACTATTTTGTAACTCTCCCAACAGTGCAGAAGCTTCCAGTATTTCCTCTTCCTCATTAACTCTCTTTTCTTCTTTCCTTGTTTTCTTCCCTCCCTCTCTGTCCCTGTCTCTCTCCTACAGTAATTATCTTAATGTTCTTGTGAAACAATATCTCATGGTGGTTTTGATTTATAGTTCTTTGATTAGTGATATTGAACATATTTTGTTTTCTTTAAAAATGTTTATTTTGGGGGTTCTTTTTGTACAATTACATGTACTAAGTACAATATGTGTGTATAAATATGTATACATATACATACTATATGTGTGTGTGGGGGTGTGTGTGCATGCATTACTATATTGAGTCCTCCCCAGACCTCTGACGCCCCCTGTTTTTCCCCACTTCCATCAGTCCTGCTTGTTCCCATGGTCCATTAGTGTTCTACCCCCATTCTGTGTGCACACACATGGCTTTCTATGTCCATATAAAATCTAAGACCTATCAATGAGAGAAAATATGACCTTGTCTTTTAAAGCTGGCTTAACTCACTCATTTTGGTTAACCCCAGGCACACCTACCCTCCTTTGACTCGTTTGCCATTTGTGTATCAGCTCTAGGGACCCTATGCAAATATTTTCACATTTTTACGAATCAGTATTCTAAAGTATACTGAAATATTATAAGCTTTTGCAACGTTTTCCTCCAGCATTATCTGAATAAAGGCCTTGTAGTAAATTTAGAGTCCTGGATAGTCTTGCCCTCAACACAGTGATCTAAAGCCCTTATCCCACCGTGAAATGATATTTACCGTCTAGCGATACATAGAGAATGATACTAATGTTAGAACTGGGGTTGTCTGAGGGTGGATAACAATGCTTTTGAATTTTGGTTTTTTTTTTTTTTTTTTTTTTTTTTTTCACAAATAAATGGACACAAACTACCAGAAAGCTTGAAAAGTTTTCCTTAGTGATAATAGTTGGTTATCCTTAGGACTTATGCTTTATTGTATTTGAGCACATAGTGCATTATGTGCTGCAATATGGTGGGCATTGTCACCAATAACAAGACAATGTGACAAGGACATTAGTAATATTTCTGAGAAGTTAATATGTACTAAGGTATAGATTAATGTTGAGCGTAGAGCCTCATAGGGCTAAGCACGTGATTCTGCATATTCCTTGGGTGGTTGGAATACAACAGCCAGTAAGATTCTGAATTCATTTTAAGCATTAAAAATCAAATGGCTACTAGAATAAGCCATTATTCTTAAAAGGCACACTGCTGTACAGGAACTCCCTAGGCTGCTTTTTCTTCCTCTGTCTCTTACTTATTTCATGAACTGTGGGAGTTTTGAGCAATGTAATGTTAGGCTGCTGATGTGGAAGGAAACTGGATATACAGAGACAGCTCTTTGGAGGCTAGTTAGCAAGCTTAGTGTTACTAATTTAAAGTTTTTACTCTCTGATGGCTTGAAAGGGGGAAATCATCAAGTTCCCTGAAAGAAAATGCATGAAATATAAAACCAGTACCCAACAGAGATTTCCTAGACTGACTCCAAGCAGGGCTGTGTGTTCCTTTTCTGTGAATGCACCAGAACAAAACGCCTAAACTGCTCATGTGCAGTTGCAGCCACAGCAAGAGTGCTTGCCATTAAGCACATCTATTGAATTTGCTTTGACTTTTAGGTGGCAATTGCAGAAATGTCTTTGTTATGAGTACAATGCCTTGATGAGTGGCTAAAACTACAACAGGGAAGGAAAAAGATAAAGAGGAGAATGAGATGGGTGTCTTCTCTTTCCTCAGTGGTATATACTCACTCATAGTTGGACACTAGCCCAAGAGGCATGCCCCATGAAAGTCTTCACTTACCAGGAGATTGGGATAGATGTGAGGACATCCTATTGGCACTCTAGGTGAGAGAAGTATGTTTGAATGGGTAAATAGAAGGATCCAGAGGGTACTAGAAACCTACAAGAAGAACATCATGACAGGCAGATCTGGGCCCAGAGATTCTGCTCAAACTACTGCACCAACCAAGGACAATACATGCAGTAAACGTCAAACTCCTACTCAGATCTAGCCAATGAACAGGACATTCTCCACAGTTGAGTGGAGAGCAGGGATGACTCTGACATGAACTCTGGTGCCCCATATTTGACGACCTCCCTTTGGAGGGGAGGCCTGGTGGCACTCAGAGAAAGGATAAGCAGGCTACCAAGATGAGACTTGATAGCCTATGATCATACAGTGGGCGAGGAGTTCCCCCTTGGTCACAGACATAGGGGAGGGGAATAGGGTGAAAGTGAGAGGGAGGGAGGAACAGGAGGATACAAGGGATGGGATAACAACTGAGATGTAATTTGAATAAATAAATTTAAAAATAAATAATAAAAAAGAGGAGAATGAAAAAGAAGGGGGAAACATTTCAACTACTTAGTGACTTAGGTACTAAGGGGCCTTTGGGGAGACTACCCTGAGTTTTGATTAGATGACAAAATCGAAGTCCAGATAACTCACTAGAATGCCCAAGGACATACATTTTGGGCAAAATTGAACCTAAGCATGGTTGTGTGGTGCAGACCAGTGGTCCTTTCAGTATGACCCGGATGTGTGAGGATGGGCTGGAAGGAGATGGGGAATCCTTGTCTTCTATCCAGTGCCCTTCACTCAGCGCATGAGTTCTTCCTCTTGTTTGCATTCCAGATTTGGAATACAAAGGAACCATTCTATATTCTGCTTCGTACAGCCAGCTTGGATGTATACAGTTATAAAGGAATGGGTTACTATAGGTCTGAAGTGTTGTCATTGTTCCTTCTCTGTCACTCACTAGCTAGCTGAGGGACCTCGGGAAGATTGTCTGAATCCTTATGGGTTCAACTTCAAATCTAAAGTAAGTTGTTGATTCCTGATATCTTTTCCAGTGCAAAATGCTGTGTTCCTACAACCTAGATGACCGCGGGAGGATGGTGCCCAGCAGTGCCCCCTGGCTGTTAGCTGATTGCCTGTCTCATTTAAACTGGACAGCAATAGAAATCCCATTTAATCCTAATATTGCTGCTGTGGGCATCCAGTGGACTGTCACATCAATTGCATAGCCTCACATGACACCACCCATTCAAATGCAGGAAAACTGTTAATAGCTAAATCCCAGAAGTAGGCCACCGTTTCAAGCTACAAAGGGGTTAAAATGTCAGAGTTTTTGAGGATATCTTTACCGTTGAGAAACATGAGAAAGTAATGCTTATAAAGAGATCTGTCTCCCCCGCCCCCAGCATCCCCTAGTTTAGAGTAAAATACCAATAGAAAAAAACTGATGGCTGTTCCAGTAAACGCAGGAAAATGGACTATTTTATCATTATCGAAAATAAATAATGGGCTTTATAAAACAAAGAATGAATGTTAGGAGGCTATGCATTCGGAAAGCCCATGGAGCTAATAACTTTCTATACTTAGCACAGAAATATGGGCTAACAGATATTGAGGCACTAAATCATTTATAGCTGAATTTGTTTTCTAGTTCCAGAACAACAACAGTAATATACCATTCCCTCCCTTTATAAACTACTCATGCAGAATCGTCCCTAATGATCCACTAATTCTTATTTGAGAGAGTATATAAAGAAGAAATCTTGTAATGCAGTTTTACAGTGTCAAAATAATTAGGGCTCAAATCTCCGACTTCCAGTAAAACATTTTAGCTTGATTCACTTAATAGCTTAAAGTAGTGAAGTGAGACTCATATTCCCTTTGTTTCAGCCCACCCTGTCTACATTGCTCTATAACCTTCCGTAATATAACTCCATGTCTGTCTCCTTTATTCTAGCACCCTCCTTCATACTGGATGCTTGACTTGCTTTTTTAGTGATCCTAAAATAAGCGTCCTTGGAGATGGGTTCTGGACTCTTGCTTCAGGATGGCTTCCTAGAAATATGAATCAGGGTTAAAGAACAGTGTTAGAGACATTGTGCTCTGTTCTTTGGATGCTGTTAATGGCACGGCTATGGTGTGTTAGATAGCCGCAGCCCTATCCCCGCCCCCACCCCCCACCCCGGGTCTGCCAAGCATCAGGGTTTCCATAGTTAACAAAAGTTTGCCACACTACTTCATTGAATAATAAGGTTTGTTCCAGTTGACTAACACCAAGGGCCACACGTTTTCCCCCCTCTGTATATAGGAGTTTTCTATTTCTCCCTCTCTGAATTGTATGTTAGTATTCTATTTTCCTGTGAGGACAATAGCTTTTCCTTCCTCTCTCTTATTTTGACAAAAGCAGTTTTCTTAGTTTGGTATATAGCATTTAATATTTTCCGTGGGTGTATCATGTAAAGTAGATTTAAAATAGTTTCACTTGTTGGTTCATCTGACAGCTTTTCTGAAGTATACGTTAGTCTAAACTTAATCTTTATTATTATTATTTTTTATTTTGGTCAAATTTAAAATTTAGTCATGGAAAATTTGGGAATCCTTCAAAGCTACTCTTGGTTTAGAATTCACTTAATTTTTAGGACGTGTTTTGTTCATTTGTTTATCCTGTGAAGGTATTTGTGCGCATGTTGGCGTGCACTTCACAACATAGATGTGATGGTCAAATGGCAATTTTCAAGGGATGGTTTTTTTCTTCCTGTTATGTGTGTCCTGGGGATCAAACAGGGTGGCAGGTGCCATCTCAGCCATCTTCCCAATCTAGAATTTATTTAAGGTCATGTACTAGAGTATACACTGATTGGAAAGTCAAAAATAGTTAGCATAGGGCTTGGGATAAACATAGAAGATACAACATTATCTTTTTTTTTTTTTTTAAGATTTTATTTATTTATTATTTATACAGTACTCTGTACCCCATGTATACCTGCAGGCCAGAAGAGGGCACCAGATCTCATTAGAGATGGTTACAAACCACCATGTGGTTGCTGGGAATTGAACTCAGGACCTTTGGAAGAACAGACAGTGCTCTTAACCTCTGAGCCATCGCCCCAGCCCTACAACATTATCTTAATATTTAGAATACTTGATCGATGTGTTAAATATAGCCATGCACAAAGTATATCCTTATGTTTTAAAACTTGATTATATCAGATATATGAGAAACATAGATGACAATATAGCTACTGAACTCAGGCTCAGAAACTAATGAAGGCTGGAACTAGAATCAGTAGTGTTCTTTCCAGTTCTTTGTATGTGTTTTTGTGTATGCAGACGTACATGCATGTGTGCACATGTGGGTGCGTGCGTGCACGCGTGTGTCTGTATGTACACATGCACAGAGAGGCCAGGGGCCAACTTCAAGGGTCATTTAAGAGGAACTGTGCCTCTTGTTTTGAGACAGGACTTTTACTGGGAGTTGGGACTCACTGATAAGCTAGGCCCAGGGGTCGTCCTCTGCTTGCTTCCTTAGTGCCAGGGTTACAAGTGTGACCATTGCACCATCACCAGTTTACACAAGTGCTGAACTCAGATCATCCTCACTTTGGACTTCAAGCCTTGTATCAATTGAGCTATCTCTCTGGGACCATCCCCCCCCCCCCAAATTCTGATACTTCTTCTTGCTCCAAAGTAACCAGTATGATAAAAATATCTTTTCTTATTTATTCCTTTCTGCCCCAGAAGTTAATATCATGCCTGTTTCCTTGATTACACTGAATGCGATTTACTGTTATCTTTATATTGAGCACATAGTCACTTACCATATTTCTATCTCCAATTCATGAAGGATAAAACTCTTCTTCAGGTCCAAATTTGTCATTCTTGGATTTTACTTTTCTGTACCAAAAAAAAAAAAAAAAAGTATATGACAAATGCTTTGCCTCTGAAATGAGAACATATGCCCTCGTATGGCTCAGCATGTCTGCATAACTTTAAGATATTTAGTTTTTATTCCTACAATATATGCACACACATGAACACACATGCATGCGTGCATCCACATGCACATATGTGCACACATGTGCTCACACACAGACATATGTATACACATGAGTAAGTGAAAGAGATGTTTGAAACAAAACATTACATAAAAATAGTATCTCTGTGGACTGGATCTTAGAGTAGCCTGGGAGTAGTAGCAAAGCACAGTGAGTCTTTCCCTTATGAGCTGCAGAAAAATAAGACACTAAGAGTTTCTGTATAAAAATAAATGTTTTGACATATATAGTTATGTTTAATTCTGCCTTTGGAAAGTGGGGGAGGGGAAGGGACAAAGAAATTAGATTCTATGTCATACATGTTTTTATCTTGCTATCAATACAGAGATTCATATATGTATATATAGTATTTTTATTTGTGTTTGTTATAAAAATGGAAACACCCTACTCTGTAAGTTAAGCATTGGCTCAACAGCAAAACACTAGAGAAGATTTCTGGTTATTTGTGTATTTGAACATATATTATGTAAAAATCATTTTAGCTATAATCTAGTAATAGTAGTTTGGAATTTATGGCTAGTACTAACAACTTGCTTTGCTATTCTGAGAATTTTTTTTGTTTTTGTTTTTGTTTTTTGAGACAGGGTTTCTCTATATAGCCTTGGCTGTCCTGGACTCACTTTGTAGACCAGATTGGCCTCGAATTCACAACGATCCGCCTGCCTCTGCCTTCTGAGTGCTGGGATTAAAGTCGTGCGCCACAATGCCTGGCTGAGAAATTTTTAAAAATTTAATTGTTATATTACTCATGTCTTGCATCTAAGATAATTTTTCACAATACTATGGCCTGTGTGAGTGCCCCAGAACTCCATTTGTTACCTCTATTGCTTTCTGAACGGTGACAGTGCAGAGGCCTTGAAGAGTCATGGTATTTTATTTTAGTGTTGATTCTAGGCCCAGTATTTCAGGTATTGTATCTTAATATTCACTTATCATCTTTCTGGGAAAAGTGAAGGACTTCAATGCATCATAAAAGCAAGAATCTTCATGAATGAATGAGCATTTAACACTTGAAAAAGCAGACTCAGAAGCCCCAGCCTTAAGGTATGGTGCTAAAGTCGCCAGACAGAATCACCAAACAGAGCTGCAAAGAACAGCTGCTTTAGCACAGCCACAGTGCAGTCACCAAAGAGAACATCTAAGAATGCGACACGCTGCTGAAAGCGCTCTCTTAACAAGTTTTAGCTGTGGAAAACCCACAGGCTGATATATCTGTATTAACGTTCTCCAATGACATTGTGCATGCACTGTGTTAAAAACTGTGTAAACAGGGATGTGTTTCTGATGGCCAAATTAACACTCTTATATTAAATGTTTGAAGACAAACATACAGAAAGAAAATATTCAAAACAATTATTTAAAAATTGTAAGTCTACCTTTTAAAATAAGTATCATCCAAATATCAGATATGTGTGATGTTTCCAAAATTTTGCTAGTATGGCTAATGCTATAGGGAACATGGTAGAGTTTTTTTCACTTTTTAAAATATTTTATTTATTCTTTGCTAATTTTAATCCTCTTTACCTCTCTTATCCCCTCCTACTTCTTCCCACCATTTCCTCTTCCCAACAAGTCCCATAACATATATATATAGCATAGATTATATATACACACATTCATATATGTATACATGGAGACTATATGTTTTTACATTTGAACAGCAAGCATGTCACCAATCGAAGCATCCCCTCAGCCCCAAAGCCTGCATTTAATATTTCGAAAAACTGAAAAATGCCCCCGATGCAAGTAATTTTTAGTAGAGTAAGCAGAAATGAGTGTAATCTGAGAAACTTTCAGCCCATTGTTCTTTCTTAGAACAAATATATCCCTAGGAGGATCTGGGTGCATCGAAACTTGTTATCCCTGGCTTCACCACTTTGTTTGCACTCTGCAGTGTCTTCTCTAAAAAAAAAAAAAAAAAATCCAATAGGATGTCCTCCCCTCTGCCCTACTTTCCTGGTAAGTGAAGACTTTCATGGGACATATCCCTTGGAAGAATGGGAAAATAGAAGGATCCATAGGGTCCTAGAAACCTACAAGGAGAACATTATGATGGGCAGACCTGGGCCCAGGGGTCCTATTCAAACTATGGCACCAGCCAAGGACAATACGCGCAGTAAACTTCGAACCCCTACCTAGATCTAGCCAATGGACAGGACATTCTCCACAGTTGAGTGGAGAGTGGGAACTGACTTTCACATGAACTCTGGTGCCCCATATTTGACCACGTCCCCTGCATGGGGAGGCCTGGTGGCACTCAGAGGAAGGCTAGCAGGCTACCAAGAAGAGACTTGATACCCTGTGAGCATATACAGGGGGAGGAGGTCCCCCTCAGACAGAGTCATAGCGGAGGGGAGTAAGGGGAAAATGGGAGGGAGGGAGGAATGGGAGGATACAAGAGATGGGATAACAATTGAGATGTAATATGAATAAATTAATAAAATATATTTTTAAAAATCCATTTCATTCTGGTAGGTTTAAGATGGAATCTCAGAGTCATTTTGATTTGCATTTATTTCCCTGATGACTGAGGATGTTGAACATTTCTTTAGGTGTTTCTCAGCCATTGGATGTTCCTCTGTTTGAAAAATCTCTGTATAGCTCTATACCCCATTTTAAAATTGGATTATATGGTTTGGTGGTGTTTAATTTCCTGAGTTCTAGACAGCACATGCTGGCGAGGATGTGGAAAAAGAGAAACTCTACTGCATTGCTAGTTGGCTACAAGCAAAGGTAACAATCAGGATGTAATCTTAATAAATTATAATAAATTAAAGTTTAAAAAAATCCATTTTAGATATTGGTTCTGCCTCTCTGTCTCTCAAAAATCTGACCTTTCCTTTTGTGTATATTTTAGCTCACTGGGAGAACTTTCCTCAACTTTCCTTTGTACCTGCAGCCTGAGATAGTACTCACGTTATGTGGGAAGTGGCATCTGTACAAAATGATTCTTTCCTTCCAAAGCAACTTAGCACATGAGCAGTTTGAAAACATGCCCACGACCCACCATCCATTTTGAAACTTCCACTGTGGAACTTCTAGCTCACACTCTTACTGAGAGCTTTCCTCCTCAGACAAAGAGGCTACATAAATCATTAAAAGAATATCAACACTGGCTCCGTGGAATGAATTTCCTTAACTCAAATCCATATAAAAGCCACTTAATAAATATTAAATGCTGTCCATTTTCAATTATTCATGGGTATATTATTCACCTTATAGCTGTGATCTGAGTTTAAAGGTCATATTTACATAACGAATGACTCCACTTAGTGACTTAAATGGGTCCTTGTTTTATATCCATCCAAAAAGGATTCCAAGTAAACCTCCCCTAAACCAATTTTATTAATAAATTCCTACCAACTCTTGGTCAAAAGACAAGATTTTTGCTTTTAGCTGCTTTGCCTCAATCTGGAGGCTGATACTAAACATTGCCAGCACTTAATGGGAGGTAAAGAAGTAATGGAAAAGCTATCTGGGTACTAGACTCCAAAAGGTCAGAATTTTTCCATGCCTCTTTCAATTAAGTCTTTATAGTGAGGTTCTTGTCAGCTTGTGAATTAAGTTGTTCAATGAATAAAAAAAAAAAGGCCTCCTAATAAAAACAAAATCCTTTTGATAGGAAGGAACCCCCCCCCCCGTGTGTGTGTGTGTGTGTGTGTGTGTGTGTGTGTGTATGTGTATATGTGTGTGTCCTTTGGCTTTTAAAAATCACAATTCAGTTTGATAAAATAAAACTGTAAAAGATAGCTTTTGCTAATATTAGCAGAGATGAGGGCACAAGTTCCAAAGGCTGGGATGGTCAGAGAGCTTATTTTCATCCTAGGATAACGTCAAACATACTGAAGAGGTGGTAAAGTTTGTTGGAACCTACACTGTACAGTGAGTTACCAGAGAATGACGGAGCACGCATAGCTATGGCTAAACAGCGCATATTCGTCGTTACTTGGAAATCAGGGACGCAGCTTGCCCAGCAGACCCTGCAGCGATAGTTTCACAGCAGTGATCTATCCAGATCAGTTTTGGAAATTGTCAGCAAGTTTACTGAGTGCAAGCATTTGCTGTGGCAAGACCAGGATTTACTCAATGCATCCATGGTGCACATTAGCATGTCAACCAGTGTGAAAAAAAAAAATCAAGAGCAACATTCAATTATATCACATTTTATGCCAAATGAGTAAATAGCATAGGAAAGGGAAGCAAACATTAAATTAGGCACACAAATATTTCTTCCTCCCCCACCCCATTTCTATGGGAGGTAATTTATATAAGTTTCTTTTAAAATGCTTTCTAAGGAAAGACTTGACTGGAGGAAACATTCATTCTAACAAAAGCTAGATTAGTGCATCTCCAAGTGATGAACAGCAGGATGAAAGGCGTCCCTTGAGTTGCCATGACCTCCTTTAAGACTGCAGGTGTGCCAGGAAGTCTTCACTGTGAAAACATTGAAAGGTCATCGTCATCAGATAGAAACAAACTCAGCAGTGAGGACCTTCTCCGTCTTGTGCAGAAAGGTTTGGAGACAGAGGCTCAATCTTCCCCACTTGTCACCCTCAGCATATGTCCCGTGTTCCTCATCTCACAGCAATGGGTGCTGCGACCGCTCTTTTCCTCTTCTTGCCTCATTCCGAGCAGGGTGATGAACAGGTATGAAAGGAGACAGGAAAGGGCTATTTGTCATCTAAACCAGGGAAACAAGGGTTTCCTGCGAGGCCACAACTTATATCCCTTTGTGACATAGTTACCCATCACTTCGTAAGAGGCTGGAGAGTTTGTGTTTGTAAGGGAGCTTGTTACTGAGGACCAATCAGAACTAAAGGTTCTGTGGATACTGGACAGAGGTAAATTTAATGAGATTGGAAAGCAAGTAGTCAGTGAAAAATTAATAACAACATAATGGAGTTTTCAAGAGTAAAGTATTACCTACAAACCATGACATTAGAGAGGGTTCCAATACTAAGAATAATAAACAAGGTTAATAAGTTGGTTATTTTCTGATATCAAGGCTTCTGTATGTTTCTAATATCTCTGAATATTTCACATATAGTCTACAGGGCACATGAAGTGCACTCTCTGGTTCATGGTTCATAATAATCTCACTGTACCATGCAGTATATGAATTAAACACTGAAAGCAGCAGAAAATTTCTAATGGCCAGATTTGAAAGCTATTTATAGCTAGGTCAAAACTGAAAATGGAGAAGGAGGGGCTTCTCTGGTGGACAGCAGCCACCAAGTTTCTTTTGGTCTTAAATGACTTGTTAAGTAAATCTCTAAGCTGGACTTGGGTTAGAGGGTAAAGGCCTTACGTTATTCCGTGAGTACAAAGTTTGAGATAAAAGTTTATAAATGAAGTAAGTGTGTTTTAAAGCTTCATGGATCTTTCTCAACTAATAAATAACTGGATTTACTGAGCATGCATCATTCAAATTGGAAAAATTCACTTGATGTGAGGCAGAGACAGATTTTTTTTTTGGGTTGTGATGCTTGCTTTATTTTTTAAAATATATTTTATTAATTTACACATATTACGTCTCAATTGTTATCCCATCCCTTGTATCCTCCCATTCCTCCCTCCCTCCCTCCCTCCCATTTTCCCCTTTACTCCATTTTAATCACCTGCCTGGAGTGTTCTTAGGTTCACTGTCAGCCATCACTTCAGGACTTCTTGGTCCTTGCCTCTCCCCTCAGTGAGGCAGAATGTGGCTTCTGTACTTCTCCTCTCTAGTCTGCTCACTTCTTGAGGCATTTTGGCTGATAGTGGATGGTGTTGGGAGTGGATTGTGTTGAGAATGGATTATGTTGGGAGTGGGTTGTGTTGGAAGTAGGTTATGTTGGGAGTGGATTGTGTTGGGAGTGGATTGTGTTGCTGGGTCTGCACTATAGTTTGAGTTGGGATGTATCACTCTGGAGCAAGGCTTACTCACATGTTGTCCATCTCATGGGTGTCCAGTCTGCAGCCCACTGGGTGTCTCTTGCCTGCCACAGTTATCCTGCCTGCCGAGGCTGCTGAGGTGGATTCTTGGTGCTTAGCCGGAGCTCGCTGTTAAGTTTTTGAGAGGAGGCTTTTGCTGGAATCATATACAGAAGTGTATATTAGGGATGCATAATCTTCTTAACCTTGAGTTGGCCTTTGATGACATGATAGATGGATCTGAGGATGAAGACCACATGTCTGTTTATGGATGCCAGAAAGCTGAAGATGGAAATCTCTTGTCATTCACATCACTTCTGTTTTGTGTGAAAGGAGACCCCCCATTTTCTCTGCCAAGAGTCAGGCTGCCCTATTCTACAACAAATGAAAGGATGTAGAGATACTTGCCCTACGTCAGACACTTTACTTTCAGACAAACTGGCCAATGTCTGGAGTCCAGAAAAATCCTGCAAGCTGCCTACCACTCCTCAAGATGCTTCTTTTATTCCATACTGGATCTGCCTTTACTGTACATTCCTAGCTTACTGTCAACCCTGTCTACCTTAAGAGTAGAATAATCCAGTGCATTGTCTCTTTTCTAACACTGTTAGTCTATACTACAAAAACATTGCCTTGCTTTTGCTAAAGGGTCTCCTCTCTTCCAGCAGGGGTTGGGGGTTATATAAGGAAGGCCCAAAGAGACAGAGAACCTTGTTCTGCTGAACACAATGCATTGCCAATTTTATTTTTCAGTCCCCCAAGTATTACTAGTGTGCTTTGGGATAAGCTAATGTTTGCAACAAAAATATTTAATGATGCAAACACATGGCTTTATCTACCTAGTATTCAGAGATTCTGGGTAGTGGAAGCCTTGACATCTTGAACTTGACCGCATATCTACTTGAGATAGCTGAATTGGAGAGCGTTTCTAGGAGACAGAATAACAATCATGTGGCCATGCCTAACTTCAAAGGAGGCTGGAAAGTGCAATCTAGCTACGAGCCTCAGAAGAAAAGGACTTCCTGAGCAATCATCAGCGTTATTACTTTTGGAGGGACCAGGAAGCTCAGCATGAGGCCAGATCCTGTGACAATCCCATGTTTCTTCAAACATCTAGACAGCTCTTCAGCTGTATGAAATCTCCCTGAACTTGAATCCTTTACCAAAATGACACAGGGAATAAAAAGAATCAGTTAAAAATCTTAGTTCAAAATCAAATCGTGCAGAATGATACAGATTGCTCTAATGTGACATTAGATCTCGACAAATTAATTTCCAGCATCAGTGATGGCACCCTCTCTGAAGGGCAGTGTTACAGGAAATAATGCCATCTTTCAGAGACCTTGAAAAGTGGTTTGTTTTCGTGGGAGCACTTTTATGAATTTTGGGATCAGTTCTAAATCTCATTCCAGTCTTGTTTTCATCCTTAGAATTTTTTTAGCAGCCTTTTAGGTTTTAGGGGGGGGAACCAAACAAATAAACTCATGCTGCGCTTGATGGGAGGCTGCTTTGGGCAGCACATTTATTTATGCTAGGGACTCCTTTTTCTCTGTTATTCTGTATTGTAACAACAGACGTGCAGGAAGCTTTACACACTCTCCTCATACAATTCTCCCATGGATGGTGACCACATCCAAGGACAAGAAGAAACAACATTCCCTGCTCAGCAGGATCCTTACTTGCTCTCTCACAGATGCCCCGCTCCCTCCTTTTTCAAGGGTTACCAAAGTCCTCACTCATTTGGTGCAAGGAGAGCTTGGCCTTCCGCTGCACTCCACGTGGGTGGAATCATGTGATGTTGCTCTCTTAGTAACGACTTCCTCCTTCTGTTAAGGACTGACTTGTGCCATCATTCATATTCCACTGTGGGAGTAGACTAAAGCTCACTTATTCTTTCTCCTTTGGAACCTCACCTGAACAGTTTGTAGCTTTGGGGGTGTTAGAACAATCGTCTCTCCTAGCATGCCTTCTTGTTGAAAGACGTACACATTTCTGTTGAGCATGTACCTAAGAGAAGAATTTGAGGTTTGCACCATACAAGTGACTTTAGCATTATCAGAAACACAGGTTGTCCAACCGGCTTATATCAATACACCAGAGTAAGGCTTCTTAACTTAATGAGAGAAGGGGGGGGGGGGGCAGGGAAGATAACATTTTGCATAAAAAAAATAAAGCTCACTTGGCACTTCTGGGTTTTTGTTTTGTTTTGTTTTTGTTTTTTGTTTTGTTTTTTCAGATTTTTGCAAGAAAATTGTCTCCCAAAGGCATTGGGAGCTTTCTGGAAGCACAGTGTTAATTAATGTCCCTTATTTGTTTTCTGCCCCCTAAGTATTCCATTATACACATAGGTTTAAAGCAGAGGCAGGAGCTTTGTGTCCATGAGTTTACTAGCTATATTCTGTACTGTGAGAACTTCCCTAACGGTTTGGGCTGGGCAGTTCTTTCTACCTTCTCTTCCATCAGCTTTATGATAATGATCTGGATGTGTATTCACCAAAATAAATTCTCCTTCTTCCATCTCTTATTACATTTTTTATGGTTTATTGACATTTATCTATCATTCCCTCTCATGGCCTTTGCAGGATGATAAATTATTAATTCAACAGTGAATCTTTTATCTTAGAAAGGCCCTTTTTTGGTCTTTTTCCTATTAAAATTGTAACTGCAAACTGTGGTATACAAATGCCTCTTATTTCACGTTACTATCTAGTTAAAATTCAGACTAGAAGAAATTATTTAAAAATCAGTATCAAGAGATACATACGTGTATCGGTTTCTCTAAACAAATGTGAGATGGCATTGGTGGTTTAACATTGAGTTTCTAGATTCTTTTGGTTTTTTTAAAAAAGATTTTTTTTTTCAGCCACAGTGTGAGGCAAATGTTGGTATCATAACACTGAATTTTTAGATTAACCTTTTTTTCTTTTTTAAGATTTATGTTTGTTTTACGTGTATGAGTGTTTTGGCTACAGATGTGTCTTTGTGCTCCTGGAATTTAATGCCCACAGAGGCCATATGAGGGCATGAGACCTCCTTAACTGGAGTTACAGATGATTGTTAGCCAACGTGTGAGTGCTGGGAACTGAATTCAGTTCTCTAGAAGTGCAGCCAGTGCTCTTAACTGCTGAGGCATCTCTTCAGCCCCTCTAGATTCATCACAGTGTCAGATCTGAGGGGAATTGAAATGCACCAAGAGGGAAAGCCTTAGGGATTCACTGCTTTAGGGATTCCATTAGGAAATATATTTGGTATGGGCCATATACATCCTTTGGTTCTGCTATTTAAACTATTGATTTAAAAATGTGATTTATTAGGTTACTCTACTTTTTAATATGTCAATCAAAGTAATTTTTAATTGATATTTTATTAATTTATTCATATTACATCTCAATTGTTAGCCCATGCCTTTTATCCTCCCATTCCTCCCTCCCTCCCACTTTCCCTTTACTCTCCTCTCCTATGACTGTGACTGAGGGGGACCTCCTCCCCCTGTATATGCTAATAAGGTACCAAGTCTCTTCTTGGTAGCCTGCTATCCTTCCTCTGAGTGCCACCAGGCCTCCCCATCAAGAGGACGTGGTCAAAAATGGGGCACCAGAGTTCATGTGAAAGTCAGTCCCCACTCTCCACTCAATGGTGGAAAATGTCCTGTCCATCGGCTAGATCTGGGTAGGGTTTTCGGTGAGAGAAGCATGGGAGAATGGGGAAATAGAAGGATCCAGAGGGTCCTAGAAACCTACAAGAAGAACATTATGACTGGCAGATCTGGGCCCACGGGTCCTGCTCAAACTATGGCACCAGCCAAGGACAATATGGGCAGTAAACTGCAAAGTCATTTTTAAAAAGAAATACTGCTGCCTTGTTTCATGAAATCATGGATTAAACATGTTTAAAGCAGCAAATGTCACAAAAGATAGTTCATTAAATCAAGTCAGTAGGAGCTGACAGAAAGCTGCAGGAGACTGCTAGAGACTTTGTCAGAGAGTAGTGATGGCGTTGCAGGTTTTGTATTTGGAAGGTCAGGTGCAGTCTGCAGTGAAGAGAGTATACCACAGAGTTCCGCTGGTAAAATCCACACAGCCTGGCAGGCCTGTGCATCAGGCCAAGCTACTTCCTGGATTAACGCTATCCCAATGACTTTCTCTCTCTCTCTCTCTCTCTCTCTCTCTCTCTCTCTCATCCTCCCATTCTGTCTCTTGTCTCTCTCTCCTTTTATCTGCCTCTGTCTAATATCATATTTATGTAAATGAAACTTATGAACTTCTTGGCTCATGCATATTATAAGACGTGAATTTAGATGTGTGAAGTATTTAATACCTTTTACCTTTCTAATAGTAAAAGTAGTGAATGTATATTCTTATAATACTTTATAACTCCACAGTGTAATGCTGATATCAACTACAACCATTCATTTTAGATCTTCTACCGCTAAAATAAGTGTGAGGGAACAAATTAACTGGCAACTGTTAGTCACACCTACAGAGGACAAAGGTTCAAACACAACCTTATGTGGGTATAAGAGGGTGCACTAGCTAGCCCCAGCATGTTTACCTATGAGTATTAACCTATGACCATAAATAATTGCTCGTGTAAGACATCTATGCTTATGGCCAAACTATCAGAGTGAGCTACAGAGACTAAGAGTGAGGCATGGGCACCACCACACAGATAAAGAACTTCTAATGATTGTGCATTTGAATTCCTGGAAAGGAGAGAGAGAGAGAGAGAGAGAGAGAGAGAGAGAGAGAGAGAGAGAGAGAGAGAGAGAAGGGAATTAAGGGTCTATGTAAATAGGCTTTGTTCGGTGCCATTCAGCCTCTAACAGAAGCACACAGTAGGCACATATGAGTTCTGCCTTTTGCATCAAGTCCTTTTATGTCCTATCTGTGTCCACATGCAATTCAGAATGAGAATAGAACTTGTGCTTCCTTCTATTTTCATCACTTCCAAGCTGGGTGACTCCGAGTAAGGGATTTAGTATGTTTATGTCTCAATTCCCTCACCTGTCATGTAAGGATGATGACTTGATTGACAGAAAAAAAGTGAAAACAAAACAAAACAAAACGCCAAACACCTGCAGCATCCAAGATGCACTCAGGACACATCGCAGGTGCCATGATATCTACTCAGAGACTAGAGAAAATAAGTGGAGATCACAAGGACTCCCACAGAACCACTTGTATGCTTGCAAACTATTGGGCTTTCATTGCGTCCTTCTCATTAATTACTATTGTTGTTGTCAGCTCCCAGGTCCTCAGACTAGGGATCTTCATTCCCAAGGTAAAAAAAAAAAAAAAAAAAAAAGAAAGAAAGAAAGAAAGAAAAGAAAAGAAAAAGAAAACAAACAAATAAGCAAAAACCAGGAGCTGTGATTTCCTTATTACAAGCCCCCTTTTCTCCCCGCTTCAGGAGTGGAATCAAACGTCAGCTGGAAACTTCCCTTTAATATAGTGAATCAGCCTGCCCACACAGTTTATTTTCTCTGAGGCATATTGCTAGGAAAGTCTATTTCCGATTTTTACAAACTCAACATATGTTGAACCAACTGGCTGTTTTCATTTAAATTGACAGGAGCTGAAAGTTGAAAATTATGTTTTATTTTTTTACCCTTAATGTTCTTAATGTATTTGACTTTGAGGTAAAAACCTATGTCTGAATATATAATATATATATATATATATATATATATATATATATATATATATATGTGTGTGTGTGTGTGTGTGTATGTGCGTGTGTGTGTGTGTGTGTGTATGTGTGTGTGTGTGTGTGTGTTTGGCTGTTTGTACTTGTGAGTGTATGTGTGTTCATGCGTGTACGTGTACATGGAGGCCAGAGGTCAATGATAGATGTCTTTTTCAATCGCTTCCCCACATTGTAACAGGAGCTGTGTTTGTGCGCTTGTTTGTTTGCTTGCTTTTGAGATAGGGTCTCACTATGTAGCCATAACTTGCCTGGAACTTACTTTGTACACCAGGCTGGCCTTGAACTCACAGATCAGAATTAAGGTCTAGAGATATGGAAGGGCAATTCTAAAATAGATTTGACATTGTTAGTTATAATCTTAAGCACTTGTCACATTGATCACTTTCTTCATGTTTTCCTTTCTTTCCTGTGGGGCCGAGTGTTCAATAAAAAATCAGAACGCACTTTGTTGACCTTTGTGCGCTAGTTCTCAGTGTGCAGCTGAGCACACATCAGGCGCTCGACGCAGTGGGTTAGGCTGACTTATGATGATGTAATTGATTTCCTGAATTAAGTATGTTTTCTTTACTTGTATGCATAATACTTGTATGTTTGAAGTAGGAAACCTGGATTACTACACTGTTTAAGATGTGTATTGCTTCTCATGAGTCTCTTACTCCTTTACCTCAGTTTACATAGACATTGGGCTTTTAGCTAAAATGGCATTACCTGGCTAGTACATGGATGTTTCAGTCACCTCGGCTGCACTACTAACATACTAAAAGCCAGGCAGCTCACCCAGCAGAAGTGCATTTATCCACAGCCCTAGAGGCTGCAAGTCTGACATGCTGGACTCTCCCTGGCTTGTCAGCACTTGCCTTCTCTCATGACTGAGAGGCAGTGAGCATTCCGGAATCCCATCTCCTGAGAGGACCGATCCCATCTGTGAGCCCCACCCTCACCATCTCATCAAAACATGATTTCCTCCCAAGGGCCTTCACCTCCAAATACTATCGCAACAAATGAATTAAGCAGGACACAATTTATTCCACAATAACGGGCATCTTGTATGCTTATGACAATATGGCTCAAAGCTGTCATTCATATAAAAATTGGGTAAACTGTTTTTGCATAATTAATGTTTTAATGAGCAAATTCCTGAAGCTCGTGTTTAAAAAGTCATACTGCCGGGAAGATGCTAGTTTCCAAAAACGCATTTAACATTTGGTAGCACTTAATAGACATAATATTTACAACAGGGAAAGGCACTTACGTGTTGAGGGGCCAGCGCAGGTGGGAGAGCTCACTGTGTGGGTCTGAGGCCAGCTGAGTGCTGCTTGCTCTGTCACATCTCTTCCCATCACATCCTCATTGTGGCCCTTGGGTGATCTTATCAGTTATTCCACTAAGAGATAGAGAGAGTCGGGAAATATAGTTACGTTTCCAGAGTCACACACTGGATTAAAGATTGATTCAAATCAAGGTCTTCTTTATTCCAAATAAAATAATAATTAGAGACATGGCCCATTACTGATGTGTAAAAAAACCTACCTTCATGTTTATGGGAACTATTTATTTTAATAAAGCTTCGAGATTCATTGTTGTTTTTCTAAGGTCCAGAGGTTCCAGTAAGAAGCAGCCATGTCATCCTCAATGGTCTGAAATAAACACTTAAGGATTAGATTAAGGTTTCTGTTTTAGATTAGATTTCTGTTAACATTTATAGTGATCCAAAGATGTAAATCAATTTTACATGCGGTGTATTCTCCTAACCAAGATCATCATATTTGTGTGCTGACGAGAGGACCTTGCTTCCCTCCCTCACAGTGACAGATCTCCATTTTAGGGCAATGAATGAATTCCTCCAGAAAAGCCTGTTACTGTTTTGTTGATTTTTTAAAAAACATTTTAGGGTAGTGTGCTGTTTGTCAAAAAAAAAATTCCACAAATATTCACTAAGCATCTTCAATACATAGATGTGCAGGGCTCCATGTCTGAAGAAAATGCAGAGTGTAGACCTAGTCCTCCCTGCTCAACAGTGAAAAACTAAAAACCACAAGAGAGTCTGATTCTAGTCTGATGGTAGAACATGGACTAAAAGGACTGTGTGAAGTCTGGCGTGGGTCAAGCAGCCCCCACCACCACCCTGGGCCAACTGGAAGGGAAGGAGGAACTAAGGGACAATGCGTGTAATGAAAAAGAGGAGCCTGAACGGCAGGTTTTGAGGGATGTGAAAGTGATCAGCATCTCAAGATGCCACTGAAACATCCCAGGGCAGAGATAATTGACCCTGTTCTTGTGGATGAGGAAAGGTGGCTTAAAGGCATGATGTCATTTGCACACTGTGCCCAGATTAGTAAAGAAGCAGAACTGGAGTCAGATGAAAATATGTTTGGAGTTCTACTTCATATACAGGGGGAGGTAATCCCCCTCAGGAACAGTCATAGGGAAGGGGAATAGGGGGAGAAGGGGAGGGAGGGAGGAATGGGAGGACACAGGGGATGGGATAACCATTGAGATGTAATAAGAATAAATTAATAATAAGAAATTTAAAAAAAAAAGAGGTAGTTTTACTACTGTGTGCTTACGCTTTTTTTTTTTTTTTTAACTTTTATTGGACTCCAGCCTAAACAGAAGAAGAGCCTCTCCAGATAAACCCATAGGATGGATCCATTTTATACAAGTATTTCCAGCAGTGTTAAACCAGCGTTTAACATTTAGACTTAGACCCTTTGAACATTCAAAAGTGTCTCTAGTTTGATAGGAGTTTGGCACCTGGCATTTTGCATCACCCCCAGCTGGTCCACTCATCAGAAAAGGGAAGGGAGAACGCTTGTCTGCATCTGAGAAAAGTCCACTAGTATCATGACAAAGTTATAAGTTATGTATATTTAAGCGTAGCAGCCTTTCCTTCTAGCCAGTGCCTCTTCCATTCCTGGTCTTGCTTAAGTCATTTTTCTCCATCATAAGGAGGTTAAGTCTTGATACAGTGTTTTGGGGTTTGACATTGTTTAGGGTTTTGGTGGTCATCTCTTTTGTAGGAGCCAGCAATGTTTTAATTATCCTGCATCTAGAGCCCTCATGTTTGGGGTGCTAGATAACCCCATCTTCTCCCTCTAGTTTCATGTTGGCTACTAGTTATGGATGGTAGAGAAGCCTCCAGATGTGTCGAGGGGCTCAGAGAGAACCAGCTACTAAGGTCTTCCATGATCCCCGTGAAAGACTGGGATCAAAAATGAAAGAAGTCCGAAAAACACAGTCAGGTGGAGCTTTATTTTAAGCTGATGATGTTCTGCTAAAGGACGGAGGGAAGAAGAAAAGAAAAAAAAAAAAAAAAAAAAAAAAAAGAACTCAAACAGGATACCCCATGACTTGAGTAGTAGTTTCTCACTCCATTCTCCAGATAAAATTATTTAATGTAAGCCATTTCAAGGAGAAAATTTAATCAGCTTTCTGCTTTTGCTGAAAGCACCTTTACAAGCACAGCTGTCATGTCAATTTCATAGGATATTATTTTGAGCAGCTACTTAAGTGACTCTCAATGTATTCATAAATGAGGTGTTCAGTATTACCAACTGTGATATCCCACATATCCTGAGTACAGGACATTGCCAGTGCATCAGATATAAAGCTCGTTGTGCTAATAGGTCTAGGTCTTGTCTTCTGGGGCAGTGCACACACACACACCCATTGATTTATAAGGCCATTTATAGGTAAATGATCTTACACATCGCGGCTTCTGTTCGCCTCTTTATGGGATTTCCACTTGTCAAAAGTAGTAAGATCAGATACTATAAAGCTGACAATTCATCTGTATTTCTTGTGCATTGTCTCTGCCTCTCAGCACAAAACGCCTTGTACGCGATCTCCCTGAGTCTTCCCAGCCTTCTGTAAGGCATTTCCTCTTACATGCATAGGGAAGCACATTTAGCTTTTTAAAATCATAAGCTGTATTCACATACTGACTAAGAAAAATCCAAAGTGTCTGAGAGAAGCTCTTCTGTCATTCTCATTTCCCACCTTAAAATCTGGACATCCATCTGCCCAGGGAATCTACACAGCAACATCTTCTCTCGTCTCTGTTCCTGAAGGGCTTTGGAAGCTGTGTGCAGATTCCCTCTTCTTGTTGGTCAACCAGACATTGATCTTGGTGATGAAAGGTGGCTTTGGCTGTGACATGACCTCAGTACCTTCTGCGTTCAACACATTGCTGGGTCATAACCTGATCATCTTTGCAAGCAATTGTAAAGGTGATTTCTTTTTAAAAGGGTCTGAAGTATGACTATATAAAAGTGAAGCAGCAATAGTGAGGGTGTAAAAGCACTCCCTCACATTCCTTGAATTTCCATAAACATAAGCGATAAAATTGGGGTTAGCAATCCAACCTATGTGTATATACTGTTCTCTTACTATGGTTTTGATTTTTGTTTTTTTAAAACAAGCAACCATTCTGAGTGCATAAGAATGTTAGGAATTCAGTGAGATTGAAGTCAAATGCCTAGGAATGCCTTGACCAGTAAGGATCTTATGTGTTTAGTCTATACAATTATCTCTCAATATGTATCTCTTCTGTTAAGCCTCTGAATGTGGCTTGTCACTTAAGAAATAATCACCCTTGATAAGGTCTGCTTAATACAACATCTGAGATAGGTTGTTCAGCTCTCTGACTTCTCAAAGGTAACAGCTAGTGTCCTAAACCAAGCTTTAGAGACAGGCAGGGAGTGTAGGATCAATAACATGATCATGGGAACATGCTGGAAAAATTATTAGCTGAAAAAAGGAAATGTGTAAAAATGTTTGTTGTTGTTATTATTGTTGTTCTTGTGTTGTGTTTTTTGAGACAGGGTTTCTTTATATAGCCTTGGCTGTCCTGAACTCTCTTTGTAGATCAGGCTGGCCTTGAACTCACACAGATATGCCTGCCTCTGCCTCCCTGAATGCTGGCACTACAGGAATGCATCACCACACCTGGCAAAAATGCCTATTCTGAATATCCTAGAATATTTTAAATTCAGTTCAGGAAGGTTAGGTTTTTAGTTGCATTGTGCTTTGGCTTTTTTTTTTTTTTTCAACTAAATCATTCTTTTAAGTGCTAATTATTCATCTTCAGGGATGGATGTAATTCAACTAAATCTTGTGTTAGAGACGTGCAGGTTTCACTCATTGATATGATCAAAAGCATCTTATTCATGTCAAAAAGAAAAACATGGAGCCCATTAATCTTCAGATGCTGTCCTAGAGTCACGTGGTCTTACCTTATTTGCATTTTAGACCAAGCAATAGCTTGAGCAGCAGTGTAGCTGAGTGAAGATTATCTATAGGCTACATGAACACTAGGACCTATTTTATTTTCACGAATAGTATCTTCTGCTGTTTTATTATCCAAATGAGAATGAGGATTTGGGGAACAAAGACAGTGACACACACGGTAATATTCAAGATGCACACGCCTTCTCTAGGCTCCCAAAGGATTTGGCTTGTCATAGATTTCAAGGCTGAGGTGTGTCTTTTGCACAGCTGCATTCATGGATGCACCTCTCTTGCTCTGTGATTCCCGATGGGAATGTGAGATCACAGAGAAGGGTTTAATCCAGAAGCATAAGCGAAAACCATCAGGGCATAGCAGGCAGATGCTAATCACAGCCTGGGACTGTTTAGAAGAGTTAGGATTGCTTACAGTTGATTGGCCTCTTCTAGAAGAGTCTAGCCTATCTTAAAAACCCATGCAATGGAACCACATTTCCTTACGGCTTCTTCAAATATAGTTGTTTTAAGTAAGAGTTTTAATATGGCAGAATAGGGAGGGAAAATGTGGCTTGATATCAAAGGGCCCGGGATCTATAACCAGTGTGGCTTAGAAAATCAATAAGCCTCAGTTTATGCATCTTTTATAGAATACATAATAGTATTTGTCACGTGGTTGTTGAATACATTCAATGAGTTATACATGTAAAGTAATTCTAAGAGTAGCTAATACATCGCAAGGACTCATTATATGCTAGCTTTTAATGTGTCCCTAATGGGCATTCCTCGAGTAGGTACCCAGAGCGCATAGAGCTGATACTTGTTGTCCAGCATGTGCAATGTCTGCACTGGGCAGTAGGGAGAATACAGAGTGATGAGCCTTTTTCACTTCCCGAGGGTTGGCGGCAGAAGTACAAGAATCAGCCAAGGGAAACAACCCCATGACCTCTAAAACAAAGAGATCAGTGTGCACTGACATCATCAGAGGGGATGCAATGAATGTGAAGCTTGAACCGAGCTTATGTGGTGGTCTAGAAATATCATTTTAAAACGGAAGCCTGCAAGTGTCATTCCCTATGCCAACCTTTTCTGTCTGCCTGGATTGTTTAAATGAGTGCTTCTGGTGTCTGTCTCTTTCTACCCTTATAAAGTAGGGATATTTATAATAAGATAAGGCGACTTGGGTTTCTGCATTTGCAGGGAGATCAAAGGGCTTTTTAATCAATCAAGCAGTGGAATGTCCATCTTGGAGTCCCAGATGGGTTCATTGCAGCCACTCCTAGCCTTGAACTCAAGAAACAGAGGTAACTTCCTCCAGTGCCTGGCTTAGCATTTGCTCTTCTTTCAAGAGGCCTCGCTTCATCGGTCATTGCTATCTTTCTGTTGTCCTCTCATTGACTCTGGCCCTGAAGGCAACAATGCTGTAGCACTCCATGCGCTGGGTCATAACTACTCAGCGTTACAGCCACCATGCCAGCTGAGCTTTTGCTTTGTCTTTATGTATTGCCAGGTTGAGGTTTAGTTACTGGTCAGTAAATCAGTTGATCTTGAAAATGTAAAGACTTTATGGTCATCTGAGGGTCTCTTTGTTTAAAAGCAGACTTCTTGGGCAGACAGGATCTTTTAATTTGTACCTGCAGTCCTAGCCCTCTGGGAGTGGCCCAGGTAACATTGCAGGATTCTGTTTAAAAAAAAAAAAAAAAAAACAACAAATACACAACAACAGCAGGTGGGACTTCTAACCTGCATGTGGTAGTACAAGTCTGGAATGCTAGCACATGAAGATGGATAAACAAGGCTTGGGACTTAGAGACTAGGCTGGGCTGGATTGCCTCGATATTCTGCTCCCCCAATCCAAAGAAGTGGGTTTTTACGTTTCATTCCTCATGCACTCTGAATTTACCCTTAAAATGATCATCTGTGATAATAGCATTTACGTATTCTACCACCTTTCTAAATCCTAAAAATGGAAATTAACAAATAAATAAGTAGATTCAGAAAAAAAGGGTAACATTTATAAAAAATAGTGATTTTTTTTTCTATAGAAAAATAGTGTTGGCCACTGATTTTCTCTTCTGGATACTGGTGAAAGCTATAAAAATTAAAAACTCATATATCTGACAGAGAGGAAATAGGAAGACTTGGGGTATAGTCAGAGTTGAATGCTAGTTAGTGTACAGCTGTGTGACAGGCTTTTCTTAAGGAGCCATGACCACATGTCTATTCATCCCAGACTGGCAACCGAGGACAGACCAAAGGAAGGACATCACCAAAGTCCAACTTGTGGAACTGACGAGTTTTATTGGGGTTACCTACAGGAGAAGAAATGACTCAAAGACAGTTGCATTAGTAATGCTCACGCCAGCACAGGTGACAGCTTACCAAAACTGACAACCTGGACTACACACTGCACAGCCTGTAGGCAAATCAACAGGTTCGAGTGTGTCCTTTCCAAGTAGCACAGTTGGTCACAACCTCTTCCAGGAAGCTTTGCTAGTCTTTGTTCCTTGTAGGCAGTTGGCTGGTCTTTGCTTCTTCCAGGAAGCTGGACTTGTCTGAGAAGCTCCTTTGTAGCTTGTCCAAAAGCGACTCCCGTCTGTGTTTTATTCGGAGGAGGAGTGGCCTCGTGAATCTGATCAGCTTTAGGGACTTCTTGAATCTATTTTGAGTTGTTTACTTCCTGTCTTCATGAACTTTTCTGCAGGGTAGAAATCTCAGAGGAAATTGCAACACAGCAAAGGTGGAAATTTGGTAAATATGAATGAGGAGAAAGACTAAGAATGGAAGTGACAATAGTCTTCATGGGAAACAGCAGGAGGTGGAGTAGATCGTCACTAAACTCTGCTTCTGGAACTGAAATGACATGGTGCTATATTCTATAAGAGTATATAGACACTGACGTATACCAATTAAATCTTATTGCTTCATATGTTAAAACTTTCTTATATTATACTGCAAATTCATTCATCAATTAATGTACACAATACTTAGAAAGTTACATATATGGCTGTAGCTAGGAAGTAGTGAAAGCCTCTTGTTACCTCTGCTGGGATTTGAAACTTGTTGGTAAGCCACACCCACTATTAAATATCTAAACATACAACTGAACAACTTAGTGGAAGCTGAGCTAGTCAGTATTCCATATTCACTTCTTGCCAATCGTTTTGTTGCTGTCTATGCTCTTGAGGTTACTCGGCTCATTGTACATATGACCCAGTGACGATAATGCAATCCTTGTTTCCCATCCCTTTCCAAGGATGGTGTTCGATGTGTCACTTTGGTAGCTTGAAATTAGACAGATGGTAGTCAGTGCACCATGGAAGCCAGGGATAAACTGGGAAAGCCAGGGTTCTTCTCTGGAGAGCCCAGTATGAAACATAAGCTTTTACCATCAAGTCAGGTCGAACATATAGGAAGATCTCACTGTGATGAAGAGTCATGAGCTGACTCAAACGTTACACTCTTAGTACTGTTCCTACCCCTGCTGAGCAGTAGTCACCTTCCAGGTCATCTGTGAAACCAATTACAAGAGGTTTCTCAAGTTTCACAGGCAGCTGGCTTAGGTTGTCAGAGTGGAGAACGGCTGGCTGCTGTATTCTTACTCTATTTATGTTCCTTTAAAATCTGTCTTTCAAACTTCCCGAGAAATCCCTCCTTTTTGTCCTCCAGGAGAGCCACTTCTCCTTCGAATTATATGTGCACATCATTTAATATATGTATATAAAATGTAGTATCTACAAGTGAGAGAAAACCAAGTGATATTTGTCTTTTTGGGTATACCTTCTTTTCATTTAGTTTATTGATCTCCATTTTCATCTATCCTTCTGGAAGCAACATAATTTCTTTATAGCCGAATTAAAACTCTATTATACATGTATTTCTTTTATCTACTTTTCCACGGATCGACATGTAGACTGATTCTCTAACTTGGTTATTGTGACTAGTGTTGCCACAACATTATACTCATAAGTCTCTCTTATATGTAGACTTGAAGTCTTTCAAACAGTTGTCTAAAAGTGGGTATATAACTGGGTTATATGGTCTCCTATTTTGATTTTGTTTTTTTCCCAAGGATTTTTTAATATTTATTTTATATGGATGGGTGTTTGCCTGTGTTAACATGCACACTGTGTACGTGCCTTATACCTGTGGAGGCCAGACTTCCTCTGAAACTGGAGTTACTATTAGTTGTGAGCTGCTATGTGGATGCTGAACCTTGGTCCTCAGAAAGAGCATTGAGTGCTCTTTAGCTACAGTCTAAGCCATCAGTCTAGCCACTTATTTTCAGTTTTACTGAGGATATCCTGAACTAATTTCCACAGTGGCTAGAAATCTATACTTCCATCCTAGTGTATGATGGCATCCCCAGCCCTACACCCACATACTTGCCAGCATTTTTGTCTGTCTGTCTGTTGCATGATAGCAATTCTGACTGGGTTATGCTGGAATCTCAGTGGAGTTTTGATTTGCATTTCCTTGATTCTTTCACATGCTGGATGCCCATTTGTATTTCAGCTTATGGAAACTGTATGTTCAGTTTCGTTTGCTTATGTATTATTAGATTGAGTACTTGGTATTTAGGTTTTGAGTTCTTTACATACCCTAGGCAGGTACTAACAATCTACCAGATGTGCTCCTGTTCTAGCCAACCAGTAGTCTCCTTTGCTGTGTAGAAAGATTTTAATTTTTTAATTTCACATGAACCAATTGTCAATTTCTTAGCTGTCAAAGCCCTTTGCTGAACATCCTTGGCTCTGTGTAGATCTTGAAACATTTCCCATTTTCCTCTAATAGTTTCAGATATGGATAAATATGCTTAATATAGTTGACTACCTCTGTCAAAATGCACTTGTGAAACTTATTTATACAAACAGAGAATATATTCTAATTTTTAAAGCATGATGAACAGGCCTCTTTTATCACCTTATATAGCTTTTCACACTTTTAGAATTGGAAGTGTATTTTAATCTTCCCGGAAAGCCATGGCTAAAACACATGAAGAGTTTTCATCTCATCTCATAAACTCATTCCTCATCACAGTGGGCATAACATGAGATGTTGAGTCAAATACAGTCTCAAGATCTGACTTTCAACTAGCCTTCAAATGATCCATTCCTCAGAGCTTAAAACTCTCCAGGAAAAGCCACAGAACCTGGCCCCCTTTTGTGAACACTTCTGAAAAACAAATTGTGATCTCGTTGCGTTATATTTTATGATAACAACTGAAGCATTCTTCAGGAATTTCACAACTTTTTAATCATACCTTAGAGGGCTATAAGCTTTACTCAAGCAGCTGTTTATTTAACAAAGGATCCTGAGGGCTTCTCTTTCTGTGTCTGAAAAGTTTAGAACAGTGTTCTTTAGCCTGAAGTAGGGTCTCAAAAATGGTGAGATATCTTTGGTTCAAGAGGGCATGATTAAAGTATAACATATTAATGGAGTTCACTTCAATTGAACTTTAACTGGATGCAGAGCAGGCAATCAAATTCTTTGAGGTCAGCATAGAACTTTTTACTGGGGGGGGGAGGGGGGAAGAGAAGTGTCCAGATGTATGAAAATGATCCTAATGCCAGCACAGGGGTGTTGACAACTCAGGAAAACTTAAGTTGTGAATTCTACTGTTCTGTTTTCCAAGTTGAAACTTGAGCTGGTGACAGTAGCCTCAAACCCATTGTGCTGAGACAGAGTGGAGATGGTCCGGGCCTCACTTTTGCCTCTCTGACTTTGATGCCTTAAGATTGAGACCTATTGATTGAGAAGCATCTATTTTGCCTGCTGGAAAGTGAACCTTGAAAGTAGGCCTGGAGGAGGGCTGGTCGAGTCCAGGCATGGGCACTGTTTAGTACAAACTGTGCTGATTTAGAGTCGGGTACCACATGGGTAGCTAGCTGCACCACCACTCCCTTGATGCATTTGTTAAGTGATTGTGTGTACTATTGGGAATGGAAATAAACAAGAATACTTTTGGTCCCTATAGCTATTATATGCCTTCAATATCATTCTGATGCCAACGCACCTCTGAAATGCTGTTCTCAATTCAGTATAATCTTGCATGCTTCAGTGCCTGACCTACTACTTTCAGAGCTTCTTATCACATATGTAAATATTTTATTTAAACATTTTATCTTTCCAAAAGAGTTGCACGTAGTTTTATTTCATCAGAAATATTGAAAGTTGTTCTAGAATTGTGTCTCTCTTTTTACCTTGCACGTGGAAGCCAATTCTTACTTTTTTTTTTTAAACAAACAAATGGTATTTATAAGAACTTGTATCAGAGTGATAGCGAGTCCTAAGATGCTAACTCCGGTGGGATCTGTAGCAGCTCAGCTCTTCTTGAATCAGGGGCAATGCTTTCCCTGCTCCATCTCTGAGAATACGAATACATGTGTGTCATCTACCGGGAACCTAGGCAGATCTTCCAGGCCATGCTAATTGAGATGTGCGGATGGCCGTGAATTAGGTGGAAGACTGATGGGAAGAAGGCAACAAAATAAGAAAATCTGCTAGGATTGATTAATTTGGCCGCACCGAGAGAGAAAAGATACAAGAGCATGTTTTCTTCTAGTTCCCAAGAAGTGACACATCATTTATGCTTGGCACCAAGCTTAATGAGAACAAAGATGAAGGGTTTTAGTTCCAAGAGGGAAGAGCTCTCCTCTCTCCCTCTTCCTATGTGAGGCCTTTTCACAATGCTTGTGCCAATAAGCTTGCACCTGTGGCAGTCTTTCCTAAACCCTGTGTGTAAATTCGAGTGTCAAACAGTCACCGTACCCTGTACTTTCTAGTGTGTGTTTGCTGGACCACAGTTTTGAGTACCTTTGTGTTAGAATAGTAACTTGGAAAAGAAATCACCAAAGTTTATTTTAAAAGGAAGGATTATATGATTATTTGTGTTATAAGATTATTAGGTATAAAAACATATTATGTGAAAGCCAATTGTTTGTGATTTTTCTAAATATCAAAGTATGTTTTCATTATGTGCCTTGTATTTTGCACGGAGCACAATGTGTTGAAAATGCAAAACCAAATATTTTCCTTCATTTTAATGGTGTCATGAAGACAATATAATATTTGTGTCTGGAAGTGATCCAGTGAATGTTTTCTTATTGGATCCATTCTAAAATTACATAAAAATGTGAGTATAAGTTCTGATATGGTTTTGTTTTTGTTTTTCTTTTTGTTTTTTGTTTTTGTTTTGTTTTGTTTTTTTCTTTTTTGAGACAAGGTTTCTCTGTGTAATCCTTGCTGTCCTGAACTCACTTTGTAGAATAGGCTGGCCTCAAACAAATAGAGATCCGCCTGCCTCTGCCTCCGCAAGCACTGGGATTACAGGTGTGCCATCACTGTGCTGGCAGGACACGGAATGTTATTCGATAGCATTCAAAAAATTAAAACCCATTAGTTTGGGCCTGTTGATAGATGTATAATAGCAAACAGTTCATTGCCCAATCTAAATAATTTGAAAGTGATTCTTTAGATCAGCTTACTGGTGTCACACGAATGAACAAATGGCACTCATTTTGTGCTAATCTGCTGCACCAAGTACAGGCTGAGTGCTTCATGGAGCAAACAAGACAGAACCTTTTAGCTTGCTACTACTACTAATATGCATGATGTGCATGTGAAGGGGCAGAGTCATACAAACATTAAGCTCCCCCCCCTCCAAGAGTGTGTGGTTTAGTTAGTGTCATACATATAGGTTTTCTATGGGAGTTCATTAAAGTACGAGTGAAGCCGTGGTGAATGAGTCTAGTTGTGGCACACAAGGTTATTAATTCAGTGAGCCTACAGGCAGGGCCAAGGCTGAAGTTTAAGATACTCTTCCATTTAATGGGTCCTGAATGCTGACGCAAGCTAGAATGCCTGCCAAATGTCTAATAAATCTTTTTCCCCCCCCCGTGTACTTTTCAGCACCTCATCTCCTGTGTAGCCTCTTTCAAAAGTGCGGTATTAATTAAAAAAGAAGAAGCAATGAAAATGCTGCTCAATATTTGTAACCCCATTAAGCTGATGTGATTTTAATAGTTGCTTAGGTGTCGTTGACTCATCTCAGCTTGATTCGCTGCGCTTTGTTTATCCTGGAGGCTCTCAGTCATCCTCTGATGAAGTAGCTAGGTGGTGTGGCTGGTAAAACCAAAGTTTATTCAATTTGTCTTTTAGATATTTTTGAAAATACAGTTAAAATATCAACAAGAAAATTACTTTTGACTCCACTAGACAATGTTTTAGAGATACAAATAATACAAAAATTCAAAGAGTAACCATTCACGCAGACCAGTAGAATTAAATTTTTATCTTACCATATTTATCACACATATTTAAAATCATTTTAAAATCCTTATTTTCATTGCTATGCATGTCTCAAATACAGCGATCTACTTTCATGCAAGTAGGATATGTCTATGTTCCATTATATATTCATTTTATAAACCATTTTTCATAAATCACAAATTATGCATGTTTTACTTGGAGCAAGCACTTTTTTCTTTATCAGTAGTTTTCATTTTCCTCTCAGTTATAGGACAGGATGCTACATTGTTTGTTGCCTTGTGAGTAATAATTTTGATGATTTTAAACTTTTTGGTGTCACAAATCATATCTGGAGTCCCAATAAACGCAGGTGAATTTCTATTTCAACCTCAGTGTTATCCTAAGCAAACAGAATTGTGCACTCAGTGCATACTTGTGAAGTAAATAAATAAACAATTCATTAGTGCCACAAATGACCTCGTCATGTCTGCTCCTGCACATTTGGAGGGTTTCTTTGCAGTACCTGGCTAAAAGTGAAAATGTTAAGCATTGATACAAATAAAATGACCAGTTTTTCTAGTAGCTAGTACCCAACTCTCCACAGTGTATGAGAATCACCTGTTCACCATATATTTCCAACACTTACTCTCATTAGACTTAATTTTTTTCCTCCTGTGTTAGATAAGATATTTCTCTCACTGCTGTAATTGTCTACTCGGTCACTAGGCTATCTTTCAGTTTCCTGTCTCCTCAAGTGCTTATTACACAGGCAGGGGCTGTTACTTCTGTGACTTCTTGCATCCCATCCCAACAGTGACACTTCACTTCATTTTAATTCTATCAAAATCCTACAGCAGATGCTTATGTGTTACAGAAATATTAATCACGGCAGCACAGCATCTATGACAATTCAAAGTCTAGATGGTATATAATGTTAGCCATCAAGTGTCCCAGTGTTATGATAAAATATTAATACAGGATTATTCACTCAAGAGCTCTTTAAAAATTTCATACTTGACACTCTGTCTGCAGTAGTTGTAATTAAATGGAGACCATGAGTGCCGTGTCTCTGAGAATTGGCCATCTTGTTCATCTGTCACATCTAGGGCATAAATCAAGGGCTCATCTTCAGATGTTTCATCTTCTAGTTTTGGTAATTGTGAAGTTAATCATATGCACCTTGCTGTTAAGCGTTCAAGTCAACAATATGTCACAGTGCTGTTATGTGTTGTAAAACAGCACTAAATGCATTGGGTTGGTTGTCTGTTTCTGTGGAGAATGAGTCCAGTATGACGGTAGCCATATTATCAATCTCTGGCAATATGGGAGACATAAAGTACTTCAAATTTCCATAACAGTTTTACTCCGAAAATTACAAAGGTTGATTTGTCTCTGTCTTTGTATCAATGTATTACACAGTATGTGTTAAAAACTATGGGCAGAAAATAGACAGAATAGATATTTACGAAAGTAAAGGGTGAGAAAGATTAAAAGACTGTAGAAAGGAAATGAATGTGGAAGGAAGAGATGAATTTAGACAAACAAATGGATTTTTCCTTGCCTATGGCTTAGCCTGGTGTGGTGGTACACACCTTTAGTCCCAGCACTCCGGGAGGCAGAGGCAGACAGATCTCTGAGTTTACAAAGTGAGTCTAGGATAGCCAAGGTTACACAGAGAAACCCTGTTTCGAAAAACCAAAAACCAAACCAAAACAAAAAACAAATAAAAAACTCATCAACAGCAACAACAAACAACAGCAACAACAACCAAAGCAAAGCAAAATAACAGCAATTACAACAACAAAACCCCAAACAAAGAAAACCAACCAACCAAACGAAACCCCACCTAGCTTGGTGTTATTTGAAGAATCTGATACCAGTTCATGGCTGTAGTCCTTACTTCTCCTGTTGCCATGACAAAACACCTCACAAAAACAACTAAAGAAGGGGAGTGGTGGAGCATGCCTGCAATCCCAGCACTCAGGGAGGCAGAGGCAGGTGGATCAATGTGAGTTTGAGACCAGCCTGGTCTACAAAGCCAGTCTAGGACAACCAAGGCTACACAGAGAAACCCTGTCTCAAAAACAAAAACAAACAAACAAAAAAAGAAAAAGAGAAAGAAAGAAAAAAAAGAAAGAAGGGAGAGTTTATTTTAGCTCACAGTTTGAGGGTATAGTTTGCCATGGAGGTCAAGGCAGCAAAAGTGTGAGGAGCTGGTCGCTGCAAGACAAATCCTGGTGCTTTGCTTTACTTCTCTGTCCTTCCATCCTTCCTTCCTTTCTTCCTTCCTTCCTTTTATCCATTAGTGTACACTAGCCTGTGAGTTGCTTCTGCCCATGTCCAGGGTTCATCTTCCTGCCTCAATTAACCCAATCTAAAAAAATTCCCTACATGCACCCCAGAGGTACATCTCGTGATTGTTCTAAGTCCAGTGAAGATGACATTCTTAATAATCTGAAGGAGTTAGAAAACATTATGTTTTTATATGGACTGAATTCTGTCAAAATAGGGCCGAAAACCAGTAGAGAAATTCGTAGTCGCTGGGGAAAACGTGAAAATGGCCTGAAGGGAATGCACTTGGTTTTGAGAATGTAATTGCCAAAAGAAATTGCATTCAAATATGAGAGTTAATGAGACAGTGTGTGGATAAGTAAACCCCAGAAATTATCGTGAGTGTGTTTTGAGTGTTTGCTTTTCCTTACCAAAGACACTTGAAAGAATTCCTAATGGATAAAAATCTGAACATTATACATGCTTTATCAGTATTTTTCTCAACTATGTTTCCTGATTGAGCCATCAAACCCACAACATATTGAAGAGGAGATATTACAGTTTATTGATGATATGCTCTTGGTTAACTTTGCTGGGATAGTTCAACTCTGACAGTGCTGAGGGCTTAGGAAACGTATAGGGTAGAAGCTAAAGAGCCATGGCTGGGCTGTATCTGTCTGTGATTCCTGGCTAGCTGTTAGCAAGGGCCTCCACCACAGCGGCTCAGCAGGAGGGGGTGAAAGCAAGCAATTCAAAAGGGGTGAAGAGAGGAGCAGCATAAGGAAGTAAAGGACAGGACAGAAGATTATGCAATGGGAGAGTGTTATTTCCAGCTTGTATAAATACATGAATGGACATTTAGCTGCCTTGATGTCTAAAGGAGGCCAAGTGCTTCGGGGTAAAGAGATCGAAGGGCTGATACTGGGAGTAATTATATGAATTCTTGAGGCCGAACTGAGATTTCCTATCAATGAAAAATTTCCTGGGAGAATGATGTGTCAGAATGTGGAAATTTTCCAATACGCTTGTAAGAATTCCCTGAAGACATATGAAAGATGCTAGGATGTTGATAGAAAGGATTTCGTCATACCTCAGAAACCCAGACAGCTGCTTGGGAGACGGCAGATAGAGAAGAACTATTTTTGAAAAGCCGTGCCTTTTGAGTTCAGGTCAGCGATGGCATCTACAGGCAGCTGTAGGAAGAGGTGATGATTTTCAGAGAAAATGAACGGCGAGAAAGCCCAGAGTGTCAAAGAATTCTTAAGGTTTGGGCCGAGTATCCAAAGAAGAGCTGGAAAAGAAAAAGCTACAGTTTTGAGTTAAAACTCAGAAGAGAGGGTAAGCTCAGCAATGTAGACCTGTAAATAATCACTCCCTAGGGGAGAGGACCCTGGCACTGTAATTACATTCTCTTATTAAAGGGTACTTAATTCTGCCAGCTCCTTAGCAAATCTTCAGGCAAGTCAGTTTTCCTGAGGGGTGGCCTGCTAGCCAGGTGAGTGGCAAGCCCAGCGAAACGAGATGAAAATGCGTATGTAATGTTCTGAACTTTGAGGGTAGACCTCAATGTCATGTTTCTAGACTGGGTCAGACCTAGAATCCACATTCCATTCTTCTGGTTAAGGGGAAGAAGGCTTCCCCTAATTAGCCTCAGAGAAGCTCTGATAAATCTATTTTTTTTTTATAGTTAATGGGAGGTGGGTTCTAACATGGAAAGAGTACACCCTTAATGGCCCCCAACCTTGCTAATAATGCCTGTCTAACTTCCTAATAATGTCACTCTTCTGTGCATGCAGGTATCGGCTAGCCCATTGCTGTACAACACATTGAAAGTGGGATACATGACTTTTAAATATCAAAGTAGAGTAAAAGTACTGATGATGAAAGCTTTTTGCATGATCTTAAGTCATCACTAGCACTACAAAAATGAGAGGGTTTTGGTCCCCTGGTTAGTCAGGGTATGGTGTTAACAGGGTTTATGGTAACGATTCTGCTAGCTGTGAAATGTATCACACTTGCTCTCACTGCTTCCTTTAGACTGTTGACATTAAGTTAAATATTATCTTTTGGTATTTTAGGTTAGTGTATGTTTTCTGTGGTGAAACTGTGAATATGATTATCTTACGAGTTAGCTTTTGAGGCATGAAGGTGCAGTAGACGCCCTCACTGGATTCATACAGAGAATACTGGAGTTCCATCATTTGCCTGTGTCCTCACATTTCACTCTGAATAAAAGGAGGTTTCTCTGTGTGCTTAGTCTTCACGAACTCCAGTTGGTTCTTACGTTGCATTTTGACTTGGCCTTGTATTGTTACTGCTATTTCTGTCTTGTAGTCCAGTTGATCAGTTGCAGTGCTTTGCACCTCGCAGGCAAATGCTCTAATGGCTGGATGCTCCATCCAGCCCGATCCATAATATAAATGAAGACTTTCTCACTCTCTCACACCCATCCTAACTAGAAGCCCTTCTTGCACTTAGCAGTTAAATTAGGTCTTATCTCATATATCCAGATCAGCTGACAATTGGACTTTTCCACAGAATGGGTCTCCACTCATTCAAGGCCCTGAGCTCATTGCTACCCACTTCCCTGGGTCCTGCGCCAGCACAGCTCTGCGTTCATTGTGCAATTATTTATTTATTGAAGATATATTCACACACACACACACACACACACACACACACACACACACACACACACACTGCACACTGTCACACCCAGAAGCAGAAGCACTTAGAAAAGGCAGCCCATCCTCTTTCCGTGCAGTCTGAGAAAACTCAACACCATGCTGAGAAAACAAAAACAAAATAAAAAACCGACTCAAAGGGCTTCAGTGATAAGCAACTTTCCTACTCAGTCTCCATCCCAGCCACTTCCCTTTGCTCGTCTCCCACAGAGCTCTAGCTAAGCTAACCGAGTCTAGGATTTGTGCGTTCTTTAAACAGTGTTATTACTTATTTATTCTTGGGAAAGTGAGACGAGGGTCCAAGCTAACATCCTCTTTCTTGCACATCTCTAGTGGGTCCCTATTTGCAGCTTCGTTAAGAGCTTCCTCTGTCTCTGTCATCTCCATCCCCCCCAGCAGATGATGAGAGGAAACGGCAATATTTACACTGAGATGGAGAGCCAGGCACCTGGTGGTTCTGTTCAGCTGATCCCAGGTGTTTCACACAAGCAGTCAGAAGCAAGTGCATCTGAAGAGTGTCATCCCCTGTCCTGTCTCCTTCTTGCTGCTACTACCTGTTGTGTTTCTTGCTCTTTGGGAACTTCTTACAGGGACAGCAAGCTTTTGGCGCCATTGGCCCTTCCCTTAGCTCAATCAAGTATTCTTCCCTGAAAGATCAGATTGTTTTCAACAAACTTTATTTTAATATCAAACCATGCAGAATGAGTGTTAACTATGCTTTCAATGGTCAAGTCTCTGCAGAGAATGGTTCATAGTAAGGGAGGTGACATTCTGAGAGAGTTTAGAGTTCGCAGGGTTTTTTGTTTGTTTGTTTGTTTGTTTTTAGTTTTTCAAGACAGGATTTCTCTGTGTAGCCTTGGCTGTCCTGGACTAACTTTGTAGTGGAGGCTGGCCTCGAACTCACAGAAATTCGCCTGCCTCTGCCTCCCGAGTGCTGGGATTAAAGGCCTGCACCACCACCGTCTGGCTGCAGGTTTTGTGGGTTTTTTGTTTTTGTTTTGTTTTTGTTTTTGTTTTTGTTTTTGTTTTGTTTTTGTTTTTGTTTTTGTTTTTTGTTTTTTATATAGAGAGGGATTGTTGGGATTTCTGTGTTTAGGTGAAAGTGAAATACTTCATTTCTTTTTTCTTTTTTAAATTATTTTTCTTTTTAATTTATTCAGATTACAGCTCAAATGTTATCCCAGAAGCAGAAAGACTCACGTGGTATATACTCACTTATAATTGACCACTAGCCCCAAAGGCATGTCCCACCAAAGTCTTCACTTACCAGGAGATTGGGATAGATGTGAGGACATCCTACTGAGGCTCTAGGTAAGAGAAATATAGGAGATGGGGAAATAGAAGGACCTAGAGGGTCCTAGAAACCTACAAGAAATACTTCATTTCTTAAAATGAATTTCTCTACCTGCATCTGTGGGAGAAATGGGAGCCTGGAAAGGCTCCTCTGCTGTTTGTTCTTTACTTTGCTCCTTAAAAGGAAATGATGCTTGCCTATCTCTGGAGCATCACTTCGTTTATAAATTGATGCACAGACAGTGGAAAAGCAAACATTCTTGCTCAAAACGTTAGTATCTTACTGCCAAATCCATAGCTTCCCATCACTAGTTTTGCTGAAAATATGTCTGGAAGTCAGGAGTCAGTGTTGCTTATGTAAAAGAAAATGCACTAGATAAAATAATGGACCCTCTTAAGGCAGTGGTATTGACTTTGCTCGAGGTGACTTTTATGTCCTGGGTAGAAGTGGGACATTCATCAATTAGGGCTTAGGTAATACTTCTCTGGCCAGGGTTAGGCATTTACTTTTCAATTAGCCGTCATAGGCCGACCTAGCCAAGTGGAACCTCCATAGCTGGCAGAGTCTGTGTGGCGAAGATCATAAGCTACCTAAGCACACGAGGAGAGACTGCACAATCCTCTCATCCCCAAAGCCAGCCGTGGCAGGGGATGGGGCCAGTGGAAGCACTTTTTGAACTAGGTTCTTACACCCTGCAAACTGTTGTCATCCAGTAGGCACTAATTATCATTTTACTTGTTTGTACACGTTCCATACCTGTGGGCGGTTGGTCCCTAGAGAGTGCCCCTGGGAAAATACATGCCCAGCTGTTGTGACAACGTTCTTGAGAGAATTGGCTACGGAATCTGGTGATACGTAAGATTCTATTGGAGCCTCAGGTTTGGGGCACCCTTTAGATTTCTGTGTTCCTGCTCATAGGCTATTAAGGTCCTGGTTTTAAATGAATAAACATTCACTGAGTACTACTCAGTTCACCCACGGAAATTATTTTTAGCAATGATTTTGCCGATTAACATTTTTATTAGAGTAGAGATAGTAGTGGTTAATACCCCATGTATAAATAGTTGTATTTAGAGTCTGGGCTCTGCATTACGGAACTTCTCATATAATTGACTGCTCCTAGGTGGATAGTGAAACATGCTTTTCTGTGTCTTCCATGAAGTTCACCAACACACAAAGTTATTTTCAACTATATCACAAAATTATAGATATTTTAGTAGTACAAAGAAAATATCACTCTAGCTATTCCCTTTCTAGGCTAAAGACTGTCCCAATTTGTATGCAATTTTCCCAAGTTAGTCAATGAACATAGCAACATAGTACCAATAACTTTTCTCTATGCAATTGAGAGAACACTCTATGCTTTTGCCTTAGAAGTTCTCCTAGATATATTTGTATTGCAGCTTGTAGAAAGTGGTTTTGTTTTTCAGCAGTATTATGTTTTGTGCGTACCTCATGCTCCATATAATGACTCATGTTGATTAAGTATCCAACTTTATTTTGCTATGGTTTTAGGTTAGATGATTATGAACACGTGCTAACTCTAATTTTTCACATATTGCCTCTAACTGGAACTTTGATGCACTCTTATCTATGAGACTACAAGATCTTTTTGCTAGTTGTCAAAGGGCCAAATTAGCAAATATTTTGGGCCTAGAGTTGTCATAAAGATTTTTGGCCCAGCTATTCAAGTCCACCATCACAGTATGAAAGCAGCCATTAGGCAATATATAAACTGACGGATAAGTGTCAATAAAATCTGCAAAAATTGGCTTCAGGCTTGATTGAAGGACAGGAATTTGCAATCGGAACAACACCTGAGAGCAATTGTTTTGTTGATGAGTTTGTGTAGACAGGGTGCCCTTTCATGACACTGGTTGTATCTTCTGTTTTCCTCTGTGTTATATGCCTGTTGTATCAAGGAATTAATTCCCAATGAGGTACAAAGTTAAGCAATTATTTTACCAGTCACTGTCTGTAAATATTAGCCTGGTTTTTTTGTATCTGAAGATACGTATATCAATTTCTGGTGATCATGCCTCATTCTCATCTGCAGCTAAGGTGGTGTACATATTTTACAGTTATAATATTGCTGTTAATAATTATGTTTTTAAGAGGAACCCTGTAGCAAAGCCAAGGTGATGCTTGCATTAAGAATCTTGCTTCCTTGCTGCTGATGTTCTGTAAAATCACAGGATGTCATGACCCTATTACTTGGGCTCCTGTGAAGTTTCTGACTATGATGTATCTAATTTGCCTTTTGTTCATGATAAAAATCAAGTGAGAATAACTGATAAAATTAATCTCTTTTTTAGAATTGGAGGACTTGTTTGTGTTTAAAAACATTGTTTTATAAATATATGTAAGGGTATGTTATGTTGAAGAAAAAGCTAAATAAAAAGATAATATATACATATTTTTTGCTGGTCACTATTTTGTTCTTCCTACCCCTCTTACAACTATGGCATGTTGAAACTATGTCTATTAATATGTTATGCCTTTCAGGAAAATGGTACATTGTAGACTTGTTTTCTTCTAACAGCATAAGAAAGGGTAAACCCCTTAAAACATATGTAAATCACAACAAAAGAAAAAAAGCCTAGGCAGTGTAGATGCGTGTTCTCATTCCTTACAGAGGAGTGAGCTTTCTAGTTCTTCTTCCTAATGCCCTTTTCTGGTAACTTTACTATGGAATGTCAAGCTTCTGTTGGTTTAATTGTATTCTTTCTGATACTTTAAATCAATTTTCCAGATTCCCAATTTTGCTCAAGTATCACAACTTTGGAAGCATTCAACGTATAGGTCTAACTATGAACAAAGCAATCAAATGCCATACTGGTCCCTAAAATTATATTATGACTCTGCCAGTAGTGCCACATTTCTGTAGCCATGTTATTTTGTAACTTAACCTACTTCTCACAGCCACGGTTGAAACACAGGTTAGCTCCAGATCACAGCCTTCCAACATTATGCTGTAATGCACCATTTCAAATGGTTGATCCCAAAGTAGGCATCATCCTGAGAAGCAATCACTGGATTGCTATGCCCAACATCTCATAAAACTGCCCAGGAAAATAAGCATCATACTGTATGGAGACTTTCTTCCCTGTGTAAAGCTCAATGCCTTGTAAATGCTGTTATGTTAGCGACTCAAATAAGCTTCCAGGCACATTTGCAGGAACTGTCTTCTTAATTTACTAAGTAAGATGCTGAAAGCATCTAATATAGAAGGTGAATTGTGAAAGAAAATATATAGGCACCATAGCCCAGGAGACAAAATACCTTGTTTTCTCTTTTTTAGAGAATATATATTCAGAGAAAACAGCTCTCAGTGGTGGATGGAAAGTGAGAGGTGCACAGAGTATGCCCAGGGATTACACGTGAGGCCTACCTCCTTCCTGTCAGTTTTATCTTAAGAACTGCCTCCTGCCTGGGTCTGTGTCTTTCTCAGGCTAAAGAGAAGGGCAAGAAAAGTCCTCGACCCTTTGTTTGTATGTAATTGACATGACAGATGATGGGCTCTTGCAGTCTTCTAGACAGCAGTTGCTTATTAAGGCAGGGAAGGACCTGTGGGAGCGATTGTTTTTGGCCTCTCTTCTTATCAAGCCCAGAACAATCTTTCATTGATTCTATTCATTCCACAAGAGCACAGTCAACACTAAATTCCACCAAGTGAAAAAATCTACCGTAGAAACAGCTGTGCTCAATAAACAGCCAGTTTACACTGGCAAATGGCTGGGAGTTGGAAAGTTTTCCTTCTCCTTTTGTGTTTATTCTCGATAGTTGTAGTGTGAAAGCTTCCGTTTGTAAATAAGGGAAGCCTGGCTTTAAACAGATTTCACTAAGCATTCAGTCCTACAAAAAACTTTGGGAAACCAAATTAATTCTCATGGAAACACATGTGTATATATCAAAGAACATATTTTCAAGTGACCTAGTCTTGTTTTTTCACTCTGCATGTGAGTTGAATTAAGATCTTTTTATGCCTACGCTGGGGTTGATATGAAATGTAGGGTGGGGCACTGCTGTATACTATCCAGGGACGTACAGACTTGAATGTACTAATAGTTTTGCATATTAAATCAGGGACTTGGCATGGAGAATTATGTCCTTGAAAACCAGAGAACATCCACTGGTTAATAGCATTGGACTCAGGAGTTGGGTCACAGAAACCCAATGACTAAATTAATTCTCTGCAGATAACAGTGTTATTTACTATTTATGCCCATTTTATTCCAGTGCTGGGGACTACTCAATTTATCCATCAATGCTAGAGGGCTTACAAAGAATCCACAAACTTTACATGAGAAAATCAACAATGTGTCACAGTGCAGAAATATGGCAGAAATATGTAAGAAACGGGGGAGTAGAGAAATCATTATGGACAGGCATTAAGAAAGTATTGGGTTTCCCTGGGAATCCGAGTAAATATTCAGCAGCGGGAGACGAGAGCCTTCTCCTTTCAGCTTAATGAAGCAGGGTTTTTGTGCTTCCTTGTACATACGTGTGAATATGTCACCCATGTGCAATTGATTCATTGATTCAATACAGGGGAAATCCCCCAAGACCTGTGTCTTCTGCTGTGTTGACAGTGACTACAGATTCATTCTAATGGAAACTGTAAACTGTGAAGGTTACCCTCTTCACGTTCCTTTGAAATACTTTTCCTCAGAGGCCAGATATTAAACGTCTGTTTGTAGGGCAGCCTTTTTCTGTTTCTATCTCTTTCTCTCCTGTCTGTCATCATAATCTGCTAACCCCAGATGCTCAATGGATATGTAACACCTTTCTCTTGAATGTATGTGTCTTGTTCAAAGTCATTCTTGCACACGCCGAAGAGGACGGACTGAGCGCTGCTGACCACCACTGGCAAATCTCCCTAGGTCCGCTCAACTCCCTAATCTGTACTCTTTGGTTACAGTTGTTCAACCAGTTACTCATCTAACTAATTGTAACCTGTTGAACAACTGAACCCAAAGGGTGCAAAGTTGGAAACATTGCATTGAGAAGTCAGCTGGGGACAAAGGAAGCTCCGCCCATCCTCTTCAGTTTGGAGAGGGGAGGACTGCTTTTCCAACAGGAGCCACGCCACCCCGTGCCTCTGAATGACCGTCCGTCTGATGGTGACGCTGTGTAAGTCTGCATGTGTCATCTGTTCTTCTGGTGAGGGTTATGCAACGTGTAAGCTACTTCCCCCAGAGAGAGTGCTACTAGCTGTGTGTTAAAAAAAAAAAAAAAAAAAAAAAAAGACCTGTCTGAAAATAAGCAAAGTTATGAGAATGAAGGATTTGGAAAAATAAGACCTATTCCTTTGGTACTTGTATCTCAAGGCTGATGTGGGCTGCCCCAAAGGTTACATGAAATGTGATGTGAAACATTCCTCTGTGGTTTTTAGGAGAGAGTGCAGCCAAGTATGTTAATGGTAAGGAGTGGGAGACTACTGTGTGATTTTTTTCCCCCTAGTGCTCTTTATCAAAACCTGTTTCTTCAAGGCGTGGCTCAGTTAGGAGAGCGCCTGCCTAGCAAACCTGCAGCCCTAGGTTTGATCCCTGTACCACATAAACTAGGCACAGTGGCACATGCCTGCAATCCTAGAACTCAAGAGTGGAGGCAAGAGAGAGGGTCATGGGTTCAGTGTGATGCTTAGCTACATAGTAAGCACCCAAACACAAAACCTTTCTTAGTCTTGGGAGTGTACCATCTCTGTAAAACTTTATGCTAAAAACCAGTGTGTGTTGTTTCAGTATTTTCCTAGTAAGGTCCCAGGGGACATTTCTACCCGGTGGCCTGGTAACAAGGATACATTAGAGTTTTGAATGACTTCAAGTGGCCTACAAGGTGGCATTCCCTTTTCATCCTGGCCGCTAAAGAGCCCACTTTTCTCATGGGCTCCTGGATAATACATTTTAAGTGAGAATGCTTCTCATTTTCATCAGCACTATCACGCTCATGCGGGGATTACATAGTACATTAAGATAGAGTGGCTGTGTTTATGTGAATGATTCTGTTCTCTGTCTTCCCGCATCCTCTGCTACTGCATCGGGAGGAGAGATAATGAGGCACGAGACATCCTAAGGCCCGAGGGTTAATTATGATATATGGTCCCATAGAAAAACAGAGATGCAAAGACCAGGTCGGGGCTCGTTCTGTGCCATGCTAAGGATTTTGTGTTCCTCGTGACACCAGGAAGCATCGTAAGCAGTTACGTGACAACGGTGGGTTGGATGCTAGATGCTGAATCAATAGCAAGCACACAAGAGACAAGGGACCCCTTTAGCTGAAAATACGATGGGGGCAGGGAGAGGTCTGCTCTCGGGGTTCAGGCAGAACACATGGCTTGAGCTAGGTTGAGGTGCTGAGAGGAAGGAAAGGTTGCTGTGTCTGTGCATGCCAAGCCGACTAAATGGGAGTGTCCTCTGAGTGTAGCTGGGGGAAGTGGGAAGATCACTGAATGAAGTCACTGGTGATTGCTAGGTTTACAGGTGGGGGTGGGTTTTGAAGGTAGGAAGGAAAATCCATTTCTGCAGAGCTTGTTGGTAGGGAAACCTAGGAGGCAAGTGAACAGAACAAAAACAAAACTGCAAATAAACCTATCTGTGTATCTATAAGCTTGCTCTCTTTTATGTGGATGATGTATTTTAAATATCAGCATGCCTATGACATTTGCATGTAATTTTTTCCATTTCTGTCGTTTTGGTATGTAATAAATATAAATCACGAAGATACGGCCATCCCTATGTAATTCCTACAAAGTGGCATTCTTATCTAATTTTGACTTGAGAACACAATGACCAAACAATTTTTTATTAAACGTTGTTTGTTTTATTTATCAAAAGGAAAAATGAACATTTGAAATTGCACAAAGGCCCAGTACGTGATATTGGTAAAATGATGTATTGTCACTAAATGTATTTTTAGTTTGACAACACCTGGAAACTTCCATACATTTACATTAATTGTTTGCCATCAATTCATTTTACATTAAACAAGAAACTGTGTGACCATTCGCTCTGACTCCTGCATGTTGTGTTTTTCCTTCTATTAGCTTTCTAGATATTTTCAGTGTGTCCACCAGATAGAGTTTGGTGATACTTATGCAATGTCTTTATGTGGGATGTAGCCATTTGCCACCAGGGATTCCTGCAGAGAATCTGTTATATCCACACATGTTGAAGATATCTGCATGAGGCTGTCAGGTCAATGCTCTATCCTGTCTGTGCAGAAGCAATGATTAAAGTTCTCTTGAGGCACGTTGTCTAAATTGGATCCAAGTAGTAGATGATAATTGAAATGAGATAGTCACTGAATCATAAATGGTATCAATTTAGCCTTGAGAAGATGTTGTGTGTGTGTGTGTGTGTGTGTGTGTATGTATATATATATAAACATGCATTGAGATCAAGTTTGGAAGAGGTAGAGATGTAAATTTTTCCTTGTTCTATCAGAAACATTGCAGAAGCCTGGCTATTGACCAGCCTCCACTGACTTGTCCACTGAATCATCCCTCCCGTCTTTCTCTCTTAGTTGAGCTCAGCATAGACACCACTGACAGCAAAATATCCATGGTTGGGTGAAGGGCAGCCACCCTTGAGCAAGAAAACTCACCTCTGTTTTTGAAGCAGGCATCTCCTTCCATACTGCACACTTCAAGTTTCATCTTAGGCTAACTTTGCTTCTCTCTCTCTCTCTCTCTCTCTCTCTCTCTCTCTCTCTCTCTCTCTCTCTCTCTCTCTCTCTCTCTCTCTCTCTCTCTCTCTCTCTCTCTCTCTCTCCTTTCTTTTGTCTTTTCTTAATTTCCATTTGCTTCTTCTTCTAGTCTCTTAGCCTTCCTCTCACTCTTAACTCTCTTCTTCTCTTTTCTCTTCCAGAAAAGGTCTTGTTGTATAGCCCAAGCTGGACTTTTAAACTCCAGATCCCCCCGCCTCATTTTATGAGTGCCGGGATCACAGGCAGGCACCATCGTGCCTGGCTTCCACGCCATCTTTCTAATACCTACTTTCTTAATCTTTAAGAAGGATCTGAGGTCCGATACATTCTGTCTATTTTGGTGCTTTTGTACATAACACTGGAAGGTGATGCCAGGAGGGTTCATCTTTTTCATTTTAGTTTGCGTATTTGTCCTAGTAACTGTAACTCCCAGCTATGATGCTAGAGTTTATTGTTCCATTGCATGCGTTAAATTGTTGGTTAACATGCACCTCTGGTTCTTATACCTCCCTTTTCTCCTCATTTCATGTCCCAAGTACTTTAGACTTAATATTCTCCAGGCTAGAGATTAGCTAGGAAATGACAGAAATGAATGGGTTAAGACACTCAGGATTTCAAACGGTCAAAGCCCTTGACATTGAAAGCTTTTCAGGTCTTCTTGAACCGAGGGAAGATGTGCTAATGAAGATGTTCCAAGTTCATCTCGTATCCAGCAGACTAATTGAGCACTTGAAGGGCTGTTAGACCCAAGTGCGAAGCAAAGCCACTGTTTCAGAGAAATTAGGATGCTGCCAGAATGCTTCCAAATCTCCCAGAGATAAAGAAGTCAGATCCCTTAGCCTTATATTTCCTCAGCCGTGGTCACCTGTGATAGATAATGCAGGTGGTTCTTGAAGACAAATGCTTGGTGACAGTGGTGTTGGTCTTCAGGCTTAAGATGGCTTGATGCTGACATCTTGGTTATGAGAGCACCACTGCATTTGTTGGGTTTGAAGGACCTTTTCTTTGGGACTCCAAAGAAAATCCCACTCATTTATGCCTGTGTTAACATAACCAAATATTAAGTCTTTAGACACCATATGTGAATGACATTCCTTTTTACATTCCTTTTGGTGTTTTCAGGCAACAATGAAATCATTCTGTGGGTAAAGTGTGTTAGGAGTTGAGAGTTAGCACACATGATGTGGTCTATTTCTTTCTCTGGTTGATTCTTCTTATTTGTAGTAGTCTTAAGAGGGCCCATGTCAGACAGTATTCCACAACACAGTAAAACTTTCATACTCTTCGTATATAAAATCCAGGGACTCACCTAACCGCTTGCAGTCTGTTTAAAGGTAGAGAAAGCCATTTCCCTTCACCCCAGTACATACTAGGAGGCACTTAGTTGCACCCGATGACTTGTTCCTCAGAACAGTTCAGCTGGATTTTTTTTGTTCGGCCCAGACCAGGCTGCTGTGCCTCAGATCTCTGTCTCTCTCTATATGCTTATTTCCCCAACTCATCAGAACAGTAGAGATCATAACAACACATTCTTGAGATCTGGAAAGTCATTTATGATAAGCTTGCTTTTGTTCCCAAGTGAGTAAATATATTAATCGTGTAGCAAGTACACGATCATCCCTGTTACCTCATCTTAAGATGTGAAGTTTTCATGTGTTCACCTTTTTCTCTTAGACATGTGCTCCTTCTGTAGACATTCAAGGAAAGTTGGGGAAAGCCAGGGTTCAGAGTACCATAGGAGAGTTTAAAGATGTGTGGAGTACAACTGTCCTAGTCGGAGAACTTACAAAATAGTAAAGCAATCAGACACGCGCAAGGTGAGCGAGAGCATGTGGCTCGGGGATAAGGATCTCTACAAAAGATACCCCGCAAGTGCTTCAGTGCTCGTCTCTGTTGTATCCCCAGCTTTTGACGGTTTCTCATCAAACACCCGTGTTATGTGTGATGTGCTGCTGTTACTGTTAAGGTGTGCATTTTTGATGAGGCCTGCCATGGCCACTATTTGCCAGTATGGTGTGCAGCTCTCCATCACCACCGTTTCCATCCGTGTTTGCATTCCTTTCACTCCATTTATGCCCCAGTGCAGAGCCTTTTTTCCCATAGTATACAGTATATGAATGGACCAACCTATTGCTTGTTGCTAGTCTCCTTTCACTAGAATGTGAGCCCACATGGGCCAGGGGTGTATCACTCAGAACTGACTCTGAGGACCAACACCTGATTGTGGTGAGGAATTGATGGACAATGGTTGAATGAATTTATTACATGAAGTAGCTCTCAAGGGTCTGGACAGATGACCTGGGTTGCAACCTGTCTCAAGTCCCCATTAAGCTTTTCCTGGCACGTAGAAACCCACTTCCAAGTGTCTTTTGGGAGGATGAGAATGCAAAATGCATGGAAATCTCCACATCTGTAGTAAAAAAATCCATGTTGGCTCCTTTAGAGCTACCACTTTTTTAAAAATATGTAACTGCACTTGAGTTTTAGCTTTAAAAAAAAAAGGCCGTTACTAAGAGCCTTAATACATAATGGTTTCTAAAATAATGCCTCCACAGTTTGAGCTTAGGTGAGTTTGAAAGAGTCATGAAAATGAAAACCGAAATAAAATTCATAGGAATAAAAACAAATGGACATTTCCCTCAGATGTGTCCCTGAATAATATCCCTTCCCTGAGGAGTTTCTGATGCTTGATTCTATCAGTTGACAGATCTGGGGAGCAAACCTATACATATCTATACTTACCTATGTAAATATGTAAATATATGCAGAGAGTCACTGGAGCACAAACAAGAGCGAATTGGCCACTGCCTGGGTGTCATCTAAGAGGTAATTAAAAAAACAATTTAGTCATTTTGACAAGCTGTGTATCTTCCAAGAGCTATATGAAGTGACAACATTTGGTGGCATAGCAATAAAAGGTCATTCCTGTCTTGGGAAGCAACTCTGTTGTCTTCTGAGAAGAGGTGCTGACCAGTGAGGGTTCACTGGGTACGAAATTTAGGAGAAAACTCTGGAAATAATAATCCTGCAGTTGTATTTGAGAACTCACCGGGACCTGGATACTTGGTTCTCTCTCTCTCTTTCTCTCTCTCTCTCTCTCTCTCTCTCTCTCTCTCTCTCTCTCTCTCTCTCTCTCACACACACACACACACACACACACACACACACACACACACACACAGATGTGTATATGTATATCATGGATTTGAACTGACAATTGGATTTTGAAGGAAGTAATGACCCAGGAAGTTAGACACCTTGAGAATTTCCAGATAGGTGGTATTGGATTAAGTATAAATCAGTATAACTCAGGATCCATAACTAAGACATTGGATTTTAAGTTGAAGGTTATGTGAGTAAGGAGATGGCTCAGTATGTAATATGCACGCTGTGCAAACATGAGGACCTGAGTTCAGAGCCTGAACACCCATATGAAAAACAGTTTGTCTGAACTCCATTGCTGTAGAAGAAAAGAGCGGAGACAGGCAGATCCTGGAGAGACTTGCTAATGATCTGGATTTGCCAAAATGGCGAGCTCCAGGTTCAGTGAGAGATCTTGTCTCGAAATGATACTGGAGAAGCAACTGTGGATGACATCTGAACAATAGCCTCTGGCACCCATATTGCCTGCGTTGGTTGAGTGCACCAGCACCACATGCTCACACAAAGGGAAGTAATGTGGCTGTGGGCATCACTGTTGCTCCAAGACAAAGAGCTGGTCCCCTCTTAATAGTTATGGAGGAGAAAGCTGAACGCTTTGGAAAAATTCATTTCCATGAGCCAGGGATAAAACACTTGCCATACAGGCCTGGCAACCTGAGATTGGATCTCTCAAGATACAGTATGTAGGCATCTGTGATCCTAAACACCCTACTGGGAGATAGAGTGGGCGGAGACAGATGAATCAAAAATTGCCTAAAAATCATGGGGTATACACAGCAATAAACAAGAGCGACCCTGTGGAGGAGTTACTCTTCATTGAATTGATCAAACCCCATGTCCCAGGTAATTTATAGAAGAAAAGGTTTAGAGTCTGAGAAAGTGGAGGCAGCAGGTGACAGGTATGGCAGCTGTGGCAGAAGCCGAGGGCTTAGATCTTGAGCTGAGAAAGTTCAAAGCCAGTTCCCAGTCACACGCTTCCCCCCAGTAAGGCCAAGTCCCCTAAGCCTACCCGAACAGTGCCACCAACTAGGGAGTAAGAACTCAAACATTTGAGCCTATGGGAGACATTCTGGTTCAAACCACCACACCCTGTGTCAAGGTGTTAGGTCAAGACTGACATCCGAGTTGTCCTGTAACTTCCATATGTGTGCTGTGGCTTTCAGGTACACACATATCACACACACTCACATGCGTGTGTGCGCGCACACACACACACACACACACACAAACACACACGCTAATTATAAAATATTACATATTTAGTAAAGAGCCTTCAGAAACAGACTATGTAATGTATCACTTGCCTTAATCAATTCACATTTCAAACCCTTTGACACAAATTTGGAGGGGCAGGGAGTTAACTCCTAAAGTTGTTTGGCCTCTGGAGCTAAGTCCTATGGAGGAAGTTATCCAAGAATCCTCTTGAAAGGCACCACAGTCTACACCTGTACTACTGGTGACTGGGGAGTCTAAGGCCAGAGGTTTCCATGTTTGAGGCCAGTATGGGCAACTCGGCATGATTTTGTTTCAAAATGGCCGAGGATTGGTGGTAGAATATTCTCGTATGTTCCGGAGGAGATGGAGCTTCCCCAAGCTCACCTGCTTAGCAAAGCTTTCCTCCAGGGACCAAGGCTGGGGTCTCACATAGGGAAGGCTAAAGCAGTGCAGGTTTCAAATCAGGGAGTTCCTTGAGGCCCCACCTCGTCCATAGCAACTCCGGGGCTTCGAGGGCCCGACAGTGCTGAAGCCTGCGAAGGCACTTAGAAGACGGAATGCGTCCCGAGTGCCCCTCATCCATGGGCCAGGTCACCCGGTTATCTTTTGTGCAGCTCAGCTTCTCAAATGCCTGGCTCCTGCGTGGGGGCCTCTTAAGAGACCTCTCGCTGCTAGTCTACAACAGAGGCTCAGCGCTCCGCCCCACTCCTCCAATCGACTTGGCCAGTCACTTAACACCACGGGCATGGTTTAGCATCCTGGGAAATAAACTCCTTCTACGTTCTGTACCGCTTTATCTGCATCAGGGCAGTGAGCCCTCTCTCCAGGCACCTGGCCCACCTCCTCCAGGCCCTGGAACCGTCTCTCCTCACTGTGCATCAGCCATAGCCCTCACTGTGAAGTGGGTTAGCCTACTGCAACCATGAATACAAAGGCTGGTCCATCGAGTCCCTGGCCTTTCCACCTGGTCTTGGCAATTTAGTGCATCATAAATACACACAGACACACACACACACACACACACACACACACACACACACACACACACACACACACTTGTAGCTTTCTAGGCCTGGCCATCAAACACCCGCTGGTTAACTGCTTCCAACCAGCCCAGCAAGCACTCAATTCACAATTTTTGATTTGTAAGAATACAAGTTCTTACGGATAGGATAGGATGCAGAGTTACACTTGAATATTGCTCCTCAGAAATCACTGCGGGGCCCATTTAGTACTTGCCTGTAATCTGGGCATGAAAAGAAGAGAGGAAAAGTGATAGTTTGAGGCTAGCCTGAGCCACATGTCCAAGTTCTAGGGTAGCCTGGACACAAAGTAAAGCATTTTCTCAAACTGACAGGTGACATGCAGACAGACAAACCAACCAACCAGGGCAGAGTCCTGGTCTCTCGAAGCCTTTGCTTTGTTTCTGAAGCAGCTCCCACAGTTTTCCATAACTCTCTAACTGGGCTCTTGGGGGAGCTGGTGAGGGGAGCAGGTACAGTTGCACACCCAGGAATAGAAGCCCCAAAGCTGTCTCGAAGCTTCTAACAGGGTTTTAGCGTATTTCTGTAATCCTGGAACAAGGCCGGAGCATTTTTCTTTGTTTCTTTTAATTCCCATGTCATTTGCTGTTTCTACTGTGTAATTTGCCTTTAATTATAAGCTGCTTCGCTCCCTCTAATAGTTGTTTCATGTATGAATGTCTTGCCTGCCCAGCGAGATTAAATTAAAATGTCTTTAAGATGGGGGCTCACTGGAGAGCCCCAGGGCAGACCATGAAACCACAGCTGCCCCTTAAGAACCGCTCCTTCCTCATCTTCCTGGCAGCGCCATCCACTGCATAGCTCCTTCCTGAGCACTGGGCCTTCCACACAAGGACACAAACCCTGAGTGACTGGGAAATTGCAAATGGCATACATAGCAAGGCTTACAGTAAAAAGAAGCCTTTGAATTTTTAATCTTAAAAATTCTTAAAGAAACTGCCGAATGACCAAGATATTTGGCTTCAGAAGTTGGTGTTGGCCTGGGCCAGGGATGTTTCCAGTCAGTGTTAGAGAAATTTCTGCATTAGTTTGGTCAATATGCCCGTTCTTTTAAGTTGTGTGTCCTCTTGGGTATGCATTCAAACACTCCCCATCCCTGACATGGCCAGGGTTATGCCAGTCTGCATAGTCAACTTTGTGTATCTTATGTATCACTTATAGCTGAGCCGCCTTTTCTAAACACGAATTCTTTATACATACCTCTTGAGTTACTTATTCTATGTGTGTAGGGTGTGCACATGAACCACAGCAGACATGTGGAGTCCGGAAGTCAACTTGTGGAAGTGGGTTCTTTCCTTCCATCATATAGCTTCTGGGGCTAGAACTCACTGTCAAGTTTGGCTGCAAACTTTACCCGCTAAGCCATCTCTGCAGGTCATAATAGAAATTTTTGGTAAAAACATAAGTGCTTTCATCTTAATCCATAGATTAGACTTGTTGAACGTGAGGTTCCTTTCCTTTACCTGTTCACTGGTAAATCTACCACTAAGCAGAACCTCTTTGCCATCACAAGCAGTTTTGAAACCAAAGAAAGAGAAAATGACAACAAAGAAAACTAGTTTTCTGTCTCTCTGTCTCTCTGTCTCTGTGTATGTGTGTGTGTGTTTGACATATATGCATGTGTGTGCTGTGTGTGAGTGTTTACATTGCATGGGTGCACATGGGTGTTTGTATGTGTATTTGCAAAGGTGCACATGTGGCAGTCAGAACACAACCTTAGGGGTCAGTTCTTGTGTTCCTTGTTTGAGACGAGGTCTCTTGTTCACTTCCATACGTGCCAGGCAAACTGGCCCATGGAGTCTCCTGTCTCCATCTGAAAGTGGAAGCATTGGCATGGCAGCCGCAACTGTGCCTGGCTCTACAGGAATTCTGAGTATTCAAACTCATGTTCTTGCACTTATGTAGTGAGCACTTCTTCCACTGGACCATCTCCCCAGCCCACACCTTCCCATCCTTGCTCAACAAGTCCATTGCACCTTGTCACACCCAGTTGTTTGCTCACAATGTTGCTCTTCGATCCTCTTCAGGTTATTTATCAAAACATAAAACTTAATGTATTGCTTATAATGACATTTATTTTTTGACAACTTCGTGCATAAACATCACTCTTGTCCCTCCTATCCCTCTAATTCATCTTGTATGCCACTCCAAATTCATGATCTTTTTAAAAAACTTACTATTGTTACATGTATATATGTAAATATATGTATATATGTGTGTGTGTCTGTATACATGTATATAGCATCTACTACGTTCATTTAGCTTTACGAGTGTGTGTGTGTGTGTGTGTGTGTGTGTGTGTATCTAGGCTGATCATATGGGATGAGGCAACCCATGTGGGGGTTCACCCATGGAAGAGGCTGCTTCTCTCTCTTTCAGTAGACACATATTATCTAGTCATCTTAGGGTGGGGCCATGTAGAATTTACCCTGTCCACATTGTCACGTCAGCTAGTGTTGTCATTATTCTAGGCTTATTCAGGCAACCACATTATTTGAGCTTATGGGTGTGGCATCCTTGTCATACATAAGAATGTTATCTCACAGCAGACGATCATCCTGTCTGGTCTTTGGGCTCTTACAATTCTTCTGCACCCCTTTCTGCAAAATCCCTTCAGTTTTAGGGATCAGAATTGTGTACAGATGTATCAGCTGGGGCTGGGAGCCTCAAGTAATTTTTTCCCTTCATTTTGACCAGTAACAGTCTCTATCTATTGCAAAACGAAGTGTCCTTGATGAGGCAGGAGAGCTAAGGTTCTATAATAATACTATAAAAATAATGATTTCAAATAGAGCTGGACATTATTCTGCCTTAGGGACAAATGGTAGCTCCTCCTTCTTGGGTCTATGACCTCTCTAGCCACTGGTGGTTGGGTTGGTTTACAGTATCAGGCATGCCTTCCCTCTGGTTAAGCGGGGCTTACATCCAGTTAGAGAGCTGTTGGTTAGCCAAAGGTAAGAGTGACTATTGCACTGTTGTGGACATCTTGCTGGCTCTGTTGTGTTGTCATTCGTAGGCTTTATGGACTGGGCAGGACTACCAATTGCTCCTTTCTTTTGACAGCTTGCATCACATCTTCTAATACTGTGAAAGTCAGTTCTAGGGAGGAGGTTTCCAGATCAGTTCCAATTTGACCCACTAAAGTCCGATACCCAAAATGTGTGGTGGCTTCAGCAGCAGGGCCCTACCTCTGGGTAAACTGAATGATAAAGAGATGCCACCTAGCCACTTGCAAGGGAGAAGAAATAGCCTCAGTGTTACTGTGAGTTCTTGTGCCTCTGATGCCCGGTTGGAACATAACAAGTATATGGTTATCCTTTATCTTTTTTTTTTTTCTGAGACAGAGTTTCTCTGTGTAGCCTTGACTGTCCTAGACTCACTTTGTAGACCAGGCTGGCCTTGAACTCACAGCAATCTGCCTGCCTCTGCCTCACGAGTGCTGAGATTAAAGGTGTGTGCCACCACACCGAATTGGCTATCCTTTAGCCTATCATTTATTATTTTATTTATTCAATAGATATTACTTAGTAGTTGCTCTGTCCAGAAATTGCTTATGTACCTCTGTTCTAAAATTGTGATCACTTCTTTTTATTTTCACTTTTTATTTTTTAGCCTTATTATATGACCAAGTGCTTCCATTAGTCCCTTTGGGTTTTGGCAGACTGGCAAAAAGATTTTGAGATTCTACTGTAGAATCGGAAGGCTCATGGAAAACCCCAGCTGTAGCCGTATGCATGGTTAATGCATGTCATTGTGTCACACACCATCTTCCAATGGGGACAATAATGCTATCTCACTTTCTGCAGAGTAGCAGGGAAATGCACAAATAATAGATTCCATTGTGCTTGACAGGCAGGACAGCATGCAGTGGAAGTCATTCTCTATGGTCATTACGCCCCAGAGCTAGTCTAGTTGAGCTTTATAATCTTTTAAAAATAACTTACATTGCAAACACCTATTAAATGTACTCAGAGTAAAGTTGGAAAATGAGAGAGAGAGAGAGAGAGAGAGAGACAGAGAGAGACAGAGAGAGAGAGAGAGAGAGAGAGAGAGAGTGGGAGCGCACCATTTGGCCCATGTGTCAAAAACAAAAGCCCTGAAATTGGGTCTGGCAATGGTGGGGCTTAAGCTCAGAATGCCTCCTTGAATGTGCTTGTCCCTCTGAACTGTGGTGAATGTCACTAATGTCATCTCTCTTTCTCTTTTAGGTAAGTACATCCTCATTTTTGAAGGCCTTTGCTGATGGGTAAGTCTTGTGGCTGGCACTTTAATTGTTGATTGGCATGTTTGGAGAGTCTTGACCAGACTTTTGACTCGCACCCAGACAAGAGTCCCTTACATAGGTCAGCAGTGTTCTCGCAAATTTCTTATCTCTGTTTCAACGGTACGGGAAAAATACATCCGCTGTTAAAAACTGGATAAAATGTGGTGTCTAAATAATTGAAGACCGGGTTTTTCACTCTGTCAGTAGAAGGCTGAACTTTTGAATGATTGCAAATAAGTTCTCTCTTTGCTGCTGTAAGTCATAAAAATATCTCTCAACCAACCATACTTTTGTTTTATACTGCTTACGTGTAGGGAGTATTTTGCTGTATTTAAAGAGCAGATATTCTGTGATCATATTATTTTAATGAATCATAATTTTGTAACAAATAGACTCCTTGTGCAAAATATTGTGGAGGAAATTCCTGTTGTAACTGGATGTTGACCTAGTTAATAGGTCTGTGGCTGGCTGAAATCTATCACCGTAGAAGACTAAACAAGAAGAAATGACCTTTAATCACAAGGAATTTAGTGTAGATCTGTCAGATGCAGGAGATTATTAAGCTATGAAACAATTTGCAAGAGGAAGTTATGAAATCCCTGTCACTGGTGAACTTTAAAACTACACATGCCGTTAAGAAATTAAGATTTATCCTGTCCTCGGGCGAAGTATTGAACTGGCTGCCTGGCTTCAATGATGAAGTCTCGATTTGCTTTTTCAGTTTAAAAATCTCATTGATTACTCCGTACACAGTGGGAGCCTGAGTCTTCTGGGAATAAGAGGCTAGAAACAAACTAGATATATAAAGATGTTAGATAACTCCCAATGTAGGCAGAGAAAAATGGGGGTGAGAAGATGCAGGCAGATCCAGGTAGGTGTGAGTGAAACTTCACACCATGATACAGGGTTGATTTGAGGGGGAAAACATTGACTGGAAGCATCACAGATCTTGTTAGGAAAATCCTTGTGAACCCTCAAGCCCAAACTGGCCACTAGAGGAGTTCTGTCTTTTCCAAGAAGTAGCCAATATCCTGGCTGGACTCAGTCACCACTGCTGGGGAGAGTGTGGAGATCTGGCTTAAACTGAAATGTTGCTGTAGACTTCAGGGGCAGCGGCTGGGCCCTACGATCAATAGTGGTCTCCGGGTTTGGACTCTGAAATGTATTTGTAGAGCTGTCAGTGTTGCTGCCCTATGTCTTAGCTCTTCCCGTCTTTTGTTGTGGTTCAATACTGTTTTGCATCATCAATTTTGGTGCAAATTCTGCTTGTTCTTCATGCTGAGTTATTATCTCCTTCAAGATAATACATTATAGCTAGAGGCATGCTTTCTTCTAGATTTGTATAATCCCTTATATTTTCCACAGTATCTGTTGATGTTTGTCATTCATTTGGAGAGAGAGGGGGTGGGGAGAGGGGGTGCAAGCTACTGAGAGTTGTGGTTGTATTCCACTTTTTGGAGTTGGGATGGGCATCACTTAAAAAAAAAGAATGGCTGTTGTGTGAGACATGATACACTGCTATAAACTTCATTAATTGAGAACTAGTGTGGTGGTGACATCATAGAAAGGCCTATGCACAAACATGGGAGACAGAAGGAAACACACCACTTTGTAGAAAGAGTGAGAGAGACTCTCAGGGAAGTTTTGCCTCTAAGCTTGTCTCCATGGCTAACTACATCAGACTTGATGCCTGTGCGGGGGAACGGGACTATGGAGCCCCACAGGAAAGCCACCCAGACCCCACAACCTTGTGTTCCATAAACATGTGTGGAACAGAGGTGAAAAAATGGACAAAAGTATCCCAAAACCAAATGACATGGCGCGTCTGGTCTCTGTGAGTAGTTTGGACACGGCTGAATCCCAATAGGCTGGATGAATACAATTCTGTTACCCGCCAAATAGCAGCGATGTTGACAACAGGAAATGATACACCTACAAAATAGTAAGAAATAAACTGGAATGAAGTCGTGCTTTGATGCACTAAAGCAAAAGCATCCCACGGACTGTGCCATGGGCACAGATTCCTGGTTTTATATTTTTTTTAATCTCAGGTGTGAGGTTTCTCACGGGTCCACTTCCTGGTGAGCATGTATTTACTTTCTGTACTGTGGGTTGTGAAGACATGACTGGAAACCCTGGCTTGTTGTTTCCTATGGCATCTGTTGCTGCCTGTGAACGTAAGAGAGCATGGCTGCTGTGGGGATGCTGTGTAACTCTGGGTACCCAGCTGTAGGATGTTGTTTGGAAGCCGCTCATCATTGAAATCCTCAGTTCAGTATGAACCTTGTGAAACCGCACCCATCTATGGCTTCTCTTGCTTTATTTCTGTAGCCTTTCTGTCATTCTAGGATCGAACCTAGGACCCGACCCATGCTAAACATATTCTCCCACTGAGCTACATCCTCACACATGTACCACTTGGGTTTTCAAGAAAGCAATGTGAAAAGAAGCTAATTATATCTTTCTTTAGTAAATTATCAGTGTCAAAATCTTTTTTTTTTAATAAGCAAAAGATGTCTGTGATGGGAGAGCAAGAAGAATCACATTGAGCCTTTTATTCTGACAAGGTCAGAAAAGGTAATAGTTACTCAAAAATATCCTTATTTCATTTGCATGCAATTCGTATATTTTATTTACACATAAGCAAATGCTTGCAAAGGAACAGTGAGTCCCTCAGTCTATGTTTTTTTTGTGTAGTCTCTAAGCCTATCCATAGACATTTGCTTGATGCCTCTTTGTTCATTTTTTTTATACAGTAGGTGCATATTCTAAGTTCATTCCAGTGTCATTTTGATGTGTGATGTCTTTCAGTACCTCATATTTCACATTCTTTCATTTTTCTCTGCTTTGTCTTGGACTTAGCACTTTGTTAAGGACCCCTGAATCCTCCTGGCAGTATGATAAATGGTATTTTGTAGTAAAAATTGGGTGGTATAAGAGCCCTTGAAGCGCTCTCGTGGAATTTTTGCTTCTTTGTCCTATTATTTTTCTATACTGAAAAACTGGCTTTTGCTTTTCCCAATATAGCATAAACTTCTTTAATTACAACGTTTGAGAATAGGTTCGTGATGGTGACCCTATGCCTCTGTGAGGGAGGGGAGAGGGAGGGACCGAGATAGACACCCTGTATGTTCATCTTCAAGCATTGTGTGGCTCCTGTGCCTGTGTCCTCCCACGCTTGTCTTCAACAGTCGTCCAGTTCATACCCCATATCACACCTCACACCCCCAGTCACTTCAGTGTGCTTGTGTTGCTCACTTAGGATATGGTTCAGCTCTTTCAAATTTAAGTTAAACACCTATAAGTATTTTTTTAACCAAAAACTGAATGAAACAATATGGGTTTGGGGCTTTCTGTTTCTATATTGAAAACATGAGTCTGCAATTCTGTTTTTTCACAATGATAAGAAAGGAATCTAGCATTCACCGGAGGTTCTACTCTTGCCCTCTTAGAGTGGGCAGCTATAAAGTAACTCAAAATATCAACCTAGTTGGCTTTAGACAAAGATTCAAGATGATTGAACAACAAAGGGGTGTGAATCCTGGCATATGAGTTTTTTCAAGCATGTCTCTGCCTCTGAGTCAATTTCAGGTATATGTGCTTAGGTCTCTGGTATTTGATACATAGTTATTTATATTTCCTATCATTTCTAAAAGTGTGGAGAAATAAATGGGCAGCTAAAGCAACTTTTAATCACTTACCACTATATTCATCCTCATGGTTTTTGGATCTAAGCTATGCTAATTTGTGTGAAGTGGGGACTATGGAAAGCTATTAGAAACATAACTATAGATCATGATTTGTATTTTCAGGTAAATTTAGTTCTGTTTCTCTTTAAGTGTATAGCAAAGAAGGAAACCCAATAGCATTTTCCATTTCAAGACTTCTCAAATTGTCTCTACAATTGGTCCTAAAACTTTCTATCATGCCATCTGTACAAAGTAAGGCAGTGCTATGAACCGTAATTTTTCACAAGCTACTCCAGTGCATACTAGCCATCATGGGTAAATATAAATGGTGCTATATTTAGTGTTTATACAAGTCACGCGTTGAGACTGTCGTTGCACAAAAGCGTTGTGTGGAAATTTACGCGGCTGAGGTCTGCTGCCTTGCTGTTGAGCAAGAGTTCAGTGCACACAGGAGTAAGGCTTTTTGGCCTTGCTCTGCAAGTGAACATCTCACATAATACCTCGACTTCTAGGCAGGGGCTTGAGTGTGGAAGTTAAGCAACTCTCACGTCGATATTTAATTCTTTCTGTGAATTGCCTACAAGCTGATATTTCTGTTAGAGGAAGATCTAGGGGTTATATTTTAGGATGACATTAACACAATGGCCAAGAAATGAGCTTGGAGGCAAGAGAACAGTGTGTCTGGTTTGGAATACACTCAATAAGACACAAAAGCAACACAATGGAAGAAAACTGGGGAAGGGTTTGTTTTCTTTTGCTTTTTTAAAGTAAAGGCTATATCAAGATAATTGACCACATTGCAGATAAATGGCTAAACTTAGGACAGAAAATCAAACATATTTCATTTAAGTTACTGGTGCTGGGCATGTAGATATTCAAGTCAAGAATGCTTAGCTAATTTGTGTCCCCTTTTCCTACAGATAGTAACTATGTCATCCCAGGAGAACCAGATGCTGAGCATGCAATATATACTATGGGGTTAAAATAAATATTGGCTTCTATTATTGCTGCCTTCTGCCATATCAAGTAAAAATAAATAAAAAGAATAAGCTTGTAACAAAGCCTTTTCTGAAATTAATTTGAAATTGGCTGAGAACAACTGGAAATGTGGTAAAGATTCACAATGGTCGATGTGAGAAAGGTGTAAAATAGCACAGTTTGTGTACTTAAGAGGCGTGCAGAGTTGATTTTATCACTCCCTGCGAAATCTGCTTCAGCTGTAGCAACTCCATTCCTAGACACTTGTCGTCAGATGATGGAAAGGAGGAAGATTGTTCTGTTATTAATATGCTGACACCATCAGAAATGGAGGGTAGAGTGATGTGGACACTGAATAATTATCTAGAGAGAACCCGATTGAGCTCCACACACTTTTAGGGGTGTGTGTGTTTTGACACAGGGTTTCTCTGTGTAGCCTTGGCTGTTTTGGACTCGCTTTATAGACTAGGCTGGACTCAAACTCATAGAGATCCGCCTGCCTCTGTCTCCCTGAGTGCTGGGATTAAAGGCGTGTGCCACCATGCCCGGCTCATCCACACACTTCCTAAAGGTGAGAAGTAACTGTTTTTGAGGGCTTTGGTATCTGCTGAGTGGATTCTTGGACGACTGACTTATTTTAGTGCTGAGGTCACTCATGTAGACACCTCCCTTTTAAGTAACTATGGCATCGTTTGCTTATTTACTCACTCAGTGCTACTGAGTATTCACTGACTGAGCACTCTTTACTGAGCACTCACTGATGAGCATTCACTGAGCACTCACTGACTGAGCATTGACTGACTGAGCACTCACTCACTGAACACTCACTGAGCATTCTTTACCCAACACTCACTTACTGAGCACTCACTTACTGAGCACTCACTGACTGAGCACTCACTGACTGAGCACTCACTGACTGAGCATTCTTTACCTAGCACTCATTTAATGAGCACTTACAATGTGTTTAATATGAAGGACTCAAAGACAAAGACCAATCAGATTCTTTTTGTTGTTGTTGTTTCCAAAAACTAAATGGAGGAGTTAACTATAAAGAGACAAAGATAAACAGGAGGCTGTCAAAGTGTGAGCAAGATCATCAGGGAACACAGAGGACTTGACTGTTTTTAAATGAGTCACACTCGCATTGGATCTAACTGGGAAGGTTGGGCTTTTCATTGAGGCTAATTCCGTTAGCCAACCCATCTCTAATCATTGTATAAAATACAATTACAATGACGTCAGTAAACTTTTTACCTTTGTTAAGTGTTGCTCAACAACCGTTGCCACCATTCTGAGTTTCAATTCTGTCTATAATGTATGGAACAGCGACCTGGAGGCTGCGGGTATAGACCCGGGCCTGGTGGACTGTTTGCTTAAAACAAGTGGAGGTCCCATTTTTGACCCACGGTGCTTCATAAGCCAGGCAACTCTATAATCTATAATCAGAGGAAATCTGCATCTCCCACTAGTGTCCCCAAAAGTTATCCTCCTTGTGTCTTTGCTCTCTGTGCATCTCTTCGTCTTTCCCAGGTGGTTCAGGTTGGTTGCTGCCTCTCGTAGGGTAAGTTAGTAAGGTGGTTAATACAAAGCAAACTTGCAGCTTCCTCTTAGAAAGGCTAAGTGGTGCATTCTTTACAAGAATCAAGAACGTAGAGATCACTAGAATACTGGTGAGGTACAAATGAGATCATTATCATTTGCCTCGGACTGGACTGGTAATGCCTACATGTTAATTGTAGCTTTTGGTAAATACAAACACAAATACAAATAGCGAGTGCCGCTGTTCTGAAAATAGTCTTTAAACAAGTTTTTTTTTTTTTCCACTTCACAGATTAGAGTGCTTAGTTTCCCTTTTCTAACTTTAAAATCATTTGTGTTTCTTTTCTTACTACATTCTCAATAGAATACATGTGTTGGTGTATATATTTAATATAAGTTTAAATTAATTCCTTTAAAATAGTTTCTCCTATAACAGGGCAGTTTGGGACTTTAATTAGAAAGATAAATGTCCTTTAGTATTGTATGAAATCACAAGAGCTGTCAGCTAGCAAGCTATCCGGGAGTGCATTAGTCACAGATTAACGTAGTCTTTTGATTTTTATCTATATCATAAAATCTATGTGTGGCCCAGGGGAAGCATTTTGTTAATGTCTGTGGACCAAATGGAAGTTTAAATGAATAAATGTTTTCTGGCCTTTGAAACACATGAAATATCTAAAAACTGTAACAGAGCCTCAAGTCAATCCTAAGTAAGGTTTATTTCTAAGGGAACTCTTCAGGTACACAGACATATTGATTTGTTATCACAGCTTATAACTGATTGTATTTGTCCTATTTAGTAAATGTAGTCTGTACTCTCCACATAGGACTCACGTCTTCTCTTGTATAAACCCAAAGACTTGTTTGATATTAAACATGTGAGGCAATCGAACCTCTCTGGGCTTAAAATTAGAGCTTCCAGTCTGGTCTCTCAGAATGATCTGTTTCTTAATAGAAATTTTGAAGGCATTGTGCATCAGAGAGACATCTTATGGCGCCTGCCAGTGCTTAAGGCAGAAACCTATAGCTGACCAAAGAGCCAATAGTAACTGATGGTGGTCTACTCAATCCTAAATGACACTGCCTTATCACTTGCCTCTGAGGCTCAGGAGCATCACCAAGGAGGGGCGGGTCATAGGGTGGAGAAATGTATAGGCAAAAGATATCTTTGGTCATGACACAGCATGGCATTCATGAACTCTCTACCACTGTAGTTGCTGGCACTAGACCTGCAGAACACTGGGCCCCTTGACAATTCAATGGATGGCGGGGGTGGGGGTGGGGTGGACACACTCATCCTTGCACTCCCTGTGGGACTATTAGTAACTAAGGGTTGTCAGACGAGGGGTGTTATTTTATTCCAGGGGTGTCATCCCTGATAATTTACCCTGGTTCCAGTAAATAGCCACCCTCCCATGCTCAGGTAAGAAATTCTAAATGCAGTGAGGGGGAAGGGGTGGCACATACAACAAGAACACATGAAAGTAGGATGGAGGGGGCGGGGCTTCTTGGGAAGAAGGGTTTTAGCTTGATAGGAGGGGAGATGATAAAAGGGTTTAAAATGGTTAGAATTCATTATGTAAATGTATGCATCCTAGTTCGCTTTTGGTTGATGTGATAAACACCATGACCCAAAGCTACTTGGAAAGGAAAATATTTATTTTGTCTTATGTTTCCAGATTACAATCTATTAATTGAGAAAAGCCATGTCAGGAAATCAAGGCTCTAGCCCATATAGACACATTACTCTAGGAACAGAGGACTGTGGCTTTGGACATGCAATTGCGTGGCTGAGCTAGATGTGCTAATGGCTTTATAAAGAGCTTTCACTCTGTCCCAGTGTCACAGTGGTCCTTGCACTTGAAGAGCTGTCATCTGATGGGGAGCTTACTGCAGCTTTCAGAAATGTTATTCAATTGAATTAAAGTTGAGCAATACTATAAAAGCATTCAGGTACAATGGAGGAACTTCACTGCACAGCAGTTGAAGATATGGTTTCCTAAGCTTCGTTGACTTACACTATGCATGTAGCCCCACACCTATGATGTCATAAGCAGCTGTTTTAAATATGATGCAGGATTGAATTGTTAGTGTAGATTATTGATGGCACCCATTGAAAGTACTGAGAAACAAGAATTCCTCCTTCCTGCTCTCTTAGTGTCAGTTAACCAAATGGTGTTTGTAAGCCCAGACTCTTACAAGTATAGGCATGGTAGGGGAGGGCGGGCATTTCAGAATGGATAGTCCAGGTTCTGAAGCATTTAGGAGGCAGAAATGTGAAAACCAAGCAAGGGGATATGCCTCTTATAGAGAACGCGGGCAAATGGAACCCAGAAAGCCATAGAATTAGAAGGAAAAAAAAAAAGTAAAAAGGAGTGTGCTGATCCTTTGGGAAGGTGCAGAGTCCCTGTCATGGCAACCACTTCTGTGCTGGGGGAAAGGCCAGCTGGGCAGGGATATGTGGGATGAAAGATGCACCAGGAACAGCACTTGTCCTTGCAGGAGTTTGTGGGGAGAAAAACAAAGGGAATGCTGGCAGGGCAGTGTAGGGAATCTAACCAGGCCTCTCCCGGGGAGGCATATTCTATTGACATCCACGTAGTTCTATCATTAGAATAAAAAGAAAATCAGGTACTTTATCCTGACAGTGAGAAATGACATTCGGTTCTATTTTTGAGAAATGTTTTAGTTTGTAAGTGTTATGCATCTGCATCATTAAAGTATTCTTCTGTGTTTTTAAGTATTCAGGAAGGAGGGGGAGGCTGGGATCAGGCTGTAAAGAGAATGAATGAATGAATGAATAAATAAATAAATAAATAAATAAATAAATAAATAAATAAATAAATGTGTTCATGAGTTTAGGTGGCATCCCAGCAGGGTATCAAGTCAATATAAGACATTTCAGAGTAATATGTCTTACACGACAGTGTTTAGAACTGTGTTTCAAAAGCTACAGTAACATTCAATGAACAAAAGATGTAAATCATTGGAATCATCTTATAAAGAAGTTTATTTTGGCGATTGTATGAATAGCCCAGAGGTAGTTTGAAGCCAAGAGGAGAATAGGCCACGTTATTGTTGTAAACCACATAATTTTAGTAGTAGCTATTCAGAATTATGTACGAAGCAAATGGTTGGGTAGCGTTTCTAACCAGAGAAGTTTTATCGCTTTTCTTTTTTAAATCTATGCCATCCAAGTCCTGGGTGTAACCCAGAGAGTGGCTGGAGGGAGGAGGGGAGCGACAGCGCAGATGTGATTTATTTTGTGACCACTAGATGGCATCATACCTCCCCTAGAATAAGCTGCATGGTTCTGACTAGTTCTCATAGCAGCCAGGATGGCGGTGAGGCGATTGTCCTCTTCCCATGGTTTTGATTTATTTAAATTATCAGGATAAAAATGAGCAGAATTTCACATTTTTCAAAGGAGATGACATTTCCGTTTCTATCTAGTATACATTTATTCTAGCTGTATTTTATCATCTTTCTTCAAATCTCCTCAAAAACAAGGATGCATCCCGTATCTGTGGAGAGAGCTGAGTCCTAGTCAGCCAGTTGTGGTGTAAGGAAATGAAAATGCCGGTAAAATGGCAGAATTCACAGTTTATGAAAAACGAAATGTGAAAAATAAACTTCATTCTGTCAGGAAGTCATGGGAAAACAAACATTTGAGTCAATTTATTGTCTCAGTGGCAGGTCCCTATAAGAACACACACACACACACACACACACACACACACACACACACACACATTATTTTATCTTCAAACTTTAATGCCTGCTAAGTGTGTTGACATCTTTATAGAAAATGCTATTTGTTGTCAAATGCTGCTTGAGTCCTTAGGATCTCAATGTCCTTATTTTGTAGAAAAATATGGATTAAATAATTTCACACCATTAAGACAATAGCACACACACCCAGCAATACATTTATGACATTTTATGACATGATTAAAGCTACTTGCTATAAGTGTGTAGGCTTTGTCCATCGCCATAGTCTGGAAATCTAAAACATCACAAGTTTAGAATGTTAAACATGTTTCATTTTCTCTTCTCTATAATTTGACAGAAAAAATGACTATGTTTTAGAGTTAAGAGTTGGAAGGGATTTTGAAATTATATGCAACTCTTTCACTTTATATGTATTGTGGTATGTCTACAAGAAATTATCCATGATATCCCTTGGACTTTTGTATAATTTTCTGTAAGTAATTTCCTTCAAGATCTGAGAAGCAAAATTTAAGAATTAATAAAAATTAAAAGAGATTGTGCAAAAGAATATGACAGTATTTCTTCTCATGATGGTGAATTGAAATCTATGTTGATATTTTAATAACATACGAACACACTCAATCATAGTAGACACAAATATTGAGAAATTTGAAAGGTTATTATCAAATTTACAGACTGGGTTTTTCTTTCTTGGTTCATTGACTCCATTAAATCTGTGTTGTGGGTGGTATTGCATTTTTCTTTCATTCCTTCTTCTAAGGGTATCCCTGGGGAGTCATTCAGTAGATGTTTCTAAGTCTTCCATAATAATTATCTCCGAACCCTAATGTTTTCTGGTTTGGGCCCATCCTTATTCCCCAGTTTGAGGAAGGAGTTCAGAATGACTTCCAGTTGTAAGATGAAATACAAACCTAATTTACTATTTATTCACTATTTGTGTGGTCTTGGCAAACTTTACTGTCCTGGCAGGGCATGCAGTTACAAGGGGAAATGAGAGTCTGCCTCAACTGTGGTCCCAACCTTGCCTTTTAGCCTAGAGCTTTTCCAGAATTTAAGGACAGTGCACAGATATGTCAAATATCTCCTAGACCATGCTGTAGAGACACAGAGAACTCAGGCCTTTGTAAGATGTCAAACTCAGGAATAGCATACTTAAAAGTAGATTATTTTAGCACAGGAGGTTTTAGTCAATTAAAAAACTAGGGTTTTCCCCCCTGCATGTGTGTATACGTGTGCATGGACATCTATGTGTGTGATTGTCGTAGCACATGTATGAAGGTCAAAGGGCAGTCTCAGGTGTAGGTCCTCACCACCTACCTTGTCTGAGAATGTCAAACAGGAAAGATAAGGGTTTCCAACATCTGGGGGCTCCTTTGTCTCAGCCTCTCATCTCCCCATAAGAACCCAAGCAATATAGACCTGTTCGTGGTAGCTGTCTGGTTTCTATATGGGAGCTGGAGATTCAAACTCAGATCCTCACTGTTGTGCATCAAGCACCGCAGATCCATCCCTCATTCAGAAAGATCTAAGAAGAAGCATTCTGACATCGGCTCAGGGCATGATGAAATTTTTCTGGCAGCATTAGCAATGTGCTAATTTTTTTTTTACTCTTAAGGAAAATTAAAGAAGTTAATTAAATAATTAATTGATGCCTATTTATTATTTGGAACATGTTTAAATATAATAGTTATAATAGTTTTGTTGTTGTTGTCGTCATTAACTTTTGTATTTCACTCTGTGTTTCGATCACCCATTCACTTCCACAAATAGATCTGACTATTTAAACAAAAGTTCTCTTTTCTAGGCTCAAGAGAAGGGTTAGCAGTTAGGAGTTTTTATTGCCCTATCAGAGTTCAGATCCCAGCACCCACAGCCAGGAGCTCACAAATGTCTGTAACCCCAGCTCAAAGGACCTCACGCCCCGTTCTGGCCATTGTGGGAATACACACACACACACACATGAAAAATAAAATAGATCATAAGAGTTCTTTTTCCTTAAGGAAAAGACATTAGTCTTCTTTCACGACCTGCCTGCCTTGGTTATAATTTGAATCTTTGAGGATTTCTTCCTAAGATCCTTGGTTTCAGAGAAGTCAGGCTGTGCATTTAGCTACAACCAGATGAGACTCTAACCCTCACCTCCACATTGCTCCTTTCACTGGTAATTAAAGTAGATGTGTTGAACCAGGGGAGAGATGCTGGTCTTATTTATCTGGGCCACAGCTGATGCACTGAACAGCCAGGGTGCATTTCTTTTGATACTTTGCCTGTACTTGACAATGAAAATATGTGCTGGGTGTATGCTGGGCATATGAACTCAAAATTTTCATTAGAATGATAATTAAAGGAGCAATCTCCATCATTACACTCATTAAGTCATAGAAAATATTGATATTAATACTTGATAGGAAGGCTTATATGTTTTCTTTATTGGATTTCTTTAAAAAATAATAGAATTCTATAATCATTATATAAAGCCAAAACTAGAAATAATAAGTAGCCTAGAATAGTGTCTCATTCCTAAAATATAGAATAAAAACAACAAATGACACACTGCTTTCCTTCTAGAAGTTGATCTAATGACTTATCAGTTAGTATTGATGTAAATATTGATTTCAACTTAGGCATGTGTATAGAAAATTTAGAATAACTGCATTAAAATAAAATGGGCTGTCCACACCACTATGTTATAATTAATATGTCTCATTTTTCTCTTTCCTCAAGAAAATATATCATGCAGTTTTTAATTCTATTGTCTTCCAAATATAAATGTTTATTTCCAAGGAGCTCTGACGTTCAGGCAAGCCTATTTTTAGTCTGTAACTACATTACAGCATTAGCCATAAAAACAAGGAAGGGAGTGGGATCTCAGAAAGATGCCCTATAAATACACAATGAAGATTCAGGAGGATGCTCAGAGGCTCACCATTGCACAGACGATGCTAGGCTTTGCGCTTGCTTGTATGCATTCATGTGATTCAAAATATTTGTTCACTTCAAGTCTCCTAGAATAACCCAGAAAATATGGTCCTTTACTTTCAGAGGGAAGTACCAAGATTTCACACAGCTGAAGTGTTCCCTTAGAATCAGCTAATAAATATGAAAGGGGAATTCAGTGAGTACAGCCCCTGTATGTAGCTTCATGTGTTATCAGCATGCTGAAGTTTAAGGCTCCATGGGATTTCCATGAATTATCACAGCGAGGTTCCAGACAGGATAGAAGTATCACAAAGGCACGACCACAGGAGGCATGGCACGATTTCAGGAGTGTGTTGGTGGCCAGTGAGCTCACATCTGGCCTGAAGAGAATTAGCAGGCAGATGGCAGTGCAACGCTACTGTAGAAAGATGCATCTGGAAAGGTCTCATGGGAGTAGGGGGAATGCGGTTGGTCAAAAACCATTACTGCTTCAGGCTCACATGGGATGAAGGGTTGATAATCGATGTGATAATAGATGTCTCGGCTCTCCCAGAAGTGGATGGATACCTGAGACATTTTCAAGGACGTGCCACCCTAGTATGAAAGGTAGCATTGCTGGTGAAGGAGTGAGGTGTCCGAGATGGCTTCGAGGCTCAGGCTTGGGTGCCACGGAAGAAGGAGCAAGAAGAGAAGAAGAAAAGGCTAAGCCGGAGGGCGGGTGTCAAGAAGCCGGTTGTGATATTTGTTGAGTGTGAGGGTGAGCAGGGCGTGCAAGTAGGTAAGTCTCACTGAAGTTGGCCGACGCCCCTGTAATTGTGATATTTGAAGCCATTGAGGTGTTATGTGGATGTTTAGAGGACAGGTTGCGGGGAGTGACAGGGAAACCTTTCAAAAGGGCACACAGATAGATGCGAAGTCAGGGAGGAGGGGCTGAACTCAAGTAGACAGTGTATGGGACAGGCCACAGCACAGCAAAGTTGTGAATGACCCCTGCAGAATTTCACGTAAGAGGGGAGACTATGCATAGCTACCCCATCTCTAGCACCCACTGGAGTAACAGACGGGAGTACTCTTTTTTGAGCTCTATGAGAAAAGAGGTAGGTTCTTAGTATCCACCACCCCCACCCCCCGCCACCATCTTAGCACTACGTTTTGTTAAAGTTGACTTGACTTTGAATTCATTTCACGTATATTCTCTCTGATGTCAGAATTTGCTCTTCTTGCACCACTACCCACTTGCTACAGACTCAGAGTGCTTCATGGGGAGGAGTGGCATTCATCCCTGGGTCCTATCCTGGTCCTCCATATGGTGTCAGGGAAGTTCTGCTTGGGGATTCTTAGAAGATGCCCAGGAATAGCCTCCAGTCTGTGTGACTGTGATTCAAAAAAATGGACCTTATAGGTAGAATAGGCAGCATCTCACAGGTACATGAAGATGCAGAGCAGAGCAACCCTGCACAGTTCCTTCACCTAACAACCATGGCGCTGGAATCACTCCTGTGTACTCTCGCCAATCTCTGGGGTCTTTTGTTGGCCAGAATTTGACTTTTTTCTCCCCTCATTTTCAAAGCCAACTGAGCCACAGTTCTATTGTTAGGAACCCAAAACATGGAAAATAGCCAAATATATTAAGTTATCATTTTTAATACTATTCCTGTCTTTGTAGAAAATTCTAAGCCTGTAGTCGAGGAAGATGCAGGAGGGAGGTTTTTATCACGGAAGCAGAGCCTTGGGGAGGGTAATGAAAGTCTCAGGTGGAGAAGCTGGAAAACCTCAGGCCAATTGGGCCAGTGTCTGCTTTCTGCTAAACAGGCTTTTGTTGGCAAATTGAAATTTAAATCAGACACGAAGTTGCATCAGAAGGTAGTATTCACCCTGATTGCCCAATATAAGGGACTTTTCTGTTTTCTTTGTTCGTTTTGGCATTTTCTTAGCAGTGGCCTGACCTGCACAGATACATTATTCATTTCCATTGCACCTAGGGTCCTGCATTATGTGTGTTTACAGCATGCGGGAGCAGAGCACTGGCATCCAATCACATGGGGAAAGGACTGGCTTACTGATGTGTTGTTTGGAGCTCACCCTGGTGTCAGGCCTGTCCAAGGCATCTGTCACAGCCCTGACGCAGTCAGGCTAATTATAAGTCATCACTCTCATTCTTTACAGAATACAAGAACTGGGAGGGCTGTGGGGGGCAAATGCTTCATCACTTGTGCAACCCATCATCAGGAGGACCTTTTACGATTCAGTTGCTCACTCTTGTTAAAAATCTGCTGTTCAGCAGTCTTTCAATCCCAGGAAGCCCTGTTGTGTATTGCTCTGAATAAAAAGAAAAAGAAAACGGAACCAAGTAGCAGCGGCGTCCAAACACATTGACGGAATGCCATGCTTCCCCTTAGAACTGGCTTTCAGCCTGGTAAGCAGAAATCTTAATTCTTGGTGAAGAAGTTCAAAAGAATTGGGCTCCTGCTTAATAAACTGCAGCAAACAGCAGAGAATTCCCCCACACAAGACTTTTTTTTTTTTTTTTTTTTTTTTTTTTTTTTTTTTTTTTTACAAAATGACACATTTGAGGGTTCCTCATATTGCCATACTCTCAAGAGAAAGTCCTACTAAAATGTTTTCCGATCCCCGGGAGAGAACAAGGTAGCCCTTGTCAGCACGTACAAGAGCGTAGGTTACTTCCATGGCTGTAGCAAACACCGTAAGCTGTTTTACTGATAGTAAAGAGTTTCTTTTACGTACTTAGAAGCTGGCTAGTTGAGGGCTAGAATGCTGCAGATTGGGAGTCTGTGTGGGGCCTGATTTCTGGCTCATTCACAATACCTTTGTCCTATAGCCTTCCATAAAAGCAGGCACAGAGACAATCTCTGGGGTTCCCTTCTAAGAGACCCAGTCCATTCTCCACTTTGCTTCTTCCATGCTCTAGCGGCCTCAGAAAGCCTTTCTCAAGGCCATCATACTAGGGTAAGAATTTCAACATGCGCAATTTGGGCCCCGGTGGTAGTTCCGATCTTGTCCGCTGAACTTCATCAAGTCTGTTTGGTTCTTATACATAGGCTACATGAAAGCTAAGTAATAATAAAAACATGGCTAGAGGGTTTGGATTGGAATGCAGTATAGTCACAGTGTGCATTTCCTTAGTGAGATTGCTTTCTGGGAAGAATTTATTTAGGTGGGGCTGGGAAAGATGAGAGGTTCAGTGGCCCGAGGCAGAGAAAGTCTATTTATGGGAAAGTAAGATAATTACTCCATTAACTTGAAGTTGCTTAGAATGTCAGTATCAATAACAGCCCTCGGAACTCTATAACCTCACTGTGGCAACTACAAAACATAAAGCAACAATGAATGTCCATTAGGGTTGATGACAGGGTCACTCCTGCTTTTAAATCTTGCCTTCTGAAATACCTGGAAGCAGCTTCAAGTATGTGGTATGTTTCTTACTCCTATCCTTGGAGGACTCCTGGAAGACAGACAGATGATATTCCTCTAGCGACATTTCAGTTTTAGTATTTGTATGTACCAGTCTGGTGGGAGCCTGCCCTTCTTGAGGTGTAGAGACTATGGCTATGGGAGTATGGGCACTTCTATTACTGACTAGGTGTATAACTTTACAGCTCTGTTTACTTTGGAGATTAAAAATATAGTTTGTAAAAGATTGATCATATTTCTTGGGTCTGGTAGAATTTTCCAAAAAGTTCTATGGAAAAATTGGTGCTATCCACTGACAGTGACAATAACAGAGGTAGCTCACTAAATGCACGTCGAACCTTCTTCCCATCTAAAAAGCAGGATTTCTCTTAAATAAGATGGCCAGCATCATCTATTTTATTTACACACACACACACGCACACACACACACACACACACACACACACACACACACACACACACCTCTTTCTTTGTGCTCTTAAATATATTCAGAGATTTAGAAACTGACCTCTAAACCCAAGATTTTCAATTATTTTTTTTTCCAATCATTTTGGTTTGCCTTTTACCTTTAAATGTAAGAAGACTGGGAAGCGGCTGTGACTCAGTGGTAGGATGTGTGCTTGGCATAGAGAGGAATGCTTCTGATCTCTAGAACCACACACAGAAAAGTCATGAAACTTCCTTTACAAACGCAGTCTTGCACAAAACCGCAATGAATCAAAAACGAGGCAAAACAGAAGCATTCTTATTGAGTTAAGATGGAGGAGTCAGGGTGTAAAGATTTGTGATGAGTTAGTTCATCATCCTCTTTTCATCTTTCCCCTCTCAGGCAGAGCTCTCCTTAAAGTCTTAGTAAGGGCATCTACGATCCCGAATCCCGAGTCTGCGGCACCCAGTTGAAGAGTCTGTCGGTGACGGCGAGGGTGCCAGTCTGGGCGGCATTCATTCTGGAGTACCTCTCCCTGTAGATCCCCCACGCTCTGTCATGATGACACCTCAAGAACATGAGAAGCCCCTCTCCCTCTCTCTGTCATCATACAATGGCTTAGGGCTCGCTTTTATTTTTCTATACACTGTTGTCATAGGTCTCTCCATGTTTTTCTGCATCCAAGTTACTGGTTAATAGTTTCTATGTGTTATAATCTGGTGTCTCAACAACAAAGGAAAAAAATCAGGTTGAATTGTGCTCGAATAGGGCTGAGTTTATGTTTGTATACGTAAATATGCAACTTAATAAACAAGCACAAAGGCTGGAGAGAGGGCTCGGCAGCTAAGAGTCCTGGCTGCTCTTCAGGGGACTTGAATTCAATCCCCAGCAAACATGCCGGCAGGCTCTCAAACACCTACAACTTCAACTCTTGGGGGTTAGTACCCTTTTTGGCCTCAAGGACACTCATACTCATCTGTATCTACACACACACACACACACACACACACACACACACACACACACACACACATAAAAAAATAACACATTTTAAAGTATAAAATAGAAATGAATGTATGTGTGCAAATAGATATATGGATAAGCACACTCTTTTATGTTTTCTTTTAATCCCCTGTGGATTGCTTTGATCACCCTATTGCATGTGTACATTGTACTTTTGTTGTCATTTTACTTTGTGTTTGTGGCACAACTTGAGCGCAGGGCCTCATATATGTCAGGCATACTCTCCACCGGTAAGTTGGGCCCTTAGCCCCTTCTAGTTTGAAAGCCGTTGGATGATTCATATGCATCAGACAGTATACCAGTCTACTTGCTGAAATAAATGCATTCACTCAGAGTACCTTGGCCGATCAACAATTCATTTGTGTTGCGTCCACCTAGCTCAACCTCACAACCAAAATATAGGCCTTGCAATACATGTCTACAGTACTGCTGCTGCCATATCCCAGCAGGCAAAGGTGATAGGTTCTAAGACCTGGAATGGAAGGGTGACTGTACACTTGGGGCTCTCCAGTGTTTCAGTTCATCAGTCCCTAGGATCTTGGTGAGTGACATGCCTTTGGAGGTTTTTCTAACTCTAAAGATTCCTTCTTAAACTCTGGTGCCCCATTTTTGACCATGTCCCCTGGATGAGGAGGCCTGGTGGCACTCAGAGGAAGGATAGCAGGCCACCAAGAAGAGACTTGATACCCTATGAGCATATACAGGGGGAGGAGGACCCCCTCAGTCACAGTCATAGGGGAGGGGAGTAAGGGGAAAGCGGGAGGGAGGGAGGAATGGGAGGATACAAGGGAGGGGATAACAACTGAGATGTAATATGAATAAACTAATAAAATATTTTTTAAAAGATTCCTTCTTAACATTAAGATGGCTTCTAAAGTGATTGAGAATGAAGGAAATATTTTGAAAAGTGGAAACGTACTGTCTCTTTTGGATTGAATTTTCAAATTAAATTCTCCTTCCTCTTTAGAATGGAGACACTTTCTATGTGTATTTAGAGATGGGCTCAAGCTAAGGGAAGGCTCAGCTGAAGGACATGCTATCCTCTTAACCTTTGTCAGGCCTGTCATGATCACTATCTTCAAATTTCTGCTGTATATTTTGATCCTGTCTCCGCTGCACTTGCTTACGAATGTTTTGCCAGTAATGACGCTGAAAATGTGGGGAGCATATAAATAGAGCTTTCTCCTGCAGAGCTGATGTTATTTAGGAAGCCTTAGGATTTTAGGGGAGGATAGTGACACAGTAAAATAGGGATTTTTAAAAAATAAAAATTAATAGTTAGAAATATCAAAATATAGTCAACTAGATATCCAATGTGTAATAAATGAGTATTCAATATTTTTCTTATGTGATAAGGAAAACTCTTCACATTGCTGTTCCTATTTGAAAACTATCAGTGAAGGTAAAGTTCAATATCTTCTAATTTTTTTCTATGTGACTTTGTCTTAGTGGTTTACGGAGATAAATAGCAAAGTATAACCATATGCATTGGTTCACAATAAATACCATTTTCAGGGATTTCCTAATTCATTTATTTTACATCATAAAATATATATTCATTTATAAAAAGCATCCTGGGCATCCATTAATGTATTGTAGCTTTTTCTTCATATAGAAATTTGAGGAGAGTCACTGGTCTGTGATTTACAAACCCTATTTTAAAAGGAAGAAAATGAGTAAATAACAGGAGGAAAATTTGCTTTTGGAATCCAGAAACCTTGATTACTTCTGATAACATTTATCCTTTTATATGATACATGACATTTTATAGTAAAATACATGAATACCTAGAGGTAGAACCTTGTCTCCTTGAGGATGGTTTACCTGGGTATTTGAAGGGATTAAAAGCAAAGGAGAGAGAGAGAGAGAGAAAGAAAGGGTTTCTCTGTAGCCTTGGCTGTCCTGGATTGGTTTTGTAGATCAGATTGATCTTGAACTCACAGACATCCGCCTGCCTCTGCCTCCCTGAGTGCTGGGATTCCACTGTGTGCCACTGTGCCCAGCTAGAAGCTTTTCTTTTTATTTTAATTTATGTCAATTAACTCAGAAATGGCAACCTCCCATGTTCCAATAGTGTTAGATTCTCATGGGGTTTGGTTTGCAACCAGTCCTTAAGGTGAATTTCATGAGAGGTGAGGCCTGCATACTTGGGAAACTGGAACTAAATGGTTTTAGAAGTAGCAGTGGATTTGAAAAAGGCAGATCTTCACTGTCAGTACAAAGCAAGCTGACAGCTGAGCATTCCTGTGCGCTGTGGTTGGCAACAGCAATGTCTACATGCCACAGCTCACCCTGTTCCTTCTCCTGCACTCCCTGTATTTCCTGTATCTATAACGAAGAGTTCCAAAGACAGGCTAGATCCCTCAGGGTCTTCCCTGAGATCATGTTAAACACCCCCACACACCCCCGACAATAGTTAGGACTATTGGATCCCTTAGAAGAAAGTAGAGAAAATGATTTCCACCTCAGAAAAAGCAGGGTGAGATTATGGTCACCACACTGTCAGAGTGTACACTGTTTCATTTCATGAAATCTGCTCTGAAATGATGCGTTGTTGCTCCGTTAACGCTCTAGTAACCTGGGCATGCTTATAGGTAAGCAGACAGTAGGGCCACAGAATACAGCCCATGATGATTCATGTGGCAGATGGTCTCATGGGTAAAATGTGAAAGGTTGAGAATAAAATCACAATCTCTAGCAGCATATGATGTCTGTACCTTTAACACCTCAAGCAGAGAGAAGGGTCAAAATACCACACCCCAACCCCAGCTCTAGCATGAGCACCAGTGTTCATGTGCATCTTCTTTCTAGCATGAAATAAATCACTTTTATTTTTATTTGATTCTTACAAACATGTAAAGAAAAAAGGCAAGAGAGATGCAATGGGCCAAGAAAGTAAGAATGTTGCACTGTGTGTGATTAATACTGGGCAGTGTTGGCTTCTATTTGTGTATTTTTTTCTACTTATATATCTTGATATGGAAAATTAATTGGGTTCAATGGCAAATTACTGATGCACCAGTTTATTTACCTAATTTTACCTCAGAGAATATAAGCCAATTTCTTGCTGTGTAAACATGTGTTAAAGACGGCAATCCCATGGTGTTTGTGCAAGTCTTGAATCCTATGTGATACTTTGTAGATAGAGAAAATATTAAGTTGAATTCTCAGCATGATGCTTGCTTCCTCATTCATTTTTGTTTAATAGAAATCAGTATCCTAATGACATTACCACACCATTGTGTTCATCTTAGGCCCTGGCTTGCCCCTTAGCTGAGAACAGGTAAAGCTTTAGTATCTTTTAATTTTAAAACCTTAAATCCAAAATGCTCCACAGTCTAAAACTTTCTGAACACCAGCATAAATGTCATGAGTAGAAGGTTCCACTCCCAACCTCATGTGACAAAACTGTAGTCAAATTTTAGGCACATTAAAAATACTTATAATATTAGATTCAGGATTTATGCATAAGATATACATGAAGCATATTTCTTTGTGTTTTGACTTGAATGTCACCTCAAATATATCTCATTATAAAGGTCAATATTCAGAAGTTTTAAATTCAATACACTTTTGTACATTACCATCCTGTGTAAGTGACATGCAGTCATGAGTGGAACACTCAGCTGTGATTGGATCATTTGCCCTCTGAGGATAAAGCTATTTAATTTGAGCAAAAATAATTTTGTTTGTTGATTTTTCAAGGCCATTTAGATTGTAGGGAATCTAAATTTTTCCAGTGCATTCTTTTTTTAAAAATATTTTATTAATTTATTCATACTGTATCTCAATTGTTATCCCCTCCCTTGTATCCTCCCATTCCTCCCTCCCTCCCGCTTTCCCCCTACTCCCCTCCCCTATGACTGTGACTGAGGGGGACCTCCTCCCCCTGTATATGCTCATAGGGTATCAAGTCTCTTCTTGGTAGCCTGCTGTCCTTCCTCTGAGTGCCACCAGGCCCATGCTGCCACTGCTTTCTTGAAGATGTCACGCGAGTAAGTAAAGTATGCTATGCCTTCAGGAGAACCACTGTAGGAATCACACAAGGAAAAGGAAATAACAATGCTGCTGTTAAAGGCCGCTTTGGCGGGAGTGAACTCACCCTTCTCCTATCCTCCCTCACTAGCCATGAAGTGGACTGGCCAGTAGGGGATACTCTAGGGATTCTCACAGCTGAGTGATGGGCAGAAGTTGGAATAAGTAACAAAGACCATCTTTGTAAACTGTTGCCTTCCCTGTGGTTTGGGACACCCTACTTAGAACTTGGTTTTTGTGGTGACTTGCTCTGAGCACTTTTAAAGCAACTTTTATGTCATTCGTGTGACTGTGTCAGTAACAGTCATCTGTGCTTCATTAAATGAAAAAACATAGATCAAATGTTTTAGTATCATTGTGGTGGGAGTAGGGGTGGCATTCTCAGTCCCTGAGGTTGAATTCCACATACCCTCAAAAAACAAAACCTCCTATTAATGAAGAACCTTGTTCATCTTAGGAAAGCAAAAGATAGTGGCACTGAGTTAATCTAAAAATACTGTCAGGTAGCTAGCTCTATGACTTCAGAAGAGAAATGGTCTTTAAGGAAGGAGAAATTGGAGAGAAGAGAGAAAACAATTTTCTTGGCCATCCACCCTTGAAAGAAAAGGAAAATAAATGGGATTCAAATAGTTTCCATGAAAACAAAACTTACAAAACATACACTTTTTATTCAAAGCCAGAGTTAGCAGACACTTACAAACACTGGACAGAAAGGTTTCCTTGGAATAAAGTCTCGACACCTCTAGAAGAGTGTCCTATAGGGTTGAAGTGCAGAGGTTATAATTTCGATCTTTCTTTCTTTCTTTCTTTTTAAATCACATTTTGTTAAGAGACTTGTTTATGTGTATGCACTGCACTGCTGCCATATGAAGCAAGCAGAGCCCACGGGCACTGCCATCAGACGATTTTATGTGGGCCACAGCAGTGAACTAGCCCTTTGGTAGGAAAAGTATGGAAGTTAAAATAAATTACTTGTTCAATGTGATTGAAATCTCTACGGACATTGCTGAATTATTTGAGGCCACCCGACAGGGCTCAGAAAAAACAGAGCTAAGCATTAAAAAGTGTATTTGACTTAGGTCACTACATGTATGTTTCTCTTTTCTTTCTTTCTTTCTTCTTCTTCTTCTTCTTCTTCTTCTTCTTCTTCTTCTTCTTCTTCTTCTTCTTCTTCTTCTTCTTCTTCTTCTTCTTCTTCTTCTTCTTCTTCTTCTTCTTCTTCTTCTTCTTCTTTTTTGCAAGCCCCATTGGTATGGCTGTAATTGCTAGCATGATACTATGTAACATCTTACCATTAATTTTCCACCTGTGATGTATACACATTACATTGTAAATAAAGTACGCATTTTTAAAAGTGTATTTGAGTAGACTATCATAGGGGCACCTAACCTGTGAAGACCTGCAATTTCTTTCAGGAGCATTTTGGATGCTATGTTGGGGAGTTGGGTGGGCGGGCACAAGTAGCTATTCTTACTTGTGGTTCTGTTTTTTGTCATTTTTTTTCCTGTTCAGTTTTCTGTGCTTTTCATTCTGATTCTTGTGTGACACAGAATTTGATTCCCTTCTCCTCATCTTGTCTGCGGAAAGAAAGATATAGACATGTGAGCTGTGTAGTCACCCACAGGGACCCAATAGGTCTGTTCATCTGCTGAGGGATTCAGTCTGACCAATTCATCCCATCAAATATTTGTTAGAAATCTGCAGATGGGGCCATTTCTCTTGGTGTTGGCCGGTTCATGTCAGTGTCAGCTGTTTCAGTCATGAGGGGCAGGCGACAACTGGGTCGGCAGCTAGTGGGGTTAACAGCTCCTGGGTATTGACTGTGAGTTTAACTCTCAGTCACAAGCCTTTTCTCCAGGGACTGACAGAAAGGCCAGTGATGTTGACGCTTGAGTGGGAAATGGGATATGAGGCCTATCTGGTCTTTGTAAATGGCTACAGGAATATGCAGCTTGCAAATACAGGAGAATGCATAGACGGGGCGTTGTCTGGGCATCCGGGTGAAGTTCTAATAAGGTGTAATAATGTTCTTTGTATCAGAGGTATTGAAGAAGAGGAGGAAGATGAGGGGATTCACGTATATTTCTATACAATAAAGTTTTCTCTAATCTGCTTTGTGTTGTTGATTGAAAACATCCCTTTTCAGGATGGAGATTGAACTTGGAGATGAATATCTCCCCTAAACATGGAGCTTTTCATGGGATAGAGAAGACTTGGTCCTGAAAAATCTAAGTTGCATCAAGTTTTTCTTAAACTACCCATGCATATGTACACACATACATGTTGGCATATAGATCAAATCATGTCGTGATGTAATGACTTTGGCAATGATAGTTTATATTTTGTGACCACTGGAGTCAGTTGAGCAGACCTAGGTGTCTGTTCTATAATCATGCCCTGCATTTTGGATTCTTGAGAAAATGGAACAAAGCAAAATTTCAAAGCTTAGACTGTTAACCGGAAGTTTGGGAATAATAGTATGTTTTCATGGGACAATTTAGTAAACAGTATACTCAGGACTCTCAGAGTTTTAAAATTATTTTAAATTGACATTTAGATGTGTGTCATTTAAAACTGATATTTGAAAATCTTGATTATGACTATGCCTAGTATAGTGTGATTATAGCAAATTATATTTAGCAATTATTTTTCAATAAAGTAATTGTAATTAAAAATATATATTAAAATTTCACCCTAATGGTAAGCTAGCAAATAATTTCTAGTTTGTAAACATGCTTTCATGTCGCTTAGGAGTTTTAAACCCAAAGTAAGATTTACGTAATCAATTAACTTAAATGTTTTCACAACTGTGATGATTTCTTTTGTAGTGATTTGCAAAGAGCATTTAAAATGCTAATTAAAAATCAGATTGTTAAATAATAAGATTGTGACTCCAAAAAAAATTCTTTGTATTATGAAACAAAATTACGACTCTTGCCTGGAGAAAATTTGTATGTGTTTGCATTTATTTTATGATTTGCTATTCTGATCTTAATAACAGCAGGCAGGTGAGGCAAGTGAAGGACTATGTAGTTAGGTAATACCCACATGAATTTAAATACTTACAGTCAAGCCACGCATCTTCTGGGGTTAAAACACACAGATGGTATGTACTGACATTACACACAGGAAATAGAGGCCGTGAACTTTCAGAGATAAGACATACAACTACCCTAATTTTTTAGGAAATAAATGAAGGAATTTGTATCATGTTGGAAAGTCAGTCTGAACCCTCCAGTGCTGTTAGTTTGTTGAAACTCAGAATCAGCAAACATCAAAAACCTTCAGAGTAGAACAGAGGTCACTCTCCAGCCATGATTTTAAGTCACTAGCAAGTTGTGGGGGCACAGGACTGGAATTATTAGGCTTGTACTTGGGTTGAGATTTTTTTCCTGAGGGATTTTTGATCTTAGTAATTATAGTAGAAAAGACTATGATAAAAAAGTCATTCATAACATTAAAAAACTGCTTCTCATTTTCTTTACAGGAATATCTCTGAAGTAAATAGTGCACTTTTAATGCATCTTAAAATAATTTATTCTTTTAAAAACCCTTGTTACTATATTCTTAAGTGTGTACATTGGAGAGAGAGAGAGAGAGAGAGAGAGAGAGAGAGAGAGAGAGAGAGAGAGAGAGAGAGAGAGAGAACTTTTTGCTAATCATAACAGGTGCTCTTTTTTAATTCTAACTGTGCACCTGGTATTTATGTTGAATGTTTGCCCCTGGACTCTACAAAAGCTGCCAGGTAAACACACTAGTACCACAAGTGACTTAGGGCTTTAAGAACCTTCTGAAAGCTCTCACAGCAGGTAGCTACATCCTAACTAAATCCCTGATGCCACTTTCTAACTTGCTAGAGTCTACATAAGATCTAGGTATGAGGCAAGGTTGCCCTCTTTCCTCTTATCACATGTCCTTATGGCTCTTGCAACTCACTGCTTGGTCCCATAACACATTCTAGGGATGCTTCCTAGCAAAAGAGAAGCCACTAGAAAAAAGAAGGTTAAAGGACAGGATGGCAGGGCTTTAGCATGTGCCTCCTCCCGAGAAAATCTGCCTCAGTGCTTTCTAATCTGAAAGGACTAATGCACCTCTTTTCTACCCATGGGGGAGAGAAAGAAGGGGGGCAAGCATATGTGACATTTGTATGCAGAATGCACATGTGAGTATATTATATGACTGAAGTTTTATGTGAGTGTGATATGTTTATGTGCATGTATTTTGTGTAACTGTGAGGTGAGCATGTGTGAGGTCCATATATCTATACGGCGGTGCTATATACTGTTGAGTATATTTTTGGAGGTGAGTGTATATGCAGTATGCATCTAGGGTGTGTGTGATGTATGAAGCATACATCCGTGCATGCGTTCCTACAGGAAGTGAGTGTGCTTATGCTTACCTGTGTCTGCAGTGCCTTGTATGTGACACTCTGTGTGCGCGAGTGTAAACTGACTGTCCCATTTGAGTTGTATGTGTGCTGCGCTGTGCTGTGCTGGTAGGAATGGGAGAAAGGAGCAGAAATGTAGCAGATAGACGTACCTGAGGATTCTTTTCGCTAGACGAATTATAACTGAACATTCTGTAGTCTTGAACTTTGGAGTCTTAGGTTAAAAGTCCCAGTAGCTCCTGTAGCTAGTGATACATTACAATGTAGCTAAACTTGTTTACACATTAATTTTCTCGTCTCTGGCAACCTCTAAGGGTTGAGTGAGTATTGGGCAGGCTGAAACTGCCAGTAATCTTTGAAATGCTAAGCCAACATAACTATATTTTATTAGAAATGGTGTTACCCCAGCATTATGTTTTGCAGTCAAGTTCCAGAGCAGCAAAATAGCACGCAGAGTATCCTGATAGGAAACCCAGTATTATGTGCCTCTACTGTCAAGAGCAGTTCCCAATTAATTTCATTGCTACAATAGATCATATAGTATCAAAATGGATAGGTATGTAGGGCACCTAGTGTGCCGTGTTTGTTTATCAAGTGGTCCCCAGTGTTAATTCACGAACCAACAAGACCATTTTAACTACTGGGTACTAAATGCGGCTCTTTAAAATAAAACCTTTAGATTTGAAGGTGATTTTGCTTCAGATAATTATTGGATAGACCCAGCGGAGTGGGTGGAGCTATATAGGTACTTCATTTCCTGAAGTGTTGAACATAGAGTTCGTATGTGATCCAATACGCCCTCTTACAGGAATACGTCAGAAGAAGTGATAGCATACCCTCCCCTAATATTGTATGCCACTATTTACAGCAGCAATTTTTTTGTAGTAACCAAGCTTAGATATAATCCATCACACAGAGTCTAGACACATAAATAAAGTATATTCCTGCAGTGACTATCAATAAATTTGAAAAGAACTTCTGTAGTAATGCCTGCTGTCATATACCTTGGCAACTATGTTAAGTGAAAAGACAGAATGGATGGGGCTGGAGAGATGGCTCAGTGGTTAAGAGCACTGACTGCTCTTCCAGAGGTCATGAGTTCAATTCCCAGCAACCACATGGTGGCTCACAACCATCTATAATGTGATCTGATATCCTCCTCTGGCCTGCAGCGGTACATGCAGGCAGAGCTCTGTATACATAATAATTAATAAATAAAATCTTTAAAAAAAAAAAGAAAAGAAAAAGAAAAGACAGAATGGCATTATGTATGATTTACTTTGTAAGAAATGTTCAGAGTACATTCATCTGTCGTCAGAAATAAGTGGTCTGGTGTGGCCAGTGAGGGGTGGATGCTGGAAGCTGAAAGGGTAAGAGACTTCTTTACAAAGTAAAATGTCCTGAACAGCGGGAATGTGTTCACCACTGTGAATATCATAAGGCCGTTGAGTTGGACCTTCAGAAATGCTTGGCTCGTGTGTCTTTTGAATGGTCTGTGCAAAGGCACCCAAACAAGATACAGAACCATCTTCCTGAGTAGCGAGCCCTCCCCTTTCATTGAATCCATAGTTCTCAGAAGAGCTGGTCCTGACCTTCCTGGCAGAATCAACATATGCAGAGCAGAGATGGATTTTGTACCACAAAGCACCTCAGAGCAGAAAATCAGCCTGTAAACTGATGCTTGGTCAAGGGCAAAGGAGTAGGTCCAGAGCATCCCTTCCCCTCCCTCCCTTTTCTTTCTCTATCTCTACTTCTTTTATTTCTACTCTTTTATTTTTAACCCTTTCTTAACATATAAGTAAGATGTTGTAATGACTTAATTTAGCATTACAGCTAATACATATCCAGAGTAGCTAGTTTCTGTATTTTTGTGATTGTGACATAGTTTCTGAGGTGAGAATAGGAAGAGATGAAGTTGAGGCAGATCCTCTGTGCTTAGCAGTTTTGGGGAAATGTTCCTATCTGAATCTCTCCTTCTGGCTTGCTTCCTGTGTCCTGGCCTTGTGTTTCCTACCTACCAGGCAGTGTGCCCTGTCTTTGCTCCCAACTTCCCCAATTTCCATCTTCACCCCCAAATGTTAATCCTCTGCAGTTTCTGATCGTTTTCCAGGAATGGGATGGGATGCATTCTCCTGTCATGTCTTCACATACAATTACTGACTGGGAAAAGAGAAAAAAATTCTTCCTGTGTCATTTAATTAAAGAATCACCACCTCAGTATGCAGCTTTAAGAACCTGATCATCAGATGTATTTTTATCAGTTTCAACTTTGAACTGTTGGATGATGTCTTTTAGTTAAAGATATTAATATTTTTTGTATAATGTCTTAGTGTAACAAATGCTTCTGGGATGTTCTCTTTCAATCCTAATTGCTATTATTAAGTTTAGTTAGTCTATTTTGAATAACTAAGTAATCAGTTAAGTGGTATTTCTGTCAGTCCCATCTATGCACCTTAACTGTGAGGCTGGGATTACTGGCTTACCAGGTACAATCATCTGTTTGTCAGCCCTGTGCTAGGCAAATTTGTATTTGATAGTCTCTATAATGCAACTTGAAGAAAAGAAAGCAATAAGATCTGAATTTCTTCATCCAATTCATAAAACTCTTGAGGTTTGGGCAATAGTATACTTGGCAGTAATAATTGTGTTCCACTGAAGGGTTCACAGCACTTGTCTGATGACCCAAGGGCTCCAGAGAAAGAGAGTTACTATCTGTTGCTAGAATACCCACAGCCACTCATAAAGGTTAGAAGAAGTTCATGATAAGATGACTCCCCTTTCTTTAGAAGAAAATCAAGAAAATGATTATATTGAATATAAAATATGATATTAAGGGTATTTACCTATATTAAACTTGATAACAAATGCACTATTGCTCTGATTTTTATTCTCAGTCAATTACTGTTTTCATTAAGTAAATCATTTATTGACCAGTATATGAAATGGTACTTTATAAAAATTCCCCTTAATGCCAAGTTCACGGCCTTTGAGACACTCAGAAAACATGACTTGTGGGGAAGGTATGAATTGATAGATGCAGTTAACACTTCAATTGTTGTTTGTTGGTAATTGAAAACAGAATGAATTTGTTATTAAATCCTGGCTTTTAAAGGCATTGTCATAAAACAAACTGTGTGACTTCTTATGAGTTTAAATTTTATATGTACACATATGTATCATGCAAATATACTTTATTTAAAACAGCTCTGTCCCAAAGACCCAATCTTCGCAGGTATTTGCAAACAGCTTCAGCCACTGACTTCTGTCTTCTATCTCCTTGCCCTGCTAGAAATTAGAATCAATTATTCCAGGTATAACTTGGACCAACCCACAGAACACAGGAGTGAGCAGAGAGCAAACAGTTTGTAAAAGTGTAAGAACAGAACTACCTTGCTTCGTATAGTCAGCAAACTTTTTTCCATTGGCTCGTTTACATGGTCTTGTCAATGGTACCTCCTCATCTTGCTGCTTTAAGTGGCTTGTGAAATGTTACCTTGGCTCAGGAATAGTCTATCCATCCTTGTCTTTCGGTTTCTTATCTCAATTCCACAATCTCCTCTCTGGCCATTACCCTTCTCTAATAATTTCAAAAATCCACCTTCCTGAGGTAATTTGTCTAAGCGTTTCCAATCTAACTTCCCACTGCCGTCATCCCATTTCCTTCTACTGGCTGCCCATTACTTCCCCAACCGATTTCAAGTGCTTATCTCTATCTCCAAGGACTTTCACCTCTGTTCTTCTGCTCACATGGGCTTTTCACCCCAGGTGCCTCCTGCTAGCCCTTCTGCATACGTTTCCAAAGGATAATTATGCTTTGGAGCTGTACACCGCTACTCCTTTGAAGAGCTCTAACCTGCTCCTCAGAGCTTCTCATGCAAGAAAGCAAATTGGTCTGAAGTCCGAGAGTCACCAAGGTGGCATCAGGAAAGTTCAGCGATTTATGCACAGCTTTCTAGAGTGGCCTTCATTTCTTCACATTCACTTACGTGTAATTTAACGGAGGGTCCTTAAATGCCTGTCAAACATCCGGGTTGTTTCTTCTGTAGTAACAAGGCTCTAACAAAGCATAGAAACAGCATCTAAGTATCCACAGAGTATCTTCTCAGCTGAATGTGCCAGCTACGCGCTTGCTATAGAAGTAAGTCTAAGAAAGTTCTTTTCCTTATATGGCTGTTTCAGGAGGCAGCATCGATTCCCAAGATGTGCTTTTTTCTTGTGTAGGACTTGCTTTTACGAAAGGGTTCTTCAAGCTGAACTGTTTCACTGCTAACTCCTTCCCTTGGTATAAGACGTGTAGATAGAAGCATAAAAATCGTGACAATCTCTGCCTCAGTGATACGACTGAGCAAAAGCATAATTTCTTTAACTAAACCTTTTGTATTGAAGAGAATATGCCTACATGATTCTAAGTCCTCTTGTGGCAGAGGATCTGAGAATGCCCATTCAGGTGTCTTGACCTATGTCTGACAATCAAAATTCACATGTCACTGTCCGCTCCAGAGTTGCCTACAGTCGCCATGCTTAATCGGTGATAATAAAGACACCATTTCTAAACTTAAGTTGATAATTAAGCATCCTCCTTATATTTTAATAAAAACAAAGCTCATATTCATGTTAGCCTGGTTGGTAACACACACCGCTTGAGGACAACTTATAATTATTATGTACAGGAAGTGCAATGGCCATATTTAATAGCATGACTTGGAAGAAGCTTTGTTTTCTAGGTTAGGATTTTTGCAGAGCAAGAGAGATGCCACCGAACAGTATTTTTAGAATTCTCACATTGCTCACACACGAGCACTTTGGGAATTGCTCAGTGAGTATGTCTCCTCAGCACTTTGTTCCTTGAAGTCTTTGAAATTTAATCTTTCTTGGATTTTTTTTCTTCTCATCTTATGATATGTGGGTAGGGCTGGGTCATCACCAACACAATGGAATCTCTTTTTCTCTCCTCTGTCTCTGTGAAAATGAACTGTTCCATTTTGAAAATGAAATATTTCGTGTGTGTATTTCCTCTTTTGACAGGTTATGGAGGAACTAACCTGATCTAGCAACATAAGATGTGTATGTGTGTGTGTGTGTGTGTGTGTGTGTATACACACACATTTACACACACAAAATTCACACAAAGAATATCATTTCCTCTTATAGTGGCACACAGCTCTAGAATCATATGGATATCCTTATGTTTTTACTTTATTTTGTATTGATGTTTTCCATAGAGGTATAAAATTAAATAAAAGCCTACATGTTTCATTCACTAATTATTTAAGAGAGATGTGTTTCTAAGTTAATTTTGGTTCAAATACTTACATATCTAACATTGGACCACTTAATGTAAGCACATTTATATAACTTTATGGTTTATTCCTCTGTATACTTTTCCCTAATATATTATTATAGGTAGAAATATCAGAAATATATTTCTCAGTGGAATGTCAGTGTTCAGCTCTCGTCAGTCTTATCTCTGGCTATCTTTTGCATGTGTAAATTATATGATAGAAGACACAACTTCCGATGCAAGTTAATCTTACAGTGTGTTATAGCATGTACCTAGTGTAGGCATATTTCAGTGGTTATAGTTATATCTGAAACCACTAATTTTCTTATTTTAAAAAAGTTTGTGGATCTGTCAAAAATAAAATATGTGTATAAATTATGTAGAAAATAGAAGTAATATTATGAATATTAGAGCAAATCTACATTGTTATAAAACTAATTATCTGTCTTTATCACCTAAAGATGAAAGTTTGACTAGTGCTCTATTTCTTTTTTATATTTGGCTTTATTTTTGCCTATACTGAATGAATTATAACTCATTTCTGTGATAATGTTTGTCATGTGTGATTCTTAGAATTTGCTGTATTTAATGAGCACTTACTTTCTAATTTGAACCCATTATTTTTCCAGCTAGTGTATATTTTATAGAAAATCATAGAGCTGAACAAGTATGGCAAACTTGTGAAATATGTTTTTTACAGTTTTTTTTCCACTTTGAGTGAGAAACATAAAAAGCCAATTGAAGCACACACCTAGCTTATATGTACTTGTATTTAGCCAAGCAAATGTTCAAAACACATTGCTCTACACAAAGAAATCTAATCTTACATATATAAAGATTTCTAAAAATATTTCTGGAGAACCATGTAGACATAACCAGCCAACACAAGACTAATCATATTCAAGCGAAAGAGAAGAACATAGTTATACAATTTTTATTTTATGTATTTACTGTTTGGCAATGGGATTTATTCTGTCTGTATTCCTGGGTGATTTTAAGACTCAATCCCTCAAAATTTCCAAATGTCAAACATGTTTTGTTTATAGTGGATCCGTATCTATTTTGTCACTTAGTTACAATACAATGAGTATTTACCTTGCCTCCTCGGGTGACTCAGGTGGTTGACAAAAAGGTGTGCTTGTGTTTTGTGCTATCTGAAGCTTTATACTACTCAGGGAGCCAATGTAAAAACAAAGAATACATCAGTGACAACATAATATTTATTTAGAATGTAAAAGAAATCATAGCAGGCTTGAGATGTGGCATTCTGGTAGATTGTCACATGACACTCTAACACACGCTGTCTCATACACACACATACACACACATGCACGCATGCATGCACATATGCACACACACACACAGAGACACACACACACACTTATGAGCTGAAGTTGGCATATCCTACATGATCAAAACCTGTGTAAAAGTTAATTTTTTTTATGATTTCTTTGAGAAGTTTGTACAATGTGTTTTTGTCCTTAAACCCTCTCCTACTGCTATTCCTATATCCACCATCCTTCTCCATCTACCCAATTTTGTATCTTTCTTTCTTTCTTTTTTAGAAATGCATCAAGGCCAATTTGTGCTCCTCCAATATTCTTGGATGTGTGGTCTTCCACTGACTCATGATCAAAGGAAACTACATCTAGGGGAAAACTGACTCTACATTCTGAGCAGCTAACGATTGCAATAGCCCCATGGTTGGGAGCGTCATTGAGGGCCCACTCCCTTCTCCATGGTAGGACTTAGTCAGGCGTGGGTTTGCACAGGTCTTGAAAGTATATCACAAGTCAATATGTGCATATGTCCTATTGTGTACAGAAGATACTGCTTCCTTTGTCATTCACTGCCTCTGACTCATACACGCTTGCTGCCCTCTCTTCTGCAGTGATCCCTGAGCCCTGGGAGAAGGAGGTGCAGTGTATATATTCTAGTTAGGACTATGTATTCCCCAGTCTCTGAGCCTGTGTGACTCTGATAAGGGTGGAGAGTTGCATTAATCAATGGTATAATGATATCATCAGGAGTTAGTTGGCTTAGTAGACATCCATTAAATAAAATAATAGTAGTATGCTCTCCCCTTGGGCGTGTTATCTCTCTAACCATCACTATATATGGTGGTGCCATATACAGGCTTCATCTTGTGAACCAGGACTTTAGTCCAATCAGAAAGTGGTTGGTTATTCCCATGACAATTGTGCACTGCTACTTGTTGCAGTACTTGGCATGTCTTGCCAGGCCTGGCAGATCCCAAGGTTCACAACTGGGTCAGGCTGTTAATTACTCCCCCCGCTCCAGTAGCATGCATAGACCTTCCAGCACTTTAAAGGCAAGCCAGGAGGGATAAGGCTTCCAAATCAGCACCGGATTAATTCCTACACATTTCTGTGGCTCAACTATGGGATGCCTTCAGCAACAGGGTCTTACCATCACATTCTTCAGGGTAGCCAAGAACATTGACAATAGCCTGTAATATTTGGGGGTGTATTGGACCGCACTGGCGAGCAATTCCAATAGATGAAACCAAGTTTTGGCACTGGGCTTTTTATTTGATAGTCTCTGGTATTTAGGGGGCATTGTGGCCCTCTTATGGGGTAGCTACATTTTAAGTCTTTTTATGTTTGTGTATGTATACATTTTAGGAAAATTCTACAATAGTAGATTTCTATATGTCTTTTTTAAAAGAAGAAATTCTGTAGTGTTATTTATCCCTTCCTATATTCCTTCCTTTACTCTGCCATACCATCCTCATCCTAGTTTAACCCTTCCTGTCCCAATTTTTCATTTCTGATCTTTTAAATTAATTTTTAAAACTCATTCATTTCTCTGAAATTCATATGTTTTGTTGATGTTGTTTGAGTCTATAATTTTGAATGCTTATTCTCCAATTGTCTCTTGGTCCAACAGGGTTGGGTTTTTGTTGTTGTTGTTGTTTTCCAGTGCTGAAAATAACAAGACAATGCAGTTTTCCCCTTAGTATTACTGATTATATTCCTGATGTCTTATTATTGGTAGTTTAGACAAGTTAACTTTCTGAATTTGTTATTGGTAGTATTATGTGTAAGGGAAAATTTTCAAATGTTTTTCCTATTAGAGGTGTATGATTTGAAAGAATTTTCAAAGATTTGCTCATAGCCTATGTTTTTAGTCTTGTTTCTACTCTGTACTACACAGACTTGTGGTGTCTGGAGCCCTGGGGACATGATATCATGTTGTGATCTCTCTCACTATACCTTCAGGAATGCTTGTGAAAACTATTGTGAAGAGACCAGAAACCACTGAATGAATTTCCACTTGGAAAACCAAGCACCTATGTATCTCTTCTTTTAATTAGTCGGTCCCAAAAGACCCACTGTGAACATCCTAATGCCCTAGGATGATGGAACCACAGTGAGTGTTCAGACTTTGCTCTTAAGTTACTGCAGTTAAAATACCACAGGCTTACGGAATTTCCAAAGCATGTATGTGCGTCAGCCTAGTTCAGAACCAGCCCCAGTGTCTAGAAAAGAGTCCATTCAGGGGAGTAGCCTTGATGCCTCTCTTTCCCTGTTTTCACAATAAATAAACCTCTGTAGCAGACAAGAAAATTTGTGAACCACAGAGAATTTGGCTATCTAAGAAAACACAGAAAGCAGCCCTCTGCTTAGGCAAGACTTAGTTCAGTTTTTCCTAGAGTTCATCCTGGCTTCTCAGAGGGGATTTCCTGTTTTTTTGGTGTAGTCCCTTTTTGACAGCTAACAGTTTGCAGCTTGACACTTATTATATAGCTTTGGCCATTGAATAATAATGATCTTTTACAGTGGGGGTGATAAGACTTCAGCAAGGTTTGTTTATTATGGTTTGTCTTGCATAGAAAATAAACACCTCTTTCATGTGGCAAATACGAAGCGAGAAAGAAAAATAATGGAATAAGAAATGTTAAATGGGATGTGGGGCTAGAGGGCCAGGTAGAGACAGGAGCATGTCGGGGGACAATTAACACTAAAGACATTTGAAAAAGTCATATGAAAACTTACTATTGTAGAGGCTTCCTAAATGTACATATATACATATGTAAATGGAGCGTCTCCATAACAGGGCTACAATGCCTCTCCCCCACGAGAGACTGTTAAAAATACCAGATACGGATGCCTCTTTTTGAGTAGTTAGCAGTGGATATCATAGGTCTTGGTTGCTCACCCTAACTTGATGGCAATACTCTATTGTTGACACACCATATGTAAATCATGGAATTTAAAGAAACCAAGCTGGTACTGATGTTTCATTTCTGCTGCTGATCTTTCAAGCTTTCAGTTTTCTAGAACAATGATATTTACATGCTACCAGGAGATAAAAGTAATTAATGGTCTTTTTATTTGTGAACCACTGGCTTCCCAAGATATGCCATCTGGTGCAATAGTGCCATGAACATTATGAGAGTAACCAGTCACTTACTGCTTGGATTGAAAGCCCACTCTACAAGATACAATTCATTCCTGGTGCTGTTAACTGGGTCTAAAACCTGTGGCTGCCTAAATAATAGGGGGGAACTTAAAAACTATTATTTTGATAAATGGATATGGTAATAAACTTCCCCCTAAGTTCTTATCCTTCTCAGAGATTAGGGCATCTTTTATCCCTCATCAGAGATTCTTTCTTCCTTTCTTTCTTTGTTTTTGTTATTGTTTTTTTGGTTTTTGGTTTTGTTTTGTTTTGTGCTTACAACAACAGAAAATAACAGACTATATATGGAGTGCTCATCTCAAAATGGAACATTTACGTTACACTCTTCCCTGAAAAGCTCAGGGATCTGCATGAAAGAGTACACAGAAGTCTGTAAGAGCCAGAGACAGTGAGCATCGGCAGGGAAACAGTATCTGCCAGGCCTGACAATGCCATTGCACACATGGAGTCACATGCCTTTCGTGCCACTAGCTGAGTAACTACTGGAAGTTGGTGGCAGCAGGCTGACTGAAAGTGAGTTTTTCTTAACCATGTGGTCCTGGAAGGTTGCACGTGCTCTAGCTGATGCTTCTGAAACCATGTCCAGGCAGTCTTAGGGAACGCAATGAGTTCATAAACAAACTACGTGAAGTTAAGAAGGAAAAAGGAGAGGAGAGAGGGCAAGTGTTGCAGAGACTAGATTATGGATAGATTGACCAGTAGAGCTTAAATAATAATACGAACAATAAAAATAATTTAAAACGTCTACCATTGACCAAAGTACATAATTTCCAAGCAATACCGAAGACCTTATATATATATATTATTTTTGCGTCTTGTATTCATCTTGTAGCGTGTGACTTCTTTATGATGTTACACTGCTTTAAAAGATTCAAAAGTCATTCACTTAGCCAAAAACAGCAACATGGTTGTGAGGTAGAGAAGATCACTCAGACATGGGTTCAAGCCAATAAAATGTCCTTCTTAGCCAGCCCGCAACAACACCGGGTGCTTGGGACCTGAGTGCATCTGCGAGACCTTCTCAGGGTGAGCTTTTAGCACAAAAACCACGTCCTCAGCTGATACTTCTCAATTATCAGGAGCAGTTAGCTCAAAGCACAGCCACAGAAGCCAAAGGCAAGGTTAAAACAGTTAGCCTTTCCTAGAACTATGGACTTTGATGATTTAGGCCTTTGTTCTCATTTTGGCAGCTGTTGCTGCTGATGTGCTGGCTTCTGAGGCCTGAAGGGTCCTTCCATCATGGCGTCAGTTGTGCTATAAGCTCTGGGGGCCTGTTACAAGATCACAGCATCTCTCTACAGCCTTCCTCCAGCACAATGGAATGAACCACAGAATTTGGAATGCTCAAATCCTAACAATTACCAACATATTGCTTATTATAAATATATACTACAAAAATACCCTTTGCCTTATTTTCAAGCACCACATGGCAATTGTGACAATGCAGTGAAAAGCCTATGCAGTGACAATATGGTGCATGTAATCATTTAGATTTTTCAGTCTAGTGCTCACTACACTGAAACTTCCACTGCTTCACTGATGCAAACACACACACACACACACACACACACACACACACATTTATGTGAAATAACATTTCCATTAGTTTTAATAACAGGATATTTTACTTGGAAAGCTGAAATAAATGATAACAAGAACCTATGATTAAGTTTCGGTGTAAACAAGTGTGTTATTCAAATCCCCTTTCAATATAGAAACTTCTAGTGAGCAATCCAGAATAACTAGGGTAACATAATTCCTGGGGGTGGTGGGAGATCTGCAAAGTAAAATATAGAGGAAATAATTTTGTTATTGCTGCAGCCTACGCTCTGCAGCACGAGGGTTGTTCCTGTTGCGCTGGGTAAAGAGGATGTGGGTATGTCTGGTAGGACTGTTCCTAAAAGGCAGCAATTGATTCAGAATGTGAGACTGAGAGAAACTGTAGAAGTCTGACCTTCTGATCAGTGCAACTGCAGATCAATAATGCATTACTTAGACCAGGCAAGGCCAAAAAGCCCCTTGTGCTGGCTGCCAACGTGCCATTTTACCTCAAATAAGCAATCCGAGAATGGTCAATATAGAAAAATTTGTTCTACTGGCAGTTTGCTGATTTGGGCACATGTAACATCCAGCCCTACTGTGTAGAAGTAGCTGGCTTGCTGCATACAACATGGCCACTTGGCTATGTTAGTCTCCTGCAGAGATAGCACAGAGCAACTAGACTTTACCATCCAGCTATGGCAAGGTTGGCTCACTAGGACCAACCACATCCCTGGGAACACTTAGCAATTTACTATCCAATACTGGTCAGACCTACTCTATGGCTTTAGATGTTATCAGTGAATTATAAGTATGATCTAAGAATAAATTATGGTATTTATAAATAAATTATAATATAATTATTTTTGGAATGAATTATTGAATAGTCGTACACACACACACACACACACACACACACACACACACTTACTTTTGTCCAGTAGGTAAAACTGCCACACTTTTTTTGAGGTAATTTCATACAAAGTCTGTGCGTATTTTGGTAGCATCCAAACATGCTTTATTTTTTATGATATCATTAAATAAAATGCAGAGATAGAATTGTAAATGTATCCTCACTTACACTGGGCATACAAATAGAACTAATTTGAGCATGGACCTCTTCTATGAGCCCATTTTTCTCCATTTGTGATACTTTATTTACCAATCCTTCAGATATGCCACTGAAGTGACACTAATAAAGTATAAGCCAGACATATTTAAATAATCTGGTAAAATCTCATACGCTTAGACTATCTGCATTAAGTCTACAAATTCAACTCGCAAACACGCCACCCTGCTCCCCCCATGCTAAACTTTGAGACAGAGCTAGTGTAGATGATGCTCCCCCATACACGCTCTCTCTGTTGTAGTGTCACTATCCTCTGTGCTACTGTGCTCAGAATAATGTATGCCTGGACTCTCTGACTCACCTCAATATAGGGAGACAGCCTGGCACTGGTGGCGACTCTCTTTCCTTGTCCTATAGCCCAGAAGCTCCATAGATTGTCGCCTGCCTTACCACAGGCTTCTCTTCCTGTCTCTTTTCTTCCATCACTGTGCTGTGTTACCTTGTTTGACATCTGATATTTTTCTCATATATTTTTTATAGTTCTGCATGAATATGTCTCTTTTATCCCCTCCCAGAAGAGATTAGATGTTTCCCCATTGACAAGGCTTAATTTTATCTTGGTCAGCATTTGACAAGAACAGTGCACAAATTAGCTATGTTATACAGTTTACATCGTGTCTTCATGTTGTGATTTCACTTAAACAGTTTATTAGAAACATTGTATTGGACTACTATGACAGGTCATGAAAAGCTAGGGGAACTGCCGGGCGTGGTGGCACATGCCTTTATTAATCCCAGCACTTGGGAGGCAGAGGCAGGCGGATCACTGTGAGTTCGAGGCCACCCTGGTCTAAATAGTCTAGGATAGCCAAGGCTACACAGAGAAAACCCTGTCTTGGAAAACCAAAACCAAACCAAAACAAAAAACAACAACAAAAAACGTTAGGGGAGTTACCATTAGCAAAAATGTCTTGGGGCTTGGGAGATGGCTCCAACGCTTAAGAGAACTGATTGTTCTTCCAAAGTTCATGACAGTTCAGAACTGTCTGTAAGTCCAGTTCCAGGGGATCTGACACGCTCACACAGACACACATGCAGACAAAACTCCAATGCATATAATTTTTTTAAAAATTTAAATAAAAATCTCTTATAAGACTTTTTCTAAGTATAGAATTCCTATCAACATTTTGTAATATAGATATTTTCGATTTTTTTATTCATGATATATTAAACTATATATGGGAAGCTTTATTTATTTATACATCGATATTATTACACGTATATAAAATAAACTACATACAGCAAGAAGAAAATGAAACAATCAGGAATTATATTAATGTTACATTGATAGTGTTTTGGCTGTTTGTATTTGGCAGCCTTAAGGAAAATATCTTTCCTATCTTGGTGAGGCTAAAATTCTGAACGTAAATCAACATCTATCATATCTCATCTCTCTCAACTTAAAACATCTATCTAGACCGAAAACATCTTGACTCCTAAACAACTAAGCTTAATTTTAAAACTAAACTATCTGGTCTTTAACTCCATCAGAGACTTGAGAAGGAATAAAATTAATTGCCTGAATAAACAGGAAGTGCAGGTGAGCAGCTTCCAAAGTGAAAAAAAAAAAAAAAATGACAGTGAGAGTTTTGCTGCCTAAACAGTCACTGAAAACTCTAACATTGAAGCATCATCTTCAGCCTTCTGGCCCAGTATATCTGACATATATATTTGTGAGACAGGAACTATTAAGGACTTGCTTACCCTGTCTTGGCAGAGTTTGGCCGTTGACTCTGCCTGCTACCAAGCTTGCTCATTTTTAGACAGAATTTTGTCAGTGGCCAAAAGGAAGACATTTTTCCCAGTGACTTTTTTGCCACATTTGAAGCCATCTTCATAAGGAGGTTGTTTGATGCTCATCTTCTTCTTTGAGGTAGGCTGGGTGTTGCCAGAAATTAACCTGTCTCATTGTCAATGAATCTTTAAAATAGTAAAAACATCTTCAAATGCCATATTCTGTAGGTCTCTGAGGTTTCTGAAGACCTTATCTAACTATTTTACCTTATCTATCTATAGAATCATATCTATCTGCTAAACCTAGGATGTATGTTCTTGTAATTTAAACACACTAGTAATTGACATGACCATGATTTGATCAACTAACAAGTAATTTGTATAACTTACTTATCCTAAACAGCCTGCAATAGCACTTTCAAAGTATTAGAGGTGAGCCTTATATTCTACTTGAGTCTACTTGAGTTGTATGGGTTCAATACCTCATATTAGAGAGGGGGGGGGAGTGAATAGTCTTAAAGTTGAATTCTATACCAATGTATCAAAATTAAACTAATTTTCATCAATATACAAAATTCTATACCAATGAATTAATAATAACCTCATGAGTAACAATTAAGGCCTTAAGTTGAAGAGTAGATTCAATAATCTACTTTTTGTCCTACTGTCCTGTATATTTCTATATTCCCCTTCTTTCTTTTCCACCCCTATCTCCAAATCTAGGAAAGAAAAATAAAAGAAAAGAGAGACATCCCTGAGTCCAACGTCTGTTTCTCTCTGAATAAGACCAATAGCAACTTATAACCAACTCCCAATGAAAATAAACATCTATAGCCCAAGAAAGAAACCAAAAACCTACCCAACCCCCCTTAAGGGAAATGGGCCATCTTTCTCTTAAGGTTTCTTCTGGCTGATTTGGGATGAATAATACCTATGCAGGGCCCAAAAAAAATTGGGAAAATGAGGCGTCATTCTCTTAAGTGTTCTTCCAGATGATTTGGAATTAATAATAGCTTTTGTAGGGGCCAAATAAAATAGTTTTATTGTTAACCCTTAGTGCATCAAGCTCAAGTTTCAGAACTATATCAAGCCTCTAGATGTTTAATGGTTGCTTGACAGATAAAGGAGGGACGGGGGTGTGGTGGTGCGCACCTTTGATTCCAGCACTCAGGAGGCAGAGGCAGGCGGATTGCGGTGAGTTCAAGGCCAGCCTGGTCTACAAAGTGAATCCAGGGCAGCCAAGGCTACAGAGAGAGACCCTGTCTCAAAAAACAAAACAAAACAAACAAACAAAAAAAAGTTGGGGTGTGACGAATACATTCACCATCTTGCCATGGATAATTCTCTCACTGGTGTACGTCTGTCAAAACCTGTCAAGTTGTGTACCTTGAAATATATATTTTATCTCAATTATGCTTCAATAATACTATTATTTTTTAAATGACATGAAGTATGTAATAACCAGCTTTCAGCTAAAAGTAAGCATTGAGTTTGATGAGGCTTTTGGTTCGGTTTGGTCTTTGTTTTGTTTTGTTTTGTAGATGCTATCTTGGCTAGATTTCGCCTGTCACAGTTACAATAGCTTTCTAAAATAAATTGGAAAGCTGAAGAAAGTCACTCTAACCTTTTTGCTTATAAACAGTTCT